>NC_044402.1:73566499-73940249 GCF_006542625.1 Nomascus leucogenys
CACTGTGAAACCCCATCTCTACTAAAAATACAAAAAATTAGCCAGGCATGGTGGCGGGTGCCTGTAGTCCCAGCTACTCGGGAGGCTGAGGCAGGAGAATGGAGTGAACCTGGGAGCCGGAGGTTGCAGTGAGCCGAGATCGCGCCACTGCACTCCAGCCTGGGCAACACAGCAAGACTCCATCTCAAAAAAAAGAAGTAATTCGGCAGTTAGTTGTTTAATGTGTGTCTCACAGGCTGAAATGTAAGAGAGGCAGACAATCACGTTTGTTCATCACTCACGGCATCAAAATGTGCCTTGAACACAGCATTTGCTCTGTAAATATTTGGGAAAGCAAGAGAGAAAATTACCATGGTGGTAATAATATAAAAAGAGATTGTGATATTATACAAGAGAATATAAATATGTATGTTTGCCATGACAAAAGTACTTCTTATATTCATTCATTCATTATCCATTCATTGAACTTCTGCTGGTGTGAGAACGACTGTTGCCATTCTGGTACTGGGCTGTAGCGATGAGCACAAGAGTCCCAGGGCATGTGGAGCTCTCCAGCCCAAGTGTCCAATGTTAAACTATTAAATATATTCAAAACTATCACATTTCTATTTTGACAAGTATTATGACAGAGAAATATACTAGATGTCTGAGAGCATATAGCCATGAGATCTCATCTAGTCCAAGGACATAGTAAAAGGATTTTGGAGAAAATGCTATTTGATCTATTACCGAAGGGATTAGTAAGATTTTAATACCAAGATAGGGAGTCTTTTAAAGTATGTCAACAAGGCCAGGCGTGGTGGCTCACACCTGTAATCCCAACACTTTGGGAGGCCAAGGTGAAAGATTGCTTGAGCCCAGAAGTTCGAGACTAGCCTGGGCAACACAGACCTCATCTATACTCACAATTTAAAAATTAGCTGGGCATTGTGACTCTAACCTGTGGTCCCAGCTACTCGGGAGGCTGAGGTGGGAGGATCACTTGAGCTGGGGAGGTCAAAGCTGCATTGAGCCGAGATCAGGCCACGACACTCCAGCCTGGGCTACAGGGTGAGATCCTATTCAAAAAAAAAAAAAAGAAAAAAAGAAAAGAAATGAGAAGGCTGTGCAAAAATGTAGAGACACTTATTCAGCAAAGCATCATTGAAAAGGGTAAACCAGAAATGGTATAAAGTGCAATAAACAGAGAATTAAAATAAATTTAAAATGATATCTCCATACACAGAATAATATGGTCATTCCTAAAATCACAGATCTGATAAATGATTTCAAAGTAGAACCTAGTCTAGTTTGTTTAGAATGATTCTATTTTTTATAAAATAAATATATATTGTTGTGTATATGTACACAGAGAAAAGTATCAAAAAGTCAGTGTTATCACTGGGTAATGGGATTATAGAGAGTGTTTTTTATTTGTATATCTTTATTCCCTACTTCTTCCACATTAAACATGGACTAGTTGCATGATAAATTCAATTTTTAAAATGCTTGAAGATGAAAGTGAGGGAAATAAAATTGATGATTGAGAACGGGGGAAAAAGGAGGTACAAGACAGTGAAGTATCTTAGTAAAAGGCATACAGTTGCCTAAGGGGCCTCCTCATCTTTCAGGAACTGTTAATCCTGTTCTGAGAGCTGGAGAGAGAATATATATCTTGACCTGAACCAGTAAACCAGTTTGAGCAGCAGCAGAGCTGTTTTCACTGAAGCAGGCAACTGGTTAAAAACAGGACTATAATAGTAATTTTAATAATAATAAACACAGTTGTCACTTATTAGGTTCTTACCAGATGCTTGTACTTCATTTAGATTTTCTTTTTTAATCCCCATAGCAACCCTAAATTATATCACAGATGCAAAGGTAAATTGAGTAACTTGCTCAAAATCATACAGACTGAGAACAGAACCCAGGTGGTCTGGTAGCACAGGCCTGCCCTTGCACCCATGCTGTACAGTGCAGTTACTAGACTTGTGGCCGTTGTCATGCTGTCTTCTCATTAGCATGCAATATTCACTTGACTGAATTCCTTTTTAGCTAAGAGAAATATTACAGGGCATGACCATTTTAGGTTATTAAGGTGTCTAACTCAATATGTAAACTGCTGAAAAGAATTATGTTTTTATCAGATAATCTCAACATTTCAAAAGACAACACATTCAGACTACTCCCCTTTCCCCCCAACTTTTATCTAGTGTCTGAAACCACATGACTAGTGTCCAAAGAGTGTTTTAGTAAATTAGAGTCACCGTGATCAGTGCAGCCTGATTCCAATCCTACTGTGGTGTTTCTGGCAAATGATTATTTTCTGGCAGAGCTTCCTCTACACATAGACCAGATGCAACTTGTATTTTTAGAAAACTGAATGGTTATTCTGAAAACTTTTTGAAACTACATTATTAAAAACCACATAAACTGTGTTCTTTCCTTTGACCTAATAAATGATAGGAACAAAATCTAGTGTCAGACTTTTCCTCAGTCATCAGATCTTCAGCTTATTTCTCCTCCCATTGACTTACTAGCAATAATGGCAGTGAGCATTAAGAACAGAAAATGTGTCATCCTGTTGGTCCTGTTTTGGATTTTCATTAACCATGTGATTGTCTGTAGATCTGTGGCAACCTGCACTGAATGAGCCACACAGTGTTGTGATGAGCATTCATATCTGTGTCTCTTGGCAAAACACTTGGTTGGTTGTGTTTCCTGTGGTGACCAAAGTACTCTCACCATGACGTGCCTTCTTAAAAACAACCAGAGATCAAAAATGTAACCTTTAAAATTTGTGCAATGTTAGCACAAATCATGTAATATATAACACTACATTTAATAAACAGATTATACGTTTATCATGTAATACATATTCTGTATCACTCTTTTTACAAATTGACCTTTTATTTCAAAGTAAGTTTCTGTCTGATGAAAGAAGATAATTACAGTTCATTGCCTGTTTTTGGCATATGGAAAATTGATACTAGTTGACATTGACCTTGATTGGATTTGGCTTACGAAAAGACCATAATTTTCATCAACTAAGACATTTAAACTATATTTTTAGAACAAGAAGTTTATAAAAATATATCAACAAATGTATTTGATGCAAAACAATGCACCAAAAAAACCAAGGGAGCAGCTGGTTTTATGTCATCTCCAGGTTGGGGTCACGTCTCTAATGGCATATAACCTCACACACAATCGATTTCAGACTCTGCAGTGTTGGGAGTGCTGTTGGAAAGCTGAGCCTGAGAGACAGATTGAAGAAGGAGATTTACTTGGTGTTTGTTTCTGTGTTACAGCTTTCCGTCCATTTAACTCTTGATCTGTTTTCCAGAAGTGCTCAAAATCGCAGTAGGCTCTCAGAGCTGGAACTTGAGATGCATCTTTGGCTTAAATTACAAGTGAAATAGAATGTAGTGGCCATTTACCCTGGTCTAAAAGAACATCGGTGAGATTAGTCTCACTGGCAGGGGTGTGGGGACTGGGTCGGCAGAAGTGCTGTGTAGATGCTGGCCCAGGTGTCTGCCATTGCACACTGAGTGCACCCAGCTCCACCACCTCCTTGCCGCCTTCTGACCGCCTCACTGACTGAAGATGGCTCACTCTTTTCTTTTTTTGTGACAAAAATTTACCCTAAGGTTTTTCACATTTTTTCCCCCTCAGTCCTCCATTGAAAAATAAAAACTTTGTTTACGTGCATAGGCATAATATTTTTGTCAGAAATATCAGGGATAAAATTTAGATTTTATGGTACGGTCATAATTCTGAAAGATTTTTGATTCACTGCCTTCTTTAGGGACTGTAATGTGACTTATAGCCTTTTATGATTTTTCAAATGGCACCAGTAAAAGGGACAGGGTGTTGATATTTGTGGGTGGTGCAGCAGAAGCTTCTTACACCTGATTGCTGCCTCCCTTGCTCTGAGGTGCATTTCAGACAAGTAGGGAAGTGAAGTGTTGAGCCAAATCCAGACCCACCTCCATACCTGTTCAGAGTTGGATTTTGCCAGTGAATGCCTGAACTTTTTGTTTTCATTCACTTGGTTGTTATCTGTAAGAGCATTGGAATGTTCCAGTAAGAGTAAGCTGTTCACTTACTCATTCTCCCTAGAAAGAAAAAGACAGACTTTGGTTACACATATTCATTAACTTAGATGTGGGGGCTTCTACCTTCCATAGTCGACGTCTCGATCATGATTATGCCATCGCAACACAGGATTGCCTCAGCGGCACCTGGAAGCAGTAGCTGGCAGCACCCAGCAGCTATTCTGCAATAGTCACCCAGTTCCCATCTTCTTCTGCATCCTTCTCTCCAGTGCCTTCTCTAGCTCTTGACTTCCCTCTCCCTCTCCCTCATTCTCTCAGTATTGTTGCTTACTTACAGGCTTTTCAGAAACTCAAGGGAAAGAGCTTCCAGTTCTCAAAACATAAATTTAGACTTAAACATTGCAACAGCCCTAAAGGAGAAAAACGTTTGTGCTGAGCCATGGTACCAGTTCCACTTTCTGTGAAGAACAGATTTCTGTAACATGGCACATGGTTCCAAGTGGTGAGGTTTGTTGGCCTATAGACACAAAGGGGATAACTTCCTTTAAAATTATTAGAATTAAAAGGAACCTTAGAATTCATCTGGCCCGGGGTTTTCTACACTTGCCTGATTGTAAAAATTACTCGGGTCTCTTATAAAATAATGAAAATTCCAGGGTCTCACCCAGGCCTACTGACTCATGAGCTCTAGGGAAGGGTCCTAGAAATCCATGTTTTGCTGGGTTTCTGGTGTGTGGTTTTTTTAAAAAACAAGTTGCCTATGTAAGTCTAAGGATCAGGCAGGTAGGAGAACCCTAATGTACTATAACCACCACCCCTTACAACCAAGGAAACTAAGACAGGTTAGTCAATTGATTGCTTGGGTTACTCAGCCAATGAGTAGCCTAAAGTGTCATCTCAACCACTTACTGATGGTGTGTTGTTGACCACCTAACCTGAGTATCATTTTCCCACCTATACTATGAGATTAATACCTGTTTCTTGGGACTGTTATGGGAATAAGATGAGATCATATATAACATCACTTGCAAACTGTAAAAAGCTAGATAAATGTAAGCATTTACTAAATGGCTGTACCAGGACACCAGCTCCATAGGTTATGCTGCACCCCAGTGGCCCTTCAACACTTTGTTGAAATATTTTGAGCTTATTTTTCCAAGCTAGAAACTACCTCTTGATATTTAAGGACATGAAAGATTCCTTCTCCTGTGGCAGTTTCCTGGTTGATTTTAAAGCACCAGCATGTGTCTTTTACTTTGATTAGCATTCTGATGGACCCACTAAGTGCTTGATATCTCTTAAGTAAAGTTGAGACTTACACCAGCTATCCCTGTGCAGGTGCGAAATTGAGGCAACTCTTGAGAGGCTAAAGAAACTGGAGCGTGATCTCAGCTTTAAGGAGCAGGAGCTTAAAGAACGAGAAAGACGTTTAAAGATGTGGGAGCAAAAGCTGACAGAGCAGTCCAACACCCCGGTGAGTACCCTCCCCCTTCGCCGTCTTTCCACTTGCAGCTCGTAGGCTGCGCGGCTAAGCATGGCAGCATGGCACCTCTTCCCCTGCCTCCCGCTGCCCCCTCCTCATTTCCTGCCTCGCGCCTGTGTATTAAAGGGCCCGCGTGTGGACTCAAGCAGCATTCATACCTAATTTCAATTAATAAAATGCCAGAGATTTAAAAGAAAAGCTTATCCTATTTCTGGTTCCTTCCTTAAGAACTGTTATTCTGTCAGTGTGTTTGTATATTAGAATTACAATAATAAAATCCGATGTATTTTCACACCATCTGCTCAATCTCAGAACATGCACCTCGGTGCTGATTAACTCCTTCTAGTCGCTCAGTCATTAATAACTGTAACTCCAGCAGCTCACTGACTAAACAGAGTCTTTGATGTGTCAGAACTTAACCATGTTTTCCTTCTAAAATGGAGCTAACCATGATGACATGCAAATGAGAAGCATTAGTATTTCGTACTCAATTTAGTGTTATGATCATGGGCAGCAAAATATTGGAAAAAGATTCTCTCTGGACAAGCTTTCAGTATTTATTACACCTTTTTTCTCCCAAGTCTTGTATTTAGAGGAATATAAAAATTATTTTTAAGCATTTCACTGGTTATACACTAACCTTGAGCTTACATGCTGATATGATATTATTCAAGTCTAATCAAATTTCAGCATTCTTTCCTATTTTAAATGGCATAACATTTTCAGGAATTAAGTATAAATTTATAATTGTTTTTTTTTCCAGGGTTTTTAATGGGCAATATTTGTTCACTTAAAATTACCCAAGTAATGGTAGATTAAAAGTAAACATATATTTAAATTCATTTTTTATAGTTGCTATGGTGATTATGCCAAAAAATACTGAAATGCTGTTCATTTTGTGATCTTCAAAAAGCTTTCCTATCTTTAAAAGTCTTAATCTTCATTAAGCAGCCAGTGCCCAGTTGCAAAGTATTTTCCAGTGTCTAAAGAATAAAAGTTTGTCTCCTTCCCAACTTGTGTGGAGAAGCAACCTGATATCCAAAAAAGGAAAATACAATGAAGCTAAATGTTTATTATCAGATTCAACTTGGAAAAAAAGGACTTTGGTTCTCCAGGGAATTCCAAAATGAATTGAATTGCTATCCAGAACGCTATCATGGAACATTTTAAAAGTGCCACATTTTATCTGTGAATTTAACTTGGCTCGTGAGAGAAAGACAATGAGGGAAGTCTCCTGTTCTGGCTGACTGGGTGTCAGCAGGCAGCCTCTGAAAGCCTCCCTCTAGGGTTCTGCACAGGAGCAGTGCTTCTCCCACAGCTCATGAGGGACAGGAGCAAAAATGTGACCTCGTCCCTAGAGCACAGCTTCTGAAGTCTGTGAGGTTTTGTTTTGATTTAAAATGCATTGAAATCTAAAGCTGTAAAGCATTGCGTGGCTTGACTCTTTCTAAATGTAGTATTTTAAGAAAAAACTTTACCCATTCACATATGCTTCAGAACCTTTCTTTAGTTTTTTGGCATCAGTTTTGCTAAGAAATGGGCTGCCTTGCACACATTATTGCTCCTAGTAACATAGTTGCGTAATAAATAATAAAGTGCTCTACAATAAAGCTCTGTGTGCTCGGTAGGTTGCCTGCTTGAGTTTTTAACCCCACAAAACTTTCTGTGAAGGAACTGCTCTGAGGGCTACCATCTAACAATGGACAGCCTGCAGCACAATCTCAATGAGATTTTCTTCTTTTTTCCTTATGGGAGATAAGTTTCCTTTCTTTACAGTACTTGCTTTTAATGTGTCTTCTGCTTAGAGCTGGTATTTCTGAAGGAAAGAAAGTTTATGTTCAGATATTTTGTAAGTAGGTATTTTCTTTTGTCCTCACATCAGTTTCTGTTTAGCTTTAACTGAGATTTCTTAGAGAAAGATGAAATAAACGTTTTAAAAAGGAAGTGGCTGGAGGTTTAGCTTTCCTGTAGGTGGCCTCATCTTAATTATGTAAGTTTAACATTTATGTAACTTCATAAAAAATTGTATCATTGAATTAATTTCAAGGGCACTATTTTCTTTCCTAAAACTAAAACATTAGTTAAGGATATTTGGGGAGATTAATCCTTTATGCGTAAATATGGATAATGTTTATTTTCTAATTATAGTTGAAGCTTGATGTAAACTTTTTATTTATTTTAAGAATACAGGCTTATCTGAGAAACATTTATGGAGATCTTTAGAGTCAAACCTAATGTGAGGAAGGACCCTCAAAATAATAGAATGAGCCACAAAGAGTTCCCGAGAACATCTAACAATTGAAAACGAATTTCAGAAGCTGAGAAGTTTGACTGCAAGGGAAATAACATCCTGTTTCCAATGTTTAAAGATCTAAAGCAATTGTTTTCTTCCATATAATGGATACTTTTCAGTTGAATTATATGAAATTAAAGTTATTGAACTAACAACTCCAGGAGGGTTTTTCCCAAAAGTGCAAGCTACTTTTTAAAAACTCAGCTCCAACTTCACTTTAAAAATTTGGAAACTGAGGCCGGGCGCGGTGGCTCACGCCTGTAAACCCAGCACTTTAGGAGGATGAGAGGGGTGGTTCACGAGGTCAGGCGTTCAAGACCAGCCTGGACAGCATAGTGAAACCCCATCTCTACTAAAAATACAAAAAATTAGCTGGGTGTGGTGGTGGGCGCCTGTAATCCCAGCTACTCGGGAGGCTGAGGCAGGAGAATCACTTGAACCTGGAAGGCTGAGGTTGCAGTGAGCCGAGATAGTGCCACTGCACTCCAGCCCGGGCAACCGTGCTAGACTCTGTCTCAAAAAAAAAAAAAAAAAAAAAAAAAAAAAAAAAAAAAATTAGGAAATTGATCCTGAATATTAGGTACCAGAATATAGAGGTTATCCCAGTATATTATTTGTACATTAGTTATCATAAATGTATCCATATTGCAACTACGCCAGAAACATAAGCCTTGATTTGCTTGTTTCTCAAAAGAAAAGAAGAGGCAGTAACATTTTTCATATGCTAACAGTTTTACCCCTGAAATGGATATGCCCAAACATTTATGGGAATAAGTTGGCTGTTCAAATTACGTAAAGTAGAAGATAATGTCTGTGACCACTGTGAGTGGTGACATCTTAGAAAAAAGTTCTGTTGTTGAAAGAAGAAAACTTGAATATTAGAGCATATTAGAACAATCTAAATTAACACTATTTTCCTTTCTTCCCAGTTTTCATGTGTTTACATACTTACGTCTAACTTAAATGTGAGACAGAATGTAGAATTTGTTCACAAGTGAATTATTTAATAATTTGAATAAATAGTATTACATCAGTTCTGGCTACAATAAATAAATAAGTGGAAGCAAGTGAATTCTAGACTAATTTTTAGTGTATATTGAGAGTACTAATCCAGATAAAAAGGTAGTTAATAACCCACATTTCCCTAGAACTGTATAGACTGCTGAACTGTTTTTTGTGCTTCCTCTAAGCTTTTCTTTTGGGTACAAAGTTTCTTAATTTTTCATTTGAGATCTAATCTCTGCTTAATTTCTTTTTAAAAAAATATAAGGGTTAATTAAATGTTTCCTTATGAAAGTGAAATTGGGAAAAGTCAAGATAAATCCTAAAAACTATTTTGTTTTAAGCAAAATGAGGGCTTAAAACTTGCAACTTCTTTTCCATTTGAAATTTGGCTTGCTGTGGTGCTTTGCAAACTTTTGGTTCTGATTTATCCTGTCATTCATAAATTATGGCAAATATGCTGGAGCCAAATCTGCCATTAAATTCTCACATAATTCCCCACATTCATTTATTTCACTAATCATTTACCTCCTGTGTAGTGCCAACTAATTTTGTGGTATCTATTTTCCTGATTTAAATTGGTCCTAATTTCTCTTTTTACTTCCGTCCTTTCTTCCCTTTTGATAGCTTCTCTTGCCTCTTGCTGCAAGAATGTCTGAGGAGTCTTACTTTGAATCTAAAACAGAGGAGTCAAACAGTGCAGAGATGTCATGTCAGATCACAGCAACAAGTAACGGGGAGGGCCATGGCATGAACCCAAGTCTGCAGGCCATGATGCTGATGGGCTTTGGGGATATCTTCTCAATGAACAAAGCAGGAGCTGTGATGCATTCTGGGATGCAGATAAACATGCAAGCCAAGCAGAATTCTTCCAAAACCACATCTAAGAGAAGGGGGAAGAAAGTCAACATGGCTCTGGGGTTCAGTGATTTTGACTTGTCAGAAGGTGACGATGATGATGACGGTGAGGAGGAGGATAATGACATGGATAATAGTGAATGAAAGCAGAAAGCAAAGTAATAAAATCACAAATGTTTGGAAAACACAAAAGTAACTTGTTTATCTCAGTCTGTACAAAAACCAGTAAGGAGGCAGAAAACCAAGCACTGCATTTTTAGGCCAATCACATTTACATGACCGTAATTTCTTATCAATTCTACTTCTGATTTATTTTTGCTTACAGAAAAATCGGGGGAGAATTAAGCCAAAGAAGTATATTTATGAATCAGCAAATGTGATGCCTGATTATAGAAATTTGTGATTCTATATACAATACAGGACTTTTAAAGTAATGACATTCTGGCATTTTCTTTTTTAATGAATACTTTTTAGTTTGTATTTGACTTTATTTCCTTTATTCAAATCATTTTTAAAAACTTACATTTTGAACACTCTTAACTCCTAATTGTTCTTTGACACGTAGTAATTCTGTGACATACTTGTTTTTTCTTATAGCAATACACTGTAATATCAGAAATGGTTGGCCTGAGCAACATAGTAAGACCTCGTCTCTACTAATAATTTAAAAATTAGCTGGCATGGTAGCACACACCTGTAGTCCCAGATACTTGGGAGGCCAAGGCAGGAGGATTGCTTGAGACCTAGCAATCAGTCAGGGCTGCAGTGAGCCTTGATGGCACCACTGCACTCTAGCCTGGGCAAGAGAACAAGACCTTGTCTCAAAAAAACAAAAAAAAAAGAGAGAAAGAAAGAATTGATAGTACAAAATCCAACAATACTGAGATGAAAGAAGATTATAACAAAATGCTCTTCAGAAATACCTAAGTGTTGAAAATTTTTGGTACTAAATAGCACAGCTGCTCAAAGTAAAGCCTGAGCAGTGTTCTCAGTAGTGTATTTGAAGGAAAAATACCCTGATTTGAAACCAACAGCAGATGTTGCAAACTTTCATACCACTGCTGGCCATGGAAGCTTCTTAACAACACACTGTCATTTAAGGCTATGCTTGTGCTTTATACAAAGAGAAAGATGTGGTCTTAAGGGGATGCTTCCAGGGGGGTGAGTTCATGCCTCTCCTGGATTTTCCAGCAAGTGGGGTATGCATGGTGGTTTGTTTTTTAGAGGGGCATAATAATCCAGGATTCTAAGCATATGCTTAGCTATTTTAAAGAGGAAATTAAATATTACAAAAGAAATAGTAAAGATAAGTTATCCTCACTTAGGCAAAAGCAGAGGTCCTTTCCATACCAAGTTTAGCCTACCAGGGTTGTTTTTTGTTTTAACCCTACTTAATAATGTTGGTGTTTTAGAAGTAGATACAGGCACTGCTCTGAAAACCTGGCTAGCCAGGGATATTCTCAGAATGTTATCACCTATTTGTCAAAGCTTGTTTAAATTATAAAACACTTTTAATTATATATATATGAGGCAAAAGAACTAAGACTTTTTTCAATCTAAATTAGAAAGGAGTGTCATTATTTGACTGTTAAACCAAAATATTTTTGGTGGGTCTTTTTATGAAGTTTAAAGAAAGGACATCATCATAGATATGATCTAATAGTATTTCTAACTATATTTGATCATTAAAAGCCTCTTGGAATTTGAAGCGTGACATGTTTCTAATGCCCCTTGAGAGCTGAAAAATACCACATAATGATCAGTATGCTGTGCCAGCTTCATTTGGGGAGAAATAACTTCATTTGGGGGGAATAGAATGTTCTGGGTGTGAGGTGTACAGCAGTCTAGGTGGCATAGTGATGAAGAAAGGGATCAGAGTCCGACTGTCACTCAGAATCCTGGGCCCAGTTGCTCGACAACCTTGGGAAAATTATTTAATCTTTGTGTGTCTGTTTGCTGATCTTCAACGTGGGAATAAAATAGTACTTACTTGAAAAGATCATTGTGCGGAGTAAAAGAAATAATATATGTAAAGCACTTTGACACAGCACCAGGCCCATGGAAAGTGGCTGGTTAATGTTAGCTACTATGAATGGTGCCAGTGAAGACACTGAAAAATAAGTGATTTCAGTAACCTTCTGGAAAACTATCAGTTTCAAATAATATTTTCTCTGTAGTATGAAATGAAATTAAAAGTGGATAGCTTTCAGGAAAGATAAAGAGAACATTCTTGGAATGTAAGCTAAACAGATTTCTTCTGTTGCTCTTTGAAAACTATGAGCCCTGGCCAGCTTAACCTGGTCTGAGGTGAGACTAAACACAAAAACAGTAGATAAACCTCTCCCTAAAAGATGGATTCCCCCACATACCCATGCTACTAGTTTCTCTGTCTATTCACATATATGTACAAATACATGAACACAGCTTGTCTGTGCTCAGACATAGAGAAGTACTACCTGACTTGAGTCAATGCACCCAAGCAGAAAAGCTTGGAGTAGAGTAGAAGGGAGGGCTCGGGTCTCCTGTCTTTCCAGCATGCCCTGGGGTGCAGTGGTCAGCCATCTGAGGAGAGAGCCAATAGCATGGGGTTTACAAGGCAAAGATACAGTCATTCATTCAACACATATTCATAGAGCTCCTTCTCTGTGCCAGACACTGTTCTGGAAGACAGCTAGATGAAAATCTTTGCAGTCACAAAGCTTACATGCCAGTGAGTGAAGATTGATGATAAATAAAGCAAATGTATCATATGTTCACATTTGATAAGTCTATGCCAAAAAATGAAGCTGGGAAGGAGGATAAGGCCCGTGGGTGAGTGTTGAGGTTTTTAAAGTGTGGTCAGGAAAGGCCCCACTGATAAGGTAACATTTGAGCAAAGCTGAAAAAGGCACGGGGATCTTTGGGGCTAACTCCGGGATCTCTGCACTTCATGTAAGAATGTAAACCTTGAGTCTCATTTAAGAATGATCAGCAATACATTTAGAACATATGAACTGAATGAAATGGACATTTTTTCTTAATTTACATATAAATCCACATGATTATACATAAAGTTCTGATGCATTAATAAAAGCAGCCAAATAGGGCCAAAGAGAAAAATAACAGGACTCTGTACTGGACCTAACTTTATCATTAATTAGGTAATATTTTCCTCATTTCTTTACTGCTGTCATTTTCCTCACCAGTATTCCAGAGATGGTCATAGCTCAGTACTCTACCACCAAGAACCTACAAGAAATTAGAATACAGCAGAATTGGCCTCAGTGAAGAGCTTAAAATTGTTCTCCTCGTAGAACTGGACTATTGATCATTACCACGTGACGTTGGCTCTATTACTTTCTGTTCCCAATCAATGTCCTTCTAGTGGTTTGAAAATGTTAAAACATCCCTGAAATCTAAATCATATAATCAGAATTGTATAGTGTCTCACTCTATCTGTAAAGATCATTTGGAAGACTTTAGACTCTATTAATTTTAAAAGTAATATTTATTAGCCATATGCAGAATTTCTAAGGATATTGTACAGCTTCTAATTCACTTTCCAGATCAATGTTTGAAATGGCAATTATCGTGTTGGATTTAGTTCCGATTACTTGATTTACAAAAATGTACATTTAGAAAGAGAAGGGTTAAAAGAGTGAGAAATGGAAACATTCAAAATGAGAACTGAATCTCTCAATTGTGGGATTATCAGAGACATGCAACTGAAAATGTCTCACCTTTCATCTTTTTTTCTTAATTCATAAAGTTATCTTGTAGAATTTGATGAGACCCTCCTAGTCATTCTCAACTGGGGTGGTGCTGTCACCGAATGGTGTTTGAGAGTGTTGGGGCTAGGGCACATTTTTGGTTGTCACAGCAACTGGGGTGGCATTTGCTGCCCAGTGCCAGGAATAGTAACATTATGAATGCCAGGGACAGTGTGCTCAGTAAAGTCTTCTATCCAAAAGGGGCTGGGTACGGTGGCTCACGCCTGTAATTCCAGCACTTTGGGAGGCCAAGGTGGGCAGATGACCTGATGTCAGGGGTTTGAGACCAGCCTGGCCAACATGGTGAAACCTTGTTGCTACTAAAAATAGAAAAATTAGCTGGGTGTGGTGTCACATGCCTGTAACCCCAGCTACTAGGGAGGATGAGGCAGGAGAATCACTTGAACTGGGGAGGCAGAGGTTGCAGTGAGCTGAGATCGCACCACTACGCTCCAGCTTGGATGACAGAGTGAGACTTCATCTCAAAAAAAAACAAACAAACAAACAAAAAAAACCCGGTAGCATTGTCCCTTCCCCACTGACAAACTTATCAAATCCAGAAGCTTTAGAGTTTCGTGTCTAATTATTTTTCTCCTGAACAAAATTACCCAAGTCAAAACAAAATGTATTTTTAGAATTACAGCAACATACAACCTGAATTTTGTGAGTTTCGTGGGTTTATCTTAAATCACCATTTCCCTAAGGGGAAATGGTTTCTTTCTCCTTAAGAATGCTGGTGGCAACTTAATGAAACAGCCAAATCCACCAGGTCAGGTCACTCTCCCACTACACTGATTCCACAATTAAAAAAAAAAAAAAAAAAAAAAAAAAAAAAAAAAAAAAAAAAAAAAACTCATTGAGATAGCTACAATTCTATAGGTTAATTTAAAGCCTGCTTTTTCTACCCATTTTTGAAAGCAAAATTACATTTTACTATTTTACATAACCAGTGAAAAGAATTTGAAAGCATATAGCTCACTGTTTCTAGTGCTCTGGAAATGTTGAGGGTGGGTTTTTAACCAGTGATTTTTAACATGCAGTGAATTTGTTAGACTTTTAAACACTAGCTAAGGTAGTCAAACTTGATCCCCATTAAAAATCAAGGAATTAGGGGTCGGGGGAGGGTTTAGGAGTGATCCAGAATGACTTCTCCCAGAATTACTGTGCGTATAACTTTATTTTTCAGAGTTTTCATTGGAATGGTAAGAGTTTTATGAAAGACAGTTTTAAAACTTATTCTGAGTTAAATATTAATACTTAAAAAAATTACTGTACTAGACTTATTGCAGCCTTTTGAAAGTAGCAGAGTTTCATCACACCACATATATAACAGAGCATACATTTTCTATAATCAGGCACCTTTTGCTGCTTTTGATAAGACTGTTTTCCTGTTTAGTGTTAAGCATTGCCAGACATAAAAATCTATTCTCTTCTCTCGATTGTAGCATAGCCTGACAGCTCTAGATACAGCATTTCTATGATGAAAAATGAGTGTCTATCTGGAAATCTAGAAGACTAGCCGTGTTTTCTCAGACTCCACCTTTGTTTGCACTCTGTTGCCTGTGAGGAGCTTTCTGGCATATGATTATTTACTTCAAAACTAGAGTTCCAAGCACCTACATTAATTATTTTATATTGTGTGCAGAATAGTATATCTTTTAATGTCAGATATGATACACTGCACATATTGCTTTTGCACTCTTAAAATTTTTGTACTAAATAATAGAAAATATTTATATTCTTTGAGTGTGAGCTTTGAATAGATGGCATTATCACTTCATTGTTTTTTTAACAAAAACTTTTTCTCAATTATTCTATTGCAATGTTATTCTGAGCAAGTCCTATGCCAAATATCTTGTATAATGTTTGTATGGAAGATTAAATTTTACTCTTGTGTGGTAAGACTATTCAGTTACTGATTTTATAGTTGGAATTTGATATTCCAGCACAAAGTCCACAGTGTATTCAGAAATCCAAGTTGGTGTCATACATTTCATTTTGATGTGAACTTTTCTTTGCTTTCCTTTGTTCTAAGACTCCATTTTGCAATAAACGTTTTGACAGTAAATCCCTTTGTTATGTGTTGCTGTGTATATAAGATCCCTGTTAGATTGGATTCCCAACATCCTTTGAAGGAATCGTTGTCACACGCATGCACACAAGTGTTAGCTTTTCTCTCCCTAAAGTCAGTGGGAGTGTAAATAATAAATTTGTAAAGTGATGGGACAGTCATGGGGTGGATTTGTTTTATTCCCCAAAGAAAGAAAGGCTTAGAACTCATCCTACAGCAGATACACTGATATGTTAACAAGGTACAGAAAACATAAAGGAAATGGTAAGCCACTCTGTGGCTGGAGATCATTAACTCTTATTCCCCATCTTGCCAAATTCAAACCGTCATGAAGCAGTGCCTGGCTCCAGCCTTCCTCTCACTGATCTTTGCAAGCATTGTGCAAAGAATCCTGCTGGAGTAAGCATCCAGCTGAAGCCAGTGCCTCTCCCTAGGCATCGTATTGGAGAACCATCCTCAGTGTGCAACCAACCCCCTCTCCTTTCAACATTAAAACCAAAGATTCTGGTTGTGATTAGTTATTTCATTTACAACTTCTATTCT
Source organism: Nomascus leucogenys (assembly GCF_006542625.1). Classification (NCBI taxonomy): domain Eukaryota; kingdom Metazoa; phylum Chordata; class Mammalia; order Primates; family Hylobatidae; genus Nomascus; species Nomascus leucogenys. Next base: position 73,582,536 of record NC_044402.1, read on the forward strand.
ATTCAAAAAATACTTATTTCTCAATTTTGTTTAGTACAACATTTGGGAATTTTATAAAAATAACACTACACATCCCCTCCCCCCATCCCAGCTTCTATAAAAGTGAGCCTTGATGCAGGAAAATATTTCTGTAACTCAGACTGTTGTTTCTTGAACAAACCAAAAAAGTTCCCTATTTCACATTTGCTTCTGTGATGGGAGAAGGGAATGGCATGATTCTGCAGCTGTGTCCAGCTGCCCTGTGAAGAGACAAAATTGTCACCTATTTTCTTTGATCCAATCAGCTTTAGATTCTGTTCCTCAAGTCTTTCTCCTTTCCCCATTATTAAACCAAGTGAGTGTGTATGATGATTCCTACCCACCTCAAGTGTTTCGAGGAGGCAAGGGCAACCCTGGAGGGAAGGGAAGCACATGCAGGTAGCAGAGTATACGCAGAACAGGATCAATTTCAGTGTGTACTTTATGTCCTGACAACTTGTCTATAAATACTCAAACTTACACATTCATATCCATTTCAGCTAGTGGGTTTTTCCACTTGCCTCCCCACCCTGTCTGCCTCATTTCCCCTTTTTCCTCCAACATGAACTCATTGCCTTCCATTCCCATCCTTCCCTCCTGTCCCTCCCTCTCCCGCCATGCCAGGTTTTGCCTCGTTGCTTCTCTTTACCCGGAATCACCTCTCTTCTTGCCCTGCAGGACCCAGCTCAAGCCATGCTGCCCTCCATTCTCCCATCTTATTTTACAAATCTCTTTGTGAATACATCTGTCTATGGTATACCCATAGACACTGAACTCTATACCAGAGAACTTAGCATTCCAGTAAATGCACCCTTTAATTTTATTCATTCTTTAAAATGACTCAACAAAAATTTACCAGATACCGTATGCCAGGCACTATGTTAGGCATTAAGTAAACCAAGATTCAGGTGGCCTTGGAGTCCTCCAGGTATAATTTACACCTGTATTAGCGCCGGTTAAATTAGAAGCTCCTTGAAGGCAGGGGCTGTGCCTTTCCTAGCAGAATTTTGAGCATGTGGGTACAAAATACCTATAAGTTAGAAAGGTTAACTCACCTACCCTCTGATTTTTATACTAATAGTAAAAGCAACCAAACTCAACTTCTTTTTTTTGAAACTCACTCACAAGAAAATATTATTTGTAACAGAAGATGAATGATGTTTTGCCATATTATCTCATAAGCAATTCATTTTTGGGGGGCAAGTTAGGCTAGTTAAAGCTAATAGCTGTACCAAACTCTAATTTGACTTATAGGACACACAGACTTCTAAAAATTATGTAAGCATTTATTATTTAGATGGCCATGGGGCATATATTGAAGACAGTAAGTAGCTCTTTGGCTCTGAAAATGGTGCAGGCTGAAGTCCTCTGGAGACATCTTCATTTGTACTTGTGAACCTCACAGGGAGGTATTTTAATCTGTTTTAGTTAGAGCAACTCTGCAGCCTGGGTTTCTTAGGACCGTACCAATTTCCCATGTCCTTCTTCATCCGTGGGTGCTAACATTTGGTTTTTAAAATATTGTGCAAATGAGATCTTTAAACACTTAGAAATTCCCCTTGAGAATAGGCATAATACATCATCTGGTTACTAGGTGGTTGCTTTGGAATTTTTGTTAATAATCCAACAGTCCTCATGTTGGCTGAGACTCTGAGGAAGACTCTAGGTCTCTGAGAAAATGTCAGAAATTCCTTGACTGCTGAGGCCTGATTGTGGGATGTAAAAACCACGTACCAACAGAGGAATATGAAACAGCTCCCAAAGTACATGAATTGTTACTGAGAGATTGGTGAACATTACTGGAGCACTGAGAACTGCCTCTTAAGGTCAGGAAAGCTGTTTTCCATTCAACCCAGCCTGCAGGAGGAACCAAGCCAGAGCAGCAGCTGAGAGCTGAAAGAATGAGACGAGGATGAACCAAAAAGACAATGATAATATTACTTTTTTTTTTCATTTCATGCATATTTCCCATGCAGCTGCTGCCTTCCTTTGAGATTGGTGCATGGACAGAAGACGATGTGGTAAGCTCTTTGTATTCATGCCTTATTTGACTTGGGCAGGTATTTCATAAATTTTTCCCTAAGTTTTTAGGGGAAGAGATTGGGCCTTGGGAAAGTCTAACTAGGAGAAGTTGACAAATTCTTTTCTTGCACTGTCTCCCAGGCTGGAGTGCAGTGGTGCGATCTCGGCTCACTGCAACCTCCACCTCCTGAGGTTCAAGTGATTCTCCTGCCTCAGCCTCCTGAGTAGCTAAGATTATAGGTGCCCACCAGCATGCCTGGCTAATTTTTGTATTTTTAGTAGAGATGGGGTTTCACCATGTTGGCCAGGCTGGTCTCGAACTCCTGACCTCAAGTGATCTGCCCACCTCGGCCTCCCAAAGTGCTGGGATTATAGGTCTGAGCCACTGCGCCTGGCCTTTTTTCTGTTTTTAATGCAATAATGATTGAAAATAAAGCCTCAAGAGTGAAGCAAGTATCTCTGCAAATCTTCTAAGTGGGTTCTACCTTCCTAATTTGCTCTGAAAGTATTCCAGAATACAATAACAAATACCAATGAGGAAATTAAAGTGGCAGCTCGGGAAAACAAATGAACACACTTGAAAAAAAAGTGATCTTAAATCTTTTTACAAGAACAGGGATGGTCTTGAGCCATGGTAGAGGAGGATCTGGTCAAGGCAGTGCTGGGCTGGGACACCACTGAACTGGCTTTCCTTCCACCTCAGGCCTGTTTGAAAGTGAGGCATCATATTTGCCAGCCTTATTCTGGCCTCCCAAGCGGGAATAGACACAAGCACACCCAGACATTCTCTGTAGCTTTAGCCAGAGAAGCTCTATGTTTTGAGAGGCTGCACTCGGACTGTTGAAGTCCAAAGGAAGTCCTGCACTCTGCATTCTTGATAGAAACCCTGAGAAACAATCCAACTTAGTCTGTTACGTCGCCATATCTATTTTCTTAGTGACAAAACAGGTATGAAAATTCCTGATGTGAAAACTCAGGGACTAGGTTGGGTGCGGTGGCCTGTAATCCCAGCACTTTGGGAGGCTGAGGCAGGAGGATCACTTGAGGTCAGGAGTTCGAGACCAGCCTGGCCAACATGGTGAAACCCCATCTCTACTAAAAATACAAAAATGAGCCAGGTGTGGTGGCACATGCCTATAATCCCAGCTACTTGGGAGGCTGAGGCAAGAGAATCGCTTAAACATGGAAGGCGGGGGTTGCAGTGAGCCGAGATCACACCACTGTACTCCAGCCTGGGCAACAGAGCAAGGCTTCATCTCAAAAAAAAATTTTTTTTTAAAGTTCTATAAAACTCAGGGACTTATGCCTATCCAGGTCTATTTAACAAGCTCAGGGTATCGCTAAATGAAAATGAAAAAAACAAAAGATGCAATGCCAGCCTTAGTGGGTTTGGGCTCCAGCCCAGGGAACAGACCAGGTGCCACAAAGTGCAGACTAGCTACTGGAAACTCCTCAAAAGATCTGTTTACCTAGTTCAACCTGGTTTTGGGCCCAGGCATTTCCCTCTCTGCCCTTTGTATTCTTTTGAAGTGCACCTGCTTTCAACATTAGCTAACCTCTTTGGCTTCCATAGGGTAAGGAAACTTGGCACCAGTTGCCACTATTTCTTCCCATTCACTGAGTCCCAGTGAGTCTCACTTTCCTGCCAGCCTTGCTTAACAAGGAAAGAGGACTCAGGGTCTCCTTTATTCACAAGCCTGGATATAATCTCTTTATCCCTAGCTGCAAAGTTTCCCCTGTCATTTGAAAAGAAATTTTTGAAAAATCACTGAGTTCTAACAGCTATTTTTAGTCTTTGCTCTGAGGTTGAGTGGTTTCCAGGCCACTTATATAAAATTCCAGAGTTGAGGGTTCCCCCAGAGAATCAGAGGGACTGAGTCTGGCCTCCCATCCTTCTCCCCTCACCAAGATACTGTGAGAGGCCACCAGTAAACCCAGACCCTGTGTATACAGGGACTAAGGGTCACTGGGTCCAATCTCCTCATTCTACATAGGAAGCTCCATATTTTGACTTGGCCAGGGCCACGTGGCTAATTCATGACCTGGCCTAGAACAGAAGATTCCTTCTGACCGTTGCTCTGTCCACTGCTGTGTGGTCCCTGGAACTCATACAATTCCTGAGTAAACCGGTGCCCCTCAGCAATCCAGGGGGCCACCAGCACATAAATGGAAAAATCACTATAAGTAAGAACCCTCTTGAAAGGATTTAAAAATATCTCCCAAAGAAGGAGGAAAACCAATGGTCTTTTAACTGTCCAAGACCCCCGAAGAGAAGGGTATCTCCCATTTGAAAGCTTGAGGTTTTAAAACTACAAAGAGAAGTCTTCTATTTTACCTTTGCGGTTGAGCCAGGAATTAAAGCTATTTTGATCTATTGAAAACTCTATGTTTACTGTGAAGACTGGCCACTGACCATGTGTGAATCTTCAAAACCATATGTGTCCTCTCTTTCACAGTATTGTTGGGTTCAGCAGCTCGTCAGAAAAGGCAAGTGGAATAAGTTACCTTCTTAATTCATGGAGTTAACTTTGTTTGGGATGTGATTTCATCTAATTTGATTCTGCTTTCTAATCACTCCCTTCAGGTGACTCTTCAGCAGAGATGAGTGTATATGCAAGCTTGTTTAAAGAAAACAACATTACAGGGAAGCGACTGCTGCTGCTGGAGGAAGAAGACCTGAAAGACATGGGCATTGTCTCCAAGGGGCATATCATTCACTTCAAGGTACCTCAGAAAGGGACAACATTCCATCAGCAAACCTTTTTTTTTTTTTTTTGAGGTGGAGTCTTGCTCTGTTGCCCAGGCTGGAGTGCAAAGGCGCGATCTTGGCTCATTGCACCCTGCGCCTCCTGGGTTCAAGTGATTCTCCTGCCTCAGCCTCCCAAGTAGCTAGGATTACAGAAGTGTGCCACCACACCCAGCTAATTTTTGTATTTTTAGTAGAGATGGGGTTTCACCATGTTTTCCAGGCTGGTCTCCAACTCCTGACCTCAAATGATCCACCTGCCTCGGCCTCCCAAAGTGCTGGGATTACAGGCGTGAGCCACCAGGCCTGGCCTCCATCAACAAATCTTTACTGAGCACCTACTATGCAGCACATCACGTGTTAGGGGCTGCAAATGGAAACGGTGCTATGCTGGTCATTACTGTGCTGAAATGCTTACACCAGTTGATAATCAGCAGCTGCCCCCGGGCACCCCTAATTCCTTCCTCATAATCCAACAGCAAAAAGGTGCATACGTGGTATAGTAGGAGTCACAGGGAGATACCTGAATATCACCCCCCTGCCCTCAGGAAGTCTCTAATCTGGTGGAGAAAACAGATACTGCTTATGCGATGATGGTAAATGACAGCTGTAAGAAATACCACAAAGGCAGTGTGGTGCCTGGAAAACAGCCATCCACCCAGAATAGCAGGAGGTGACTCAGTTTAATTCTAGAGAGGACAAAAATCCATCGGGAATCCCTAAGGACCCCAGAATTTCTGCATGGCCAGAGGGAAACCTAAGCCAATGCAATAACCTAAAGGCATTTGTAATTTTTGTCATTATGACCTGGAACAGACACCACCATGTATGTGTTTTAATCCCCACTCACTCAGGAAATTCTAACATCTCCCCCAAAACTTAAGTGTTGAGTAGTTTCAAAGCTAAACCGCTGTGTTTGTTGTGGTGGTGGTGGTCATGGTTGTTTTTTGTTTGTTTTTGTTTTTTCAATTTAGCAACTTAAACTGAGTAAGAATTGCTGGCATCTGTGTGGTCATTATGACTAATCTTGTTTCAAGAGAGATCTTAGAATAAAATCAGGTTTGCTCCCCAAACCCTCACCCCCATTCCAGTGTGGGTAGATGGACGAGTGTGTATAGGTTAGAAAGAAGAGAAACAGAGTAAAAGAGAAAATTTAGAAAAGGCAGCCTCCTGTCCAAATCCACACCTTCACAAAGGCTCTACCAGCATGCCAACTAGTCCCTACCTCAGAGCTACTCACACTGACCTTTCTAGAGAAATCCCCATTAAGGCCCAAAGAGAGCCCATTCATTTCATTCTGTGAACCCTAGGTCCAGGAAGAAACATCCTTACAGACTCTCAGCACCCTTTGCGCAACAGCTTGGCACTCACCCACCACAGACCATCTCCACAACAGAAAGAGGACCTTGCTGTCTTCTCCCTCCTAGAAGAAGGGCAGGAAAACTCATGCATAGCATATTTCTCAAAGGCTGGCAAAGAATGTAATCCCAGCCTCTGGGTATGGGCAAGTCCATCCTAAAAGCTATGCTGGCTTAAGTGGGCCACAGTAGGAAAAAGTATTTTCTGCAGTACAGAGATGTTTCAGAGCTCCAAAACAGAAATTTTGTAAATCTTGTCCTATTTGGCAGATGCCAAATAAGATGCTCCCACCTCCCCTTCCCACCTGCCATCTTTGAAAAGGCCCAGTATTCCTTAAGGATCATTTCGGAGGAAGGGTGGTGAGCTGGGATATCTCACCAGAAGCCCTCGGTGATTTACATCTTTCCAAGGGTGGCCCTGGATAACCTAAGTACCCCTTTCATGCTCAGTGTTATCATTTAGGCAAGCAAAGTCCAGACTTACTGTTTATTGTTCAACAAATTCAGTGAATGTCTACTAATTGTGAGACTGGGCCTGTGAAGATTCAAAGAAACCTGTGGTTAAGGAATTTACATCTCAGAGAAAAGATTAAATGTGCATACAGCATCTCCTTGGCAATTGGGAGGAAAGGACCGATTCATTATCCAGACTTAGGAGAGGCCATGGTGAGAGATGGAGAAGGGAAACTTCCCAGAGTGGGTGGCCCTTGAGCTGGATCTTGGAGGAATGACAGATTTTGGAATGTAGACCAGGAAAGGAAAGAACATTAATCTGGACAGAGAGAACAAAGAGTTAAGAGACATGGAAGATAATGTGGAGGAACAGAAAAGACGAGTCCCGACCTGAGTAGCATAAGCAGCTCTGTCTGCAGAACACGGGTGATGAGTAGAATGCATGGCACCTGAAGTGGAAGGAAGGTGGGGCCGGATCCTGGACAGCTTACAACTTCAGGCTTGGGGGAAGAGCTGGAATTTGACCAGCTGTCAGGAGTATTGAGAATTGACATATTTACACTTTGCTTCTGGAAGTTTTAAAATGGATTAAAGAGGCAAGGCTGGGTTTTGAAAAAACAGGAGGGTATAAATGTAGAGAATAATAAGCACTGCAGTGTAGCAAAAATGCGAATGGAGAGAAGGGGAAGATGCCACAAGTAAGAGGGCTGTTCTCAGGCTCAGGAAGGAAAGCACAATGAAGTATTGACTGTTGTGGGCAGACTGGCTGGGGCCGCTGTCGCAGGCGGTAAAAGAATTTACCAAGACAGTCGTAGGTAAAGAAAGGCAGATTTATTAGAGAAAGTATGAAGATGCGTTGCAAGGGTGCAGTGGGCAGCACAGCAGAGAAGGGGCTGTCTGCCAAGAGGCAAGGGCTTGAGGGAAGTTTTATGGGATCATACTGGAAGGGCTACGTGCAGATAGGGTGTGCAGACAAGGTCATGCCGCTGGAGTTACTTGCAGAATGAGGTATTTGGGAACAGGTTGTTGTGATTGTCTGTGATTAGCTGTCTCTCAACAATTGTTATCCCCCACCTAGGACCCCCTCCTCGTTGTTGCTTACTTATTAGGACTCCACTCTGATACGTGCGGCAGCACAGATGAGCCTTGAACATGATGCTAAATGAAAGAAGCCAGACACAAAGGTCACATATTGTATGAGACATCCTGAATAGGCGAATCCATAGAGACAGAAAGCAATCAGTGATTGCCAGCTGCTGGGGGGAGGCGGCAATGGTCATTGACTGCCTAATGGGAATAGAGTCCCCTTTGGGGGTGAAGAAAATGTTTTAGAACTAGATAGAGGTACTGGTTGCACAACATTGTGAATGTACTAAATGCCACTCAATTGCCCACTTTAAAATGGTTAATTTTATGGTATGTGAGTTTCACCTCATTAAAAAATAATAATAAAACAAAGGAAAGCACAGGCATCTCTACACCCTGCCCAAGAGTAGTCTTCTTCCAGCTAGGAAGCTTTCTGTCTTTGGCAGAAAGGATGTGTGTGGCCAGGAAAGTGAAGAGGAAGACAAGAATATCTGTCCACAAAGTAGGAAATGAGGAGAGAATGCTGTTACAAAAGCCAAAGGTTGGAAAAGCTTTAAGATAGAATCGGTGGTCAAAAGGGTCTAAGGGCCAGGCACCGTGGCTCATGCCTGTAATCCCAGCACTTTGGGAGGTCACGGTGGGCAACTCACTTGAAACCAGGAGTTCAAGACCAGACCGGGCAACATGGCGAAACCTTGCCTCTGCAAAAAATGCAAAAATTAGCCAGGCATGTGGTGCACACCTGTGGTGGTCCCAGCTACCTGGGAGGTTGAGGTGGGAGGATCGCTTGAGCCCAAGAGGTTGAGGCTGCCATGAACTATGATTGCACCACTGCACTACAGCCTGGGCAATAGAGTAAGACCCTGTCTTAAAAAAAAAAAAAAAAAAAGGCAGGGACAGGGGACAGGGGTCTAAGCTTGCAGAGAAGCCAAGGAACATGCAGAGAGAAAAAGCCCTGTTGGAAGCGGCCACTTAAAAGTAAAAAAAAAAAAAAAAAATTATTTGACCCACTAGAGTGGAGTCAGTGTAATGTCCTCTTTTTATGACCTCTGCAGAGGGTCTGCCCAGAGCTCCAAATGAAGGAGTAGCCTGCATCTGTTGGGGGACCTAACATTGCCCTCAAACTCCTGAGTGAGTCTGCATGAGCTTCTAAAGACAGTCATTCACAGAGGGGCAGTCTCCAAAGTGTGGAATGCGGACCCTCCCCCTTACTGCCAAGGCTGGGGCTGTATGTAAGAATGGCTACCCAGGGGGCGCTCAGCCAACAGGTGACCACTAAACTCAGCCAGAGCATGGGGATTCCCAACAAGTTTATATGAGAGGGAAAGATAAAGGGAAAGGGTCATGTGCACTTACTCTAGGAGGGCCCTGCATAGACTCTCAATTAAGATAAGTAATGCTCCAAGCTGGGCTTTTGGGGATGGGTAGATCCACACTGGAGGAGTCCTCCTGGTCCTTGTCAGAAGTGTTTCTCACACACAGCCTGATGGTAAGAATGCACCCTTTATTCTTTGCGCTTTCACTGAGGAAGGCACAAATGTTGTGTACTTTCTCCAAGAGTCTCTCAGTCCTTAAATGGTAGGTGATCAAACTGGACAGTTGGAGCAGTGTATCCACCCATTCTTTTTTTTTTTTTTTTTTTTTTTTTGAGCTGGAGTCTCGCTCTGCCACCCAGGCTGAAGTGCAATGGTGCGATCTTGGCTCACTGCAACCTCTGCCTCCCGGATTCAAGCGATTCTCCTGCCTCAGCCTCCTGAGTAGCTGGAATTACAGGCGTGGGCTACCACACCTGGCTAATTTTTGTATTTTTAGTAGAGACAAGGCTTCACCATATTGGTCAGGCTGGTCTCGAACTTCTGACCTCATGATCCGCCCACCTTAGCATCCCAAAGTGCTGGGATTACAGATGTGAGCCACCGCACCCGGCCCCCACCCATTCTTTTGCTGTGTGTTTGTCCCTCCCTTTAAGCCTGACCATGGCTCCCTTCTTCTTTGAGCCTGCTAGCCCTCGTGTGGAGAAGCAGAGTGTAAGAAGTAGGATTGAACACCCAGTAAGTGTTCATTACATTGTCAGCTGTCAACAGTTTTTATTTTGCTTTAAAATAAAATGCATCTAATTTTCTCAGGTTGGTACTTTTTTACTCTCTCTGCAATCAGTTCTTAGAAAATCTGAACTGTGCCTGCTGAGTATCCAAAAAATCATCATTTAAATTGTCTTCCTTTCGTTTCAGATTTCTTTGTGTTTCATTGGCAGAGGGGATGTTGGACACATATCCATAGAAATGTTCTTATAATGCAATCAACCTTTTAGTGAGATTCTAGCCTTCCTGAAAGTCTGGTGTTATACTCATGTGCTATGTTGCTTTTCTCACTGTTATTCAGAGTGGCACCTGCATTCTGTACAATAGAACATCCACTTCTCAGTACTACACTCTGCCGGTGTTTGAAAAATTGTTTTATTTATTGCTTAGTCTGAGGTTCAGCATCTTTAAAATGTCTTCCTTTTCTTGGCCTCATCCCTGTAATCCCAGCATTTTGAGAGGCCAAGGCAGGAGGCCAGGATTTCAAGACCAGCCTGGGCAATAGAGCAAGACCCCATCTCTACAAAAAATAAAATAAATTAGCTGGGTGTGGTGGTGTGTGCCTGAGTCCCAGCCACTTGGGAGGCTGAGATAGAAGAATCTCTTGAGCTCAGGAGTTCAAGGCTGTGGTGAGTTATGATAGCGTTACTGCACTCCAGCCTGCACGATAGAATGAGACCTGGTCTCCAAAATAAAAAATAATTTTTAAAAATTTCTGGTCCTTTAAATAATTACAAACCACCTACAGTGCTTTGGACAATGAGATTTATTCTAAATAGATGTTGGATATTAATGCCCCCAAGATATATTATGAACTAGGTAAATAAGGAATGTTTTTGTTTGTACCCAGTGATTTTAATCTTCTCTTGGTATTATTGGATCATTAATAAAGTCATATGATTTTTTTTTACAGTCAGCCATTGAGAAATTAACCCATGATTACATAAATTTGTTTCACTTCCCACCACTAATTAAGGTAAGTAAGGTTTTTCTTACGGACACTAATGCTACCTTTATTGACACATGCACCTGCTGCATCCACACCTAAATTTGCCAATGTCGGTAATGGTCGTTTGAAGTGAAATTTCATCATATCTAACAAAAGGTCCTTTGAAGCAAGGGATGTGTATAAATTGAACACCCTTGTTCCCCACAAGTTGAAATATTAACAATTCGTTCATGATAAGAACAACACACCTCACTTTAGTGGCTAGGAGTTGTAAGTGCCAACATTGTAGGTGAGGTCCTGTGGCCTCCCACCTGGCCCTGGATACTTTTCAACATGTAAGTCACTGAGAGAATTCATACCCTGGAGTGCTCGATCATCACTTTCATAGGGGATGGGAGGTTTACTGTTTGAATAACATATTAGTATACTTAACATTTTGAATCTAGTTTAAAGAATATGGCATACTTTGTTTAAAATCAGCAAATACTTGCAATTCAGACACAGAACTTTACTTATTCACTAACAGCTATAGTTTTTCATCTCTAAGCCCTCAAAGACTCATTTTGTTCCTCTGCTTCATCCTCCATACACATTTGCATCCTCCATCCACTGCGTAATCCCTCTTTGGGAATAGCTTGTAAATGCCCTGGGTATTGTGAACCTCTCAAGTTGAAATCTCACAATGATCTCGAGGTGCTAAGTGCATTTCCAGGGTAAAATTGCACAATGCAAGATGCATTGTGATAAATGTAAGACAGTGACATTCAATTTGAACTGCATGAAATAAATCATTTGGCAAAGTCCTGAAAGGCATAATATGTCATTTCTCTTGCTTGATGTAATTAGAATTTGTAGCTTAATCCAAAATAACCAAAAGTTAATAAATTAGAATAGAAAAAAAAAAAACTAGTGCTAAGATATCATCTTCTTTACATGAGAAGTAAAAACAACATCTAGAATAATTGGTGCTTGGTTTCCTGTTTTAGGACTCAGGAGGTGAACCTGAAGAAAATGAGGAAAAGATAGTGAACCTGGAACTGGTTTTTGGTTTTCACTTGAAACCAGGAACTGGCCCACAGGTAAATCACATTTTAAATCCTTTGGATAAATCTCAATCGAATTACTCTTTTTTCTCTTCTGTAACTCCATGGTTTTATACACCCCCTACCAGCTGGTAACTGGATTCTGAGTAAATTTATAGACTTTATAAAATAGAATTTAGCTGAAAGGCTGCCAGCTGCCTCTGTAATCCAGTCTAGGAATCTTACTTTCTCAGTCAGCTGAAGACGCCCATGTGAGGCCACCCAAACATCAGGATAACTCACAGTAAAGCATGGACAGGGAAGGGGGGCCGTGGATACCAGACTGTGTATACCACTCATGTCGCAGCTTCCTGATTCCTGATTCATAAGAGAAAGCAACTTTATAATACCGAGAATAAAAACTAAGAATGGAACTGTAGACCATGTGGAGACCCAAATTATCAGCTCTAAATAGGGTGGCAGGGCATTTGAGCAACACTTCTTCAATAAGCCTTTCAGTTTATGTCATTTGAAAGTCTGGAAAAATTATTTGGCCTAGGTAGCCTGTGAATTAGAATTACAGTAGGTTTGTGTTACTTTTGATCACTATAAATAGCTAATGATAATAATAACTTCTGTTAACTGACCACTTATTGTGTACCAGGCATACAGTACTGAAGTGTAAAAACTACTTTCCCCCATTTTGCAAATGAGGAAACTGAGGCTGGGACAGGTTAAATAACTTGCCCAAGGGTTACATGGCTAGCAAATAGCAGAATAAAGATTTGAATGCAGGTTGCTCTGGTCTCAGAATCCAAGTTCTTAACTACTCATAACGTGGAAGCCTTCCCTTGAGGGAAGCCAAGGGACCTTATAAATACACCTCACAAGCTGTGTGAGCCTACCGATTGCTCTGGTAGGTTCAGCTGGCCTTGGCCTTTCCTCAGTGAAACCATGCTTGCTCCAGGCCATTCCTGGGAACCAGTGCCTGAGAATGACTGGAAATTGTTGTGAGGGGTTGAGTTTTTCCTGGGCCTTCCAAAGATGCTCTTTCTAATAATCCAGTTAAAAATGGGCAAAAGATCTGCAGAGGGATTTCTCAAAAGACAACATACAAATGGCCAACAGGTGTATGGAAAATGGCTCAGCGTCACTAATTATCAGGGAAATGCAAATCAAAACCACAATGAGATATCACCTCGCCCCACTTATAATGGCTTATATCCAAAAGACAAGCAATAATGAATGCTAGTGAGGATGTGGAGAAAGGAGAACCTTCGTACACTGTTGGTGGGAATGTAAATGATCCAGCAATCCCACTGCTAGGTATATAACCAAAAGAACGGAAATCAATATATTGAAGAGATATCTGTACTCCTATGTTTATTGCAGCACTGTGCACAAAATCCAACATTTGGAAGCAAACCTAAGTGCCCATCAACAGATGAATAGATAAAGAAAACGTGGTACATATACACAATGGCATACTATTCCCAAATAGAATGAAATCTTGTCATTTGCAACAATATGGATGGAACCGGAGGATATTATGTTAAGTGAAATAAGCCAGTCACAGAAAGACGGAAGCTAAAAATTAAAACACTTGAACTCATGGAGATAGTAGAACGATGATTACCAGAGGCTTGGAAGCATAGCAGGGGAGGGCAGGAGGATGCTGGGATGGTTAATGGGTGAAAACATAGAATGAATAAGATCTATTATTTGATAGCACAACAGGGTGACTACAGTCAACAATAATTTATTATATATTTTTAAATAAAAGAGTGGAATTGGGATGTCTGTAACACAAAGAAATGAGGTAATGGATGCCCTCAGTTATCCTAATGTGATTATTACGTATTATATGCTTCTATCAAAGAATCACAAAGACTGGGCGCAGTGGATCACACCTGTAGTCTCAGCACTTTGGGAGGCTGAGGCTGGTGGATCGCTTGAGCCTAGGAGTTCGAGACCAGCCTGGGCAACATGGTGGAATCCCATCGCTACAAAAAATACAAAAAGTAGCTGGGTGTAGTGGTGTACGCCTGTAGTCCTAGCTACTTGGAAAGGCTAAAGTGGGAAGGATCACTTGAGCTCAGGAGGTCAAGCCTGCAGTGAGCCAAAATTGTGCCACTGCACTCTAGCCTGGGCAACAGAGTGAGACATCACCTCAAAAAAAAAAATCCCATGTACCCCCAAAATATATACACCTAGTATATACCCAAAAACATTAATCTTTTTTTTAAAGATGCCCTTTCTAGACATATATGCAAGAATGTGTCTTGCCTGCACCACTGCAGTTATTTCTTTACCTGCTGAATGAAAATCTTTACCTCCCTTGTTTCGGCCACAGACTTTGGTTGAGTGAGAGCTGCTCTGGATCCAGGTTTCTTACATATGAATAGTTTTCTCTCTGTGAATGGATCACTGTCTATTCATTCCTGTTGTTAGAAGGAGCTACAGAAAGGGGCAGGAAAGTAAGTTCTTCTGTCTCCAACAATATCAGAAGCACTTCTAACCCTGAGATTCTGCAGCTGTGGCCACCCCTAAGTTCATCTGATGGTAAACAAATCGCACATTTCAATTTGCCTTTTCTGGTTTTCTTGATTCCATGACATTGAATTTATGAGTTATCTTTAAGCTTTATTATGGTTTGTAGGTGGTAAAAGAAGAGAGAAAAAATTTCCTTGGAAAAGACTTGTGAAGAGAGATCTCAACCAAGAAAAAAAATTTTTTTTTTTTTGAGATGGAGTTTTGCTCTTGTTGCCCAGGATGGAGTACAATGGCATGATCTTGGCTCACTGCAACGTCCGACTCCCTGGTTCAAGTGATTCTCCTGCCTTGGAAGTAGCTGGGATTACAGTCGCGTGCCACCACGCCCAGCTAATTTTGTATTTTTAGTAGAGACAGGATTTCTCCATGTTGGCCAGGCTGGTCTCGAACTCCTGACCTCAGGTGATCCGCCCACCTCAGCCTCCCAAAGCGCTGGGATTACAGGCGTGAGCAGCTGCGCCTGGCCAAGAAAATATTTTCAATTAAAAAAGAAATAATTTATTAATATAGAAAACGGAAAAATCTATTTTTTAGTAAAAATAAGGAGCTATGGATAATATTTGAGACTGAATACAATGGTCTGTTTTTGGCAATAATGATGTAGACTTCTTGAGTCATAGATTATCTACAAGCCCTAAAGCTGCTGCAGCTTTTGATCCTCTGCTGTTCCTTGGTCACCCATCCAGAGTAATCTTTTTTTTTTTTTTTTTTTTTTTTTTTTTTTGTAGACAAGAGTCTCACTCTGTTGCCTAGGCTGGAGTGCAGTGATGCAATCTTGGCTCACTGCAACCTCTGCCTCCCAGGTTCAAGCAATTCTCCTGCCTCAGCCTCCTGAGTAGCTGGGATTATAGGGGCGTGCCACTACACCCGGCTAATTTTTGTATTTTCAGTAGAGACAGGGTTTCACCATGTTGGTCAGGCTGGTCTCGAGCTCCTGACCTCATGATCCACCCAGCCAGACCTCCGAAAGTGCTGGGATTACAGGCGTGAGCCACCGCACCCAGCCCAGAGTAATAATTTTATCTATTCATTTGGCAGGCATTTACTGAGGACCTACTATGTGCCTTGCTCTAAGGTAGATGCTAGATTTTGATACAAAATCAAAAAGTACAATCCCAGCCTTTATGGAACCTACAGCTTATCATGAGCAATAGACAAAATCCATGAAAGGCTATGGTACAGAATGATGAGTTTTTACAAAGCCATTTACATGGTTCCGTGGGAGTTCACTGGATGAGGATCTACAACAGATGGGAAAGGGCTCAGTGAGGGAGGGTCCTTGAAGTCTTCTTGGTAGAACTGTTGCTTAAGCTAAAATGTTAAAGCCACTAAGAATGACTAGGTAAGGAGAGGACGTTGAAGGCAGAAGAAACCATGTGTGCAAAAGCTCAAAAGCATGAAGCCAGGAAAACACAGGGAGCTCTTTCTTGGAATAATTTTGAGGGGACTTAACGACTCAACTCAAGCATCCTCCCTCTAGAAAGACTTACCATGGAACAGGGGGATGCCAAAAGGAGTGCCCAGGAAGGGGGCTAGCGACTAGAAAAAGCACTGTCTTATGTGCTAAGCCAAGGAGTTTTAAGGATTTTAAGAGGAGAGCAGATAGGATCAGATTTATGTTTTTAACAGATCTTTCAGAAGCACAGAGAAGGATGAATTGGAAAGGGGCCAGGCTAGAGTGAGAAAGATCTGTGAGTGGGCAGTGCAGACAACCAGGTGAAAAATGTCAAAGCACTGAGCCTGTGACAGTGCCATGGGTCCCAGGACACACTGAAATGGAATTAGATTGTGTCACTAGCTGGAGACGCAGCAAGTGGGAGGGAGGGGCCAGGAGGGTGCTGAGGTTTCTCGTGTGGGCAACTAGAGAGATGATGTTATAAAGTGGTGGATCAAAGTGAAATATACAATGTGAATATGATGCTAAGGTGCTAAAAGTATAAAGAAGTGACTGGAATGGGTGAGGTTCATCAGGAAAAGCTTTTTTGGAACCATGAATACTTTATTGGGGCTTGAAGAGGTTGGTGGACAGTTACAGAATACTTTCTAGAATATAATTCTTAAAGCTTTTGCTTGGAGAATACATTCTAAAGAGCTCAGGTATTCTATAAATGTCATCTCCTTTATCCTGTTGGCATTTGGGTGAGATGCATAACTCATAGTATCATCATTGCTGATTCAGAAAGAAATAACAAGAGAAAGTATATGACTTGCCTGGGGTGAGGCAAGGACAGAGCTAAGACCAGAAATTACATCTTTATTATTGTCTTTGTAGTAAATATGTGCTAGATCTCACACCTGACCCACAACATTTAAGCCATCTGTAAACCTATATAAAACAATCCTAGAATAAATTACTGTCCTGTTCTAAACTATACCAGCTATGCGAGCCTATATCTTAGCATTATGAAATATTTTCTGATTAATGTGCTTTGAATTGAAATTTCAGTTCCCCACACGAAAACCTTGTTGCCTTGGGCCTTAAAGATAGAACCCAAGAAAAAAAGGCTTCCTCCACATCCCAATTAACCAGGTTCTCATAAACCCATCTTCATGGGAAAGGTGAAGCCTTTAAGTCCACCCCCACCTCCATGACCGGAATAAGCTTTCCAAGAGAAAACTGGAGCTTTGCAAGTTCTCTCCAACCTAAGGGTTTGCATAGCAGAGGCATTTGCTGGATTTCACCTTTTCTTTTACAAGTAAAATGAAAAATGTGTTGTAATGGCAGCCATTGAGAATAAAGTATGACGGTGACTTTATCATGAAAATAGTAGCTACATTTTCCCTTTGCATTTGAGAAGGACCACCCACTAACTACCCCTTAAAATTAGGTCATTTCCACAACTTTAAGCCTACTAAGAGCAAGCCAGGAAAACATTACTTTATACACAAATAGGTAAAGGAAAAACCCTGTCCACTTCTGTCCTAAGAATTCAGATTAAGTTATTTTTCTTAGCTTCATTTTATAAGCAGATGGATGATGGCACAAAGCGAGGTTGATTTGCAGAACCCTGGAAGGTGCTCTGCGTTTGAGTGCCTGCCCTGCTATGGTAATCACGAGTGGCTGCAGGGCCATCTTGCCCATGCGCTTAGTCTTCACAGCCACACCCCTCCAAAGAGCCAGGACCTGACCAGGCTCCAGCCCCATTGATGCTTACAAGAATTCTCCCACAAGTGAAATGTGCTTTTTCTGAAACAACCTAGCAGGGAAAAAACACCATGATTAGACCAAAGGCTTCACTGGCAATTTAAATTAATAAGCGAAACAGGTTTTACCTCCATTTACTTGACCTGCTCCTAAATAGTAAAGTTGATTATTAATTTAAATGACATAGACCAGGCACAGTGGCTCATGCCTGTAATCCCAGCACTTTGGGAGGCCAAGGAGGGCAGATCACTTGAGGTTAGGAGTTCGAGACCAGCCTGGCCAACATGGTGAAACCCCATCTCTACTAAAAGTATAAAAATTAGCTGGGTGTGGTGGCCTGTGCCTGTAGTCCCAGCTACTTGGGAGGCTGGGGCAGAAGAATCGCTTAAACCCAGGAGGCAAGGTTGCAGTGAGCCAGGATCACACCACTGCACTCCAGCCTGGGCAACAGAGCAAGACTCATCTCAAATAATAATAATAATTTAGATGATGTCATATGTGGAGACAACCTGGAAGTTACGACAATCAAACTGGCAGAAATTGTGTCTTTCTCTGCTTGAATGTTTCCCATGCTAGGGATAATTTTTTTTTTTTTTTTTTTTTTTTTTTTTTTTTTTTTTTTTTTTGAGATGGAGTCTTGCTCTGTCACCCAGGCTGGAGTGCAGTGGCGCGATCTCGACTCACTGCAAGCTCCGCCTCCTGGGTTCACGCCATTCTCCTGCCTCAGCCTCTCCAAGTAGCTGGGACTACAGGCACCTGCCACCATACCCGGCTAATTTTTTTTGTATTTTTAGTAGAGACGGGGTTTCACCGTGGTCTCGATCTCCTGACCTCGTGATCCGCCCGCCTCGGCCTCCCAAAGTGCTGGGATTAGAAGCATGAGCCATCGCGCCCGGCCTAGGGATAATTATTATTACTTCATACTTCTGGTGAGCACTTTGCAAAGGGCATATTTGTGTAATTGTTACAACTCAACATGACAGGGAACATTATCTCTGTATCATCCTCTTCATGAGGAAACTGAGGCACAGAGGTGAAACTCCTCTCCAGAGGCTCCAACCTAGTAAGGGGCAGATTCAGTCTAAGGGTCTAACTACTGTGTCGCACTGCCTCATTTTGGAAGATACCATTGTCCCCCAAAATAAGGATATTGGTAATGAAAAGGCATTTGGGGGTCAGTTAATTCTACATTACCACTGTTTTTGTTTTTGCAATCAAAGTGCCCTGTATTTTACAATCTAAGGCCTTTGACTTGGCACAAAAGGAAAGCGGCTTCCAGAATCTCAGGTGACTTCATGCGCTCCCCAGGGTGGCAACCACCCCTTTTTATTAAAATACTCAGCTGCCTAGATTTTATTATTGTATCTCCTATCAGCTCACCATGCAGGAATATTGATTCTCAAATTGCCAAGAGATAAACTATCAAATCACCCAGCAGTTTTCTCACCAAGATCTTTTTGAGACTTCGTGTGCCATAAAAATTCAAAAGCAGAATTAGGAAGGAACTCTTTGGGGAGTTGTCCATTCCTTAGGAATGCTCAACCGTCACAGACTTTGTTCCTTGCGTCCTTATTTCCTCCTCTCCCCAGTGAGGCAAAGGAAACCTGATTGAAGCTGGGTTCCCATGGGTCTAAACTGATTACCTGACATAGATAAGAGACTGACGTTAGGGGAAAAGTAACGGAAACAGCACGCTGCCCCTCCCAACTCTCGGAACACGCCGGCTACCTATGAGTGGGTCCTTAAATAAAGACCAGGCTTCCAGACTGGAGCCACTCCTTCCCAGATGACCATCACTTCCGATTTCCTATCTCAAAGAGGCAAGAAAAGTAGGAAGAGTAAATGAGAGGAACCTTTGGAAGAGGTAGAAGCAGAATTACTGATGCCCACAAAGTGGAAGGTTATCAGTAGAGGACTTTCCTGCCCAGCCGACTCCCTCTCCTGCCTTCCACCCTTGCCACTGTTAACACCTGGCCTCTTCTCCCGCTCCCCAGTGGAAGAAATTCAATCAATAGTTCTGCTTTTCCAGCCATGTCATTTATAGGTTAAAAACTCAGCTTTTTACAAATGCTTCCCACTTGTATTGTGCTTTTAAGTCTTTATTACATTGCTTATAAAATGTTGCTTTTAATAAACTTAATTGAATCTCCAGGCCCTTTCTCAGAGCACTATAAATATCAAAAACTGTTAAATAGGGCTTTTTTTCCCCCTATTGTGCAATCTTTATAAATGGATAGATAAACATGAATAAAATAACAGGGCACAAGAGAAAAGGATTTTGTAAGTATAAAGCCAACACTTTTTGGAAATTTCAGAACAGCAGAAAGCAGCGCTTTACTTTGATATATCTTGCGTTTATTAAAAATTAAGTGTAGGGAAGTTTATTTCCATGACCAACTATTTTTTGAGAGAAAAACATACATGTATGCACACATGAATTTGTGTGCCTAAGAATCTAAGATGAATAAGTTCTAGAGATCTACTGTACAGCATAGTATCTATAATTAACAGCAAGTTGTTATATACTTAAAATTTGCAAATTTGATCTCATGTTAAGCAATCTTATAAAAATAATAACTAATAAGAGGGCAGGAGGAAACTTTTGGAGGTGATAGATAAATGTTTATGGCATAGGTTGTGGTGATGGTCTCATAGGTGCATACATTACCTACCTGTTCGTGAGTTCTCATGCAACAGAAATTAACATGAGGGTGAGAAAGTTTCCCAGACAAGGCTTTACTGGGGCCTATGCTCAAGCCCAAGGGAGACAGCATGGGAGCAAGAGTTCTCTGACTGGCTCTCTGAGGGCAGGTCTTGCAGTGTTTTAAGAAGGGTGACATGAATAAGCATGAGGTAAGCGAAAGTCATTACATGTGCAGGACAGAGCATGGAGTGTGCAGGCGAAGTGAGATATCATGTTAATACATGCATCGCATGATCAAAAAATGGCAGATAAGCTCCTGGGGCGGGGATTTGAGTAGTATAATGAGGCAAGAGGTTAGGACGGGTCATTTTCTTGGTTTTGTGTGCATGCGGGTGATAGGGCTAACTCCTTTGAGTGAGATTGACGGTGGAATGCTGCTTCTCAGTTTCGTCACACAGTTTACAAGTTCTCACGGTCAGTGAGGATGTATGGAAAAAAATACACTAGTTGGGAGGGTGGGGTTGAGCCCCGTCCCTACTGTCTTATATATGTATCTCCAAACTCATCAGGTTATATACATTAAATAGGTAGAGCTTTTCATGTATCAGTCATATCTCAATAAAGTGGTTTTTTAAAAATGAGAAGGAAACACAAGTTTTAATTGAGCAAAGAAGCAAATGCAGTTCAGAATTTTACAACTGCATAAGTCACTGCTGATTTCTAATTACAGAGTGTGGCAATGTACTCTGTCAAACGGGTTGGACAGCCACCTATAGAGCTAGAGAGCTAAAGCAGAACTAGGCGAGGTGCTCAGTGCATACCTGCTGAATGGATTGACAGTCCTGCATACAGGCTAGCGTGCCAGGAAGTGTCTAACAATGCGAGAAAGCCCTGGTTTGTAGCATGTGTAGATCTCCATGGTGTGAAAAATTCCCACTATGGCCGATTTCAAGTTACCAATCTGGCATCACTGGATTTGAAGTTGGGAATGGCTGTAAGCAATCAGCTCATGAGAGCTGGCTCCAGCACACTATTGGGTCTCTCTCAGTCTTCTTAATCAAGATTACGAATTCCTTTTAAAATAGCGATGTACATGATAAAACATAGGCTCGAAAAAATTACAAGCACATTATTGCTGGTTACCAACTATAATAATAAGTGTCTTTAACTCAAAGAGAGCTCCAGTCTCCTAATGAATCCGTTGTCAGTTGGCTTAGGTCTCTAGGTCACCATTGTCTCATTTTGTCATATTGTCTCATACTGACCATAATGCATAGATCAAAAATTGGGATTCAATTTTGTAAAAAGAATATAGTTTGGAAACAAAAACAAAATGTAAATTTGTGACTATCTTTAAAAAACACGGAAACAGTCATAGTTGTGACTCCTTGATGACAGGCACAGTTGTCTATAGGAGAGAGATCTTTGCTTTTAGAAGCAAGTTTTCAAAAGCTTCTGAGGATCACTGTAAGTTCTGCAGCGAGAGACCTCAGTACTCACAGTGGCTTCTGTTTTCTAAACCAAAAATTAGGTGTTGAGAATAATCAGCTATAAAAGAGACAGACTATTTGAAGTAAAATTAAAAAGCACTATGTTGGAAAATCAAGGATGTAGGACATCCATATCAATCCTGGACATTAGGATTTGAATTGATAATAGCTCAACTGGTAAACAATTCCTACTAACTAGGTTAGTGTTTCTTTGAAAATCATATTTCTTCGAGTCACCCCTAAAGTCATGGGGTGGGAGGAGAAGAACTTAGCAGGTAGAACAGCTGTTTTTATATTTTGAGGATCCTGGATAAAAGTTTATTTGCAGTAGATTTCCCAGTATTTAAAAATGTTAACGCAGTGCTTAGGTAAGCAAGATCAACTTCTATATTCGTTAAGAAACCCAGTCTGACATAGAATAGATTCTTAATTATTCAAAAATCAATAGCAAGACTTACTATTCTTTTTTTCCATCATGAAGACCTAGTACTTTCCAATTTCAAATACAGTTAAGGGAAAAAAAGCCCTTTCCAAACATGTCAACTAACATCTGAACCATTTTAGATAGTCAAGTGTGTAATGCATCATATGAAAATATGTCTCACTTGATTTGTTTCACTTTATTTTAACATCATCCTTAAAGCCCCTTTTTCATACATAACTCAAATAACAACCCCCAAAAAGGCAATGTAACAACCTTATCTCCACTGGTGTCTTCTTGGCACCAATCTGCCCTGACCTTAGACACAAGCCATTGTTAAGGGTATAACGCATTTACATATTTTGCAATAAAACATCAGTTATTTGCATTACTGTGTCAAGTTTTATTTGATTCTTTCACCTAAAAATGACTCATTTTCCTTTCTTGTATTTTAAAAACCAACTACTCTAAGCTTGTTTGAGAATAATCAAAAATTGCCCATTTAGCTAGAAGTCATTTTCTTTTCAAAAGGCAAATGTTATTTAATCTTTCAGCTGTTCATTGTGCCATCATAAATACTTTCTTTTCAGCACAGTTGTGGGGACTGAAATGAGCCCACTAATTGCCTCCCATTTCGACTGACATGTGGTGGTTTAGTGGAAAGAGAACACAGCAGGGAGAAGGAAATAGGAGGCTGAGAAAATGAGAGCTAATTATTTTCACTGCCTCATGTCAGGCTCTGTGTCAGCCTTGTTTTTACAAACTGGAAGGTTTAGCACTAAATAAAACAAACTGGCGTCATGTTTTTATATACTGGCAGTGTCATGGAAGCAGCTGCACATCTCAAAGACAATATAATGCCTGCGTTCGCATGGACACCATCTGACAGACACTGTGAGCCACGGCTAATGAGGATATCACAGTGGTGCCAAGTGAAAGGTGCTGAATTATGTATGATTCTTCATCAGTACAGCAATAGTCCTGTACATCATTATGAGACATTGTTTTGCTGAAGAGATTAAAACATTCTTAGTTCCAGACCCTGCAACCTATACGCACTGAAAGAGGTTATTAATGGAATTTTTAGGGAGAGTTTCTTGTGGATTTCTTTTTGGTTAAAAAAACAAATCTCATGGGACAAAGCCATGGTGGGTCATGACACTGTATAGATAAAGAAGAGAAGCAAATTAACCATACTTGTATTATCTTTTTTTAAAGGCGGCATAATAAAATATAGTGTAGCAGGGTTATACTTAATGATAAATAACCCAGGTGCTATCACGGGATGTTCCACTCTCCTGCCTTTAAAACTGTAGGTTTCAGCAGCTGAGCTAGATAATAGCAACGCATATAAAGGAGCCTTCAGAGGCCTAAATTGTCAACATCTTACTACTTTTAATACCAGCATGAACAAAATTTTTATCGTATTCTTATTTCATCTTGCATTACTTCATAGATTTCACAACAGTCAGTTGTGACTCTTGTGGCTCTTCCAGTCTTCCCTTGAATCTTAAGAAGTTTATTCTGACCTCTGTATTTTATATTTTAAATTGCTTCCTCAAGACAGGCCTTTTTTGCTGAAACCTTGAGCATTCCTGGTTGATTTTACTTTTTCTCCATTCATGGTTTTCGGGGGTGGTGGTGGATTTTGAAAATTAACCTCTCAGCTTAGACTTGGCATGCCTGCACTTGAATTCCCATCCTACAAAGCCAAATGACCTGGCTACAAATCTCCCCATTTTCTGAGCCTCAGTCTCCTCATCTGTAAAATGGGGGCAGCACTCTCTGTAACAGGGTAAGGCTATGAGGATTAATTAACATAGATAAATCTCAAAAACAATATACAAGTACCTGCTGTAAAATTCTAATTTTGTGATACTCCAGAACAGTCAAATTTAATCTATGGTGATAGAAGCTGGAACAGTGTCCTGGTTATGCAGGCAGCTTGTCTGGGAATAGGCATGAGGGAAGGTTCTGGGGTACCAGAAATACCTGGCTTATTCTGGTGGTTACACAGATATATACTATTGTCAAAATGTATTGAACTGTACACTTAAAAATCTGTGCATTACATGCAAATTATACCTCAATAAGAAAATACATTAAAAATTTTTTAAATGTCTGTAACATCAGGTAAAGGTGATCTATAAAAGCCTGAAAGGCTAATTTTGGGAGTCTGTTTCTTTCTGAAATATCCTGAATGATCTTGGTCTTGATTGTTTAATGGTTTTATCTATAATGTTGATAAATGCAATTAAATTTTGATAGGGAAAAATAGACAGAGAGAGATTGAGATTATTGTCTCTGAATTTCCCAGAACTTTAAACTATATTTTTTGTGCTATCTTTTAATCTCTTTTCCTATTTGGAAAATTTACCTCTATCTTATTTCTTTTTATTCCCTCACCTCTTCCCCCGTTTTCTTCATTCCTTCATTTCCTTTTTTCTTCCTTGTGGGAGATCACTTGTCTGTGATGTTTGGCATCACTTGTACTAGCTTGGAACTCTAAAAAAATTTAAACAGCTTGCAGAGAGTGTAATAGTGATTTCTCACAAAGAGATACTTAATTTAGCATCAACTGAGTGTTGTTTAGGATTTTATCTTCACAGTGTAAGAGTTTCTGTTTTAGTTGGCCAGTAGTCTTAATTCAGAAAATTTTTTCAATTGGTGATCCTGAAGCAGTTCAGATAGAATGCTTTCTCATCTTCCATTAGCCACACACTTGCTCCTAAAATTACCCAGGTATTTCAGCAGATAAACATGCATATTCTGGGCACCCACCACAATTGTCGTATTTTTCATTCATGTCAAACACACACATTTCCCTCTCCCCTACAAAATTCCATTTGTCTCTTGTAGATTTGCATTGAGAGGCAGATTTTCTAGCTAGTGGAAAGTTCCGGGTAACTACTTTTTGCTACTCAAAACCCTAGCAAAAGCACTTCCCAGTGCCCAGCTCTGCTCCTGGGCTAGTTCCCTTTTCCTGCTGAAGAGTAATTAGCACTCCCTGCAAATGCGCATCAAGCACTTGTGCCCCACCACTTGCTACCTGCCTGACCTCAGTCAAATTACCTCATCTCTCTGTGCTTTGGTTTCCTCATCCAAGATAAGGCTCTCTGGCTGTCAATCATACATAATACCTCCAGACATCTGGTGCTGCTTCTTAGTAGTGCTGAATCAGGATATGTGGAAGCAGGGAAGGTCAGAATTGGTGTTATATGATCCATCTATGTAAGAAGATACGAATTTATTCCTTCTTTGATTCATTTCATGAAACTGGCCATTGTTATGTTGCCCCTTGGCTGCATCTTCTTTTTTTTTTTTTTATTTTTTTTGAGACGGAGTCTTGCTCTGTCGCCCAGGCTGGAGTGCAGTGGCGCGATCTCGGCTCACTGCAAGCTCCGCCTCCCGGGTTCACGCCATTCTCCTGCCTCAGCCTCTCAGAGTAGCTGGGACTACAGGTGCCCGCCACCACGCCTGGCTAATTTTTTTTTTTTTTTTTGTATTTTTAGTAGAGACAGGGTTTCACCATGGTCTCGATCTCCTGACCTCGTGATCCGCCCGCCTCGGCCTCCCGAAGTGCTGGGATTACAAGCGTGAGCCACCACGCCCGGCCTGCATCTTCTCTTTTTCATCTCTGATCACTCCCTGGTACCCAAGTGATTCACAGCCCCCTGCATGCCCAGTCTCCTGCCCAAGTGAGACGCGCTGACCCAGCCTGCCCACTCCAGCAGGGTCCCTCTTCTAGCCCACTCTTTACATCTTCCTGCCCATCAAAGCTACCTTGTTCTCAGTCCCATTCCCTTTTATGGCTGCTAGATGACAAACCAGCTAATCTAGTAAACTAATTGGAGCTGTGTTGGTGACCATATTGGTAATAATGATAATTATTCCTTTTTGAGCTCCTAATTCGGTTCTGGCACAATGCTGGGAACTGCATTTATATTATCCTATTTAATCTTCACACGACACAACAATCCACTTCTGAGTAAAGAATGCTGAGGTTCAGAAAGGTTACATAAGTTGGCTATGGTTGGGAGGAAAAGGGACAAAACTGGAATTCAGGCCCAGGTAGTCAAACTTTCAACTTGTGATCTTGCCCCACCTTGCCCCACAATGTTCCACTAGTAATGACTTAATGTATGGTTTTTTTCCATACTGTTTCCATTTCAATAGGAATCATCAACACCTTAATAAGAGGAGTGAATAACAGGAGCATTTCAGACTACCAGGGTGAGATGGTTTTGAAAAAGGAGTACTTTGCAGTTCCCATAGGACCTCAGAATAGAGAGATGTTTGCTTTTGAGAGTTGTTCACAGACATTCAAAGTGACCCTTGAATATTTCTAATTCAAAAGTCAGTGCCCACATTTCTATCACTCACATCAAGCCAAAATCAGTAGTTTACCTGGGCCAGGTGCAGTTGCTCATGCCTATAATCCCAGCAATTTGTGAGGCTGAGGCAGGAGGACCACTTGAGCCCAGGAGTTCCAGACCAGCCTGGACAACATAGTGAGACTTCATCTCTACAAAGAATAAAGGCAAAATTAGCCAGGCATGGTGACACACGCCTGTAGTCCCAGCTACTTGGGACGCTGATGTGGGAAGATCGCTTGAGCCCTAGAGATTGATGCTGCAGTGAGCTGAGATTGCACCACTGCCCTCCAGCCTAGGTGACAGAGTAAGAACCTGTGTCAAAAAAAAAAAAAAAAAAAAAATCTTACCCTGGTCAAAGTGAATGGTTTTAAAATCAGAGTCCACTAGGCCGGGCGCAGTGGCTCACACCTGTAATCCCAGCACTTTGGGAGGCCAAGGCAGGAGGATCATGAAGTTAGGAGATCGAGACTATCCTGGCTAACACGGTGAAACCCTGTCTCTACTAAAAATACAAAAAAATACAAAAAATTAGCCGGGCGTGGTGGCGGGCACCTGTAGTCCCAGCTACTCTGGAGGCTGAGGCAGGAGAATGGTGTGAGCCCAGGGGGTGGAGCTTGCAGTGAGCCAAGATTGTGCCACTGCACTCCAGCCTGGGCAACAGAGTGAGACTCCGTCTCAAAAAAAAAAAAAAAAAAAAATCAGAGTCCACTGTGCCCATTACTTGGTCCCTGTCACAGCCAAGGTACAGAAAAGGTTGCAAATATGTAAGTAAAATCCTATATTAGGCTCATAAACTTGTGGAATTGTTATTTTTAGTGATGTTATTGATGACTTAATTCATTTTATCCCCTTTTCAGGGGTTGATCAGTTAAGAACTGGTTACATGGCATCTCAATGTCTGCAGTGTGTCCAGTCCAATTCAATAACCATTTGAATCCCAGAGTTGTGGACAATCCTCATTGACAATTTATGACTCACAAGATGGCAAAAACGTTAAGGATACCTTAGGCTAACTTGAAACTGAGCAGAATATAAGGAATTCCATTACTTTATTTGTGGATTACTTTTGTTAACTAGGCAATGATGACATCACAGATGCCCTGAAGATACCTGGAGTTAGGTCAGGCCATTGTCAAATTAACTTAATGATTTACATGGGCACTGCATGTTGGAGCATATTCTCTTTCTCTCTTACCCAGCTTTCTAACAAGCAGAACCTACTTTTTAGTGAAATGAATGATGCCCTCCTTGTCTTATGACTTCCTTGATTATAGTTTTATTCTTTCTGTAGCTACCTTCTTTTATGGTTCAGGTAAAAGCCTTTCTTTAGTAGAAGGGAAAAAAATTTAAAAATAAAAGGTCTCTAACCCTATTATTTGTATCAGTGTTTCTCCAAGTTGGACTTTGGGGAGCAGGGAAGCAGTTGCTGCAGTGAGCTGAGATTGCACCACTGCCCTCCAGCCTGGGTGACAGAGTGGCCACTAGCTTTCTTGGTTGTATCAGCAAAATCTTCTCTGGTCCTTCTTCCGCCTGCCTGTTGTCCATGGGTGGACCCATTTATGGAGCTCAACAAAACCATCCAGCAGGTTCACCTGCCACCTCTCCCGCTTGTCTGTCCCCATTAGTATCTCCTCCAGTTTTGGAGTCACGCAGTCTTGTACTGATGTCAACCACGTACTGGTCATGAAACCCTAGGAAAGTTCTTTAATCTTTCTGAGCCTCATTTTTCTCATTCATCTAAAGGGAAAATAGTCCTGACCTTCAGGGTTCTGATGGATATCCAATAAAATAGCATGGTGTAAGTGCCCAGCAACATGCCTAGAGCATAGTAAGCGCTACACAAATGTGAGTTCTCCTCCTGTCAGCCGCTTCTTCACACAGAGCTGTTCTGACAGTGTGCAGAGGAGGGTCTGATTTATAGCTTGAAGTCATGCGAGAGCTCTCTGGTTAGGAGATGAGAGTGAAGCAGGGGAAGTTCAGGCGTTTTCACAGTTCAAGGTCTTTTGACTGTGCTTTTGACTAACTTAATTCCCAAACTTGACAGGCAAAAGAAACTGAACTAAGTAAACTCATCTCCTTCTAAGGCTTTTTATCCCAGCTGCTGCCTTGTGGAGGTTCTTGCTGTTTCAGAGAAGAGCAATCATGACACCAAACAGTCATTATCCTGCCTACTTATCTCAGGACCCACGTTGTCTGGGTAGCAGTGGCTCCAAAACAAAGAAATATGGAGAGATTTGTCAATTCTGAGAAACTAATTTGACTTATGTTAGCCAAGAACCAGATTTTCATTTTATTGAATAGACCTTTTCCTTCACTCATTGGCTTTCCATCTTGTGAATGTGGCTGGGCAAAGGGGGTCAGACATGGGCCCTGCTTGGTTTGCGATTCATCTAGAGGCTTTCCTAAAACATCAGGCACCCCCAGCTTCCTGTTGAAGCCAACAGGCTTTCAACAGCCTCTTTGTTGACGCCTTTCTGTATGAATTATGTCTGAGCTTGCTCTAGGAAACATTCCAGGTCCACTCTTATTTATGAGGGCATTTTCTAGTTTCAGCATGTGAGGTGCTTGGTACATTAGCCTTAATCCTCAGGATTCTTCATTCTTCAAAAAACACAGAGCCAGGAGCAGTGGCTCATGCCTCTATCCCAGCTACTTGGGAGGCTGAGGTGGGAGGATTGCTTGAGGCCAAGCGTTCAAGACCATCTTGGGCAACATAGCAAGATACTATCGCTAAAAAAGAAATTTAAAAAAATAGATAGATAGATAGATAGACGGACAGACAGACAGACAGAGAATGTGCATTTATGGTCCAGGGGTCAAATTTGGTACAAAGACGTGAGTTTATTTTCCTTTGTTTATCCCCAAACATTTTTATTATTAAATTATTTATACAGCAAAGTTGAAAGAATTTTACAGGGAACCCTCCTAGCCCCCATTCAACGATTAACATTTTACTATACTTGGCTTATCCATCTACCCCTCCCTCTAGCCATCCATCAATCTTTATTTTTTGATACATTTCAAATTAATTTGCAGACATCAGTATACTTCCTCCTAAATATTTCAGTGTGCTAGAATAAGAAATGCAGTTCAGGTGCAGTGGCTTACACCTGTAATCCCAGCACTTTTGGAGGCTGAAGTGGGAGGATCACTTGAGCCCAGGAATTTGAGACCAGCTTGAGCAACAACATAGTGAAACCCCAGCTCTACAAAAAATTAAAAATAAGAAAATACTAGCTGAGCATGATGGCACGTGCTTGTGGTCCCAGCTACTTAGGAGACTGAGGTGGGAGAATCGCTTGAGCTTGGGAGGTCAAGACTGCACTGAGCAGAGATCATGCTACCATACTCCAGCCTGGGTGACAGAGCAAGACCCTGTCTCAAAAAAATTGTTTTAATAATCACTATAAAATTAATTAAGAAGAGAAATACACAGATTTTAAATATACATTCACTGAGTTTTGACCAATGCATGCACCTGTGTAACCCAAACCTCTATCAATAGAGCACTGCTACCCCCAGAAAGTTTCCTCATACCCCTTGTAAGTCCCCATCTGCTGAAGCAAGCACCCTTCTGAATTTTTCTACCATTAATTAGTTTTGTCTGTTCTAGAATATCATATAAATGGAATCATTAGGTTGTTCTTTTTTTCTATGTAGTTCTTTCACTCACTATAATGTTTTTGAGATTTATCCAAATTGTTGCATGCATCAATAATGTCTTCCTTTGTATTGCTAAGTAGTATTCCATTCTATGCATATATCACAGTTTATCCATTCTCATTTTGATGGACACTTGGCTTGTTTCAAGTTTCCCAGTTAACATGATAAAGCTGCTAAGAACACATCTAGACAAGTCTTTTTTCTTTTCTCTTGGGTAAATACCTAGGAGTAGAATTTCTGGGTCATAGAATAGGCATATATTTGGTTTTATAATAAATTACCAAAATTTTTCTGAAGCAATTGTACCATTTACATTCCCACCAAGAATGTATTAATATTAATATAAGAGTTCCAGTAACTCAATCTTAGCCAACGTTTGATGTTATCAGTCTTAGCCATTCTGATGGGTGCATAGTGGTACCTCATTGTGGTTTTAATTTGCATTTTCCTGGTAACGAATGATGTAAAGCACTTTTTCATTATATGGTGATTTTATTAAAAATGTAATTAACATACCATCATTTAAAAATCTAGAGTTTTACATAAGGATCCTAATTCTCAGCTGTTCATGAAATATTAAAGGACCTAGCAAAACTGGGCTCATATTTCCACATGGGAACAATCAACAGAAGCCACGAAGTAATGTGCCTTTAGGGGAACTGTTCTTTGGTTTCCCAGAATCCCTCACCCACCCCATAACTCCCTAGTTGTCCGTTATCATATATCATCACATTTGCACTGTCGTTTTCCTTCGTGTTATGAGGAAAGTGAGAGTTTCTTGAACCCACATCATTATCAATATGGGAAAATTAAAGGTGGATCAAGAGGGCCTTATATTTCAAGAAAGGTAGAAAACGCACATTTCTTTGTGGCAATGAGAAAATGTTCCTACGATGTTTAATATGTAAATTAAATGGGTCTATTTTAAAAGGTTGCCACTTAAAGTTTTATAAGGAACCTGCCTGGTTTTACTCCTTTTTATTATCTGCCTGGTCCCTTCAGGATTTTGAGTTTGTAACTCCTATAATAGAACACTTAACACTGATACATTATGTCTCAAGGCTGCACTAACTGGGGCTTATTTAGATATACATAGGAATCTAATTTCATGTCCTTTTATTGAAAAAGGAAAAAAAAAGCCACTCCAATAATACTTCATTTAGAATATTTTATGTGTTATGAAACATTGAGACTAAAAAAAAATTGCTTCACTTTCTCAAATTCTATAATTTTGTTTTTAATTCCAGGATTGTAAGTGGAAAATGTATATGGAGATGGATGGGGATGAAATTGCAATAACCTACATAAAAGATGTGACATTCAACACTAACCTACCTGATGCGGAGATTTTAAAGATGACAAAGGTAGGGTTCTATTTACGGCTTAAAAGCTCTTTTGAATTCACAGATATCAAACAAAGACATTAAAATACCCCAGCAGTGTGCTTTTGTGCTTGTCCATGCTCACATCAGCTCAGCCTCGAGCTGGCTGTTGAAAGGTACATTTTATTTAGCAGATTGAGATCATAATAGGTTTTTGTTAAAATTCTACTTATGCTGTGTGAACTAAAAAGCACTGCAAAAAGGTATCGTTTAATTTTTTTTTAATTTTTTTCGTCTATTATTTCTTTATGCTTACTCTGCCATTTATTAAAGGAAGGAAAATGTGAACGATGAAAATATTTACTTCAAATTTTGAGTACTTTTAAACTTTGGAAAACTTACATGGAGAATAACTTTCTTGGTTGAGGTCAATTTCCTGAAGGACTGAGATGAGGTTAATTATGAGGCACACAGTGAAGTCTTCATGGCTTCCTTAAGTTCACACCTATGAATTCCTGGAGTGGCCAGGGAGCATGTTACTACTCCAGGGTCAATGGTGGAAGCATGCTGATGGAAGCATGCTGAGGAAAACAAGAAAGACTTGCGGAAATGCTTAGCTTGCTCCTCAAAATGGAAAAAAATTCAATTCTGTCCCAATCATACTGGAGAAATTCATATGAGACTTCAATTGTAGAAGGTCAACAACTTCAGGCGAATAACCATGAAGTCAACAGGATAGTCACCATAACCTCACATAATCCATTAACTGTAATACACTATTAACCAGGTCTTTGGTTTCAGTGAAGAAAGTGGGGCTTGTAGCAAAGAATCCGGATGCAAACACAAGTAGGGAACTAAAATGGTTCTGCAAAGACATACATTAGAGAGAACACATTGTAAATGTGTTCTCTTCGTATGCATCAGAGTGCTAAACAACCAAGTCCTTTTAATTTACAAGTAGACATCAAGCAGATTGATTTGATATTCATTGTTGGATTCCACTGTGCATCTAGGAGTTATTTCCATGGCATTATTTATCTGTAAGGGTTGTGACTTGGTTTTACCTTTTTCTTATTTTGTCGGGACATAGTATGTTGTCTTGAAGACTGGAAAGATATTTTCTTTCTTCCCCACCCATGACACGGAGTTGTAAAACTGAATATAAGTGTTTCTGCTATCATGCCATACATACAAAATCACACAGCAACATTAAGAGGCTTATAGGAAAACTAGAACTGGGACAGACCAATCAAAAGTTATAGAATTTTTAAACATCAACAGAAATAATAACAATCCTAATTTAAAACAAACAAACAACAGCAACAACAAAAAACTAGCCCAGGCTGGGTGGAGTGGCTCACACCCGTAATCCCTGCCCTTTTGGAGGCTGAGGTGAGCAGATCACTTGAGGCCAGGAGTTGGAGACCAGCCTAGACAACATGGTGAAACCCCATCTCTACTAAAAATACAAAAAATGAGCCAGGTGTGGTGGCGTGCTCCTGTAATCCCAGGTACTTGAGAGGCTGAGCCTTGCGAATCACTTGAACCTGGGAGGAAGAGGTTGCAGTGAGCCAAGATTGCACCACTGCACTCCAGCCTGGGCGACAGAGTGAGACTCAGTCTCAAAGAAAACCTAGCCCAGCTAAATCTCTATCACATTTTCTTTGAACCCAGCTTACAGCCAGTCATTCCTTTGCAGCCTTAAACCTGAAGTGAAAGGGGGATGGGAGGAGAGTACAGCTTATTTTTGAGGCTGTTTTCATCATAATTAAAATAGGATCAAAGCTACAGGCTTCCTCACGAATCCTTTGTTTTAATATAGTGGGAAAACGTAACCACGGTTTCTTCACGTGTATGTGCAGCTTTGCTGGATAGTGTGATGTCATGGAAAGCAGAGCGATTGTTGAAGCCACTAAACCAGCCATGGCTTTACTCAAGGAAAGCACTTCTGGGTCTTCTCATATTGCTATGAATTTCTCTTAACTGTGGGAAAGCTTTCCAACTGATGCTTCAAACTGTAGCATGAATTAATGACCTAATGATAGGATTGAGTGATAGCAAATATTGTATCAGAAAAAAAGATTGTGGGAGGCCATGACTAGCTGTTTACAAATATACGAAAGGATGTCTTATGAAAAGCAAAACCCCAAACATTAGCATGTTGTGAGTGATCACATGAGAACAAGGCTTTCATGATAATCTGATATTATGCCCCTATTTGCTAATTGTGTATGGCACAACTGGCCTCAAAGAAACATACTGTAGTAGAGCACACTGTGTTATGGTACTACACCATCCTCACTTTTGTTTTTCAGCCACCATTTGTAATGGAGAAGTGGATTGTAGGAATAGCAAAAAATCAGACTGTGGAGTGCACTGTCACATATGAGGTAAGCTCTGGGGGCAAGAGGCTGGTGGCCTCACCATCAGTTAATGAATATAAATTTATCTGTTACCTCAGAGCACATAATTTATTGGAATTTATTGGGAGATCAACCAACCAACATGAACATGGGAAGATCAATATAATTTCTCTCACAACGTGTTGGGAAGAAAAGAGAACAGGATAAACTTACCCAGATAGAGACTGAGGTAGTACTTCAGTCATTCATTAGTTATGGATTGAACACCTTCTGTATACCATGTAAGATGTTTGGTGCTGGGGATACTAATACTTAATACTAATTTTTTTTAAATCAACAATATCTTTGAGGCTGGTAGGACATACACCTTACAAGGTACGTAGACCCAGTGGGAATGGGTGGAAGGCAACAGTTATAGTACAGTCTTGGCACACCTGGACATATTAGTGTGCACCTACCACCAAAGGGACATGCATTTCATTCATTCATCCAAGAAACATTTATTAAGGATCTACCATGAACCAGACATTATTAGAGGTGCTTATACCAGTTTGATCACGCTAACTTCATGTAAATCAATACTGAAAAATATCAGCCAGGCGCAGTGGCTTACACCTATAATCCCAGCACTTTAGGAGGCTGAGGTGGGCAGATCACTTGAGCCCAAGAGTTTGAGACCAGCCTGGGCAACATTATGAAACCCTATCTCTACAAAAAATACAAAAAGTAGCCGGGTGTGGTGGCACATGTCTGTGGTCCCAGCTACTCGAGAGGTTGAGGTGCGGGGATTGCTTGAGCCCAGGAGGTTGAGGCTGCAGTGAGCCAAGATCACACCACTGCACTCCAGCCTGGGTGACACAGTGAGACCCCTGTCTCCAGAAAAAAAAAAATACTGAAAGATATTATTATCCTCATTTTGCAGATAGGAAAAATAGGCTCAGAGAGATGAAAGGAAGTCTTGAGGTGTGAAGTACTCACTGACAGAATTGTTGAAGTCACTTCCATGTTTTCTGACTATAAAAAACACTTTCTGCTCTTCCCTGGCTACCCTGTTAGCTCCCAGTGGCTGCAGTAAGATGAAGTCCATCTCAAAGAGGACTTTGTGAGTGTGGCATTTTGATGGTTTCCTGGGCTGCCAGGATTTGGCTTTTCAATATTAGAAATACAAACTCTGGGCCAGGCACGGTGGCTCATGCCTGTAATCCCAGCACTTTGGGAAGCCAAGGCGGGTGGATCACCTGAGGTCAGGAGTTCGAGACTAGCCTGGCCAACATGGTAAAACCTCATCCCTACTAATAATACAAAAATTAGCTGGGCATGGTGATGCATGCCTGTAATCCCAGCTACTCAGGAGGCTGAGGCAGGAGAATCACTTGAACCCTGGAGGCAGAGGTTGCGGTGAGCTGAGATTGTGCCATCGCACTCCAGCCCAGAAGACAAGAGCAAAACTCTGTCTCAAAAAAAAAAGAAAAGAAATACAAACTTCGGTCAGTCCACTTATCCAGGCTGGAAGCCAAAAAGTTTTACAGCAGTTATTTATCCTCATCTGCTGGGGTGCACAGGTTGTCAGGGATGAGGCATCTGAGAAGTTACATTATTTGTCAAAGCATTGCTTGCAAGGTGCAAAACCCAAACAAAAGAGGCTGGTTGGTCTTCAGGAACTTGGAAACTAGACTATTCTACAGCCTGTTAACTGGTCCTCACTACCCAGGAAAAGCCCTCTTGTTAGTAATTGGACAATTAGAACAACCAGATTCTACCTCTGCCTGCCTTAGACAGTTTTGGAGACAGCACACCCAGTTCTCTTTCTTCTTCTCTCTCCCTCCTCCTCCTTTTTTAGACCCCATGATGATATGCCACTTTTGTCTGGGTTTTTCACTTCAGAGTTTTTTAAAACAGATTTCCCTAACCATATTGAATCCTTGACACTGATTGGTGACAGCTAGTGAGGAGGGAGATTTCATGACAAGAAAGTAATGTGTCTTGACCTAGCGTCCTCTCCTTCTCCTGATCCCCATTTCTTACTTCTTGATCCTGTCTCACTTTTGCATCTGAGACCGTTCCCCCTCCGTGCAGGTAATTCACCCCACCACCTTCACTCAGTTCCCTTGATGATCTAAATTCAGTCTTAGGCAAACATGGTGGTCAGATTTTCATTTATTCAACAAAACGGCTGTCTTCAAGTACTATAAATAGAAGATGTAATTTTTCATTTCTTATTAAAGAGGTAAGTTGAGATTTGTCAAATATAATAAATTCTGGGAAAAGACAACCATATTTTTTAGCTACTATAGTTTACTAAGAAATATATGTTATAATCCATTAAGGAATAAGTGCTATAACCCACTAAGAAATAAAGTGGTTAAAAATTTTCTTTTCATTGAATTAGCATATTTGGGCCAACTGTTCAGAATATTTTCCTAGTGCATTATGATAGTGTTCTAAGAGATGAAATTGAAGTGATATAATAACCTGGATGACTTTCTTTCCCATTTTATATATGTGTGTCTATTTGGTCATATGTTTCTATTTGTCTTTTTTTTTGTCTTTTTTTGTTTGTTTGTTTTACCAGAGTGATGTTAGAACTCCAAAAAGCACTAAACATGTCCATTCGATTCAGTGGAGTAGAACAAAACCTCAGGATGAAGTGAAAGCAGTCCAACTTGCCATTCAGACATTATTCACCAATTCAGATGGCAACCCTGGAAGCAGGTCTGACTCAAGTAAGTTAGTGTTCCCATATTAGATGTGTGCTAGATTCCAGAAACTTAATTATGACATTTCCAGATGATCTGAAGACTCAGAGGATACCACCTCAATCAGTTAAGATCTATCTTTGAGCTTTGAGTAGCAGAAAACCCAGTTTCAACTGGCTTACTCCAATAATTCCCCAAGTGTGGCCCCAGGACCAGCAGCATCGGGA
This sequence comes from Nomascus leucogenys, assembly GCF_006542625.1. Classification (NCBI taxonomy): domain Eukaryota; kingdom Metazoa; phylum Chordata; class Mammalia; order Primates; family Hylobatidae; genus Nomascus; species Nomascus leucogenys. Next base: position 73,619,171 of record NC_044402.1, read on the forward strand.
TCACCTGTGAACTTGCTAGAAATCCAGATTCTCAGGCTCAAACCCAGACTTACTGAATCAGAACTCTGGGGATAGGACCTGCAGTCTGCATTTTAAGGAGGCTTCCCAGTGATTAAGAACAACTCTAAAGTCCTTAAGCCACTGATTTAAACTGTAATAAAATTTATTATCTTCCATAACAAGAAGTCCAGAGGTAGGGCAGGCTCCAGGTGCAGTAAGATAAGCCGGCTCAACCATATTCAGAGAGTGGAATGAACCTTCCCTTCCTTCTGCCCTGCCATGCTCAATAGGCTGCCTTTGCCCTCGGCTCCTCTCCTGTTTACAGTCATCACACAAAGGTATCGCAACGCCCACAGGAAATAACGGGTTAGGTCCCTACCTGTTCTTATATATAGGAGTAAGGAAAACTTTTCTAGAAACCCCCAACAGACTACCCCTCAGCAATTCTGCTTTGGCCAGAATGGAGCAACTTGTCGGTTCCTAAGCATAGCATGAGCACATCTGACTTAAAGTAATTAAAGTCGATCCCTGGAGCCAGAATGTAGTCAACTCTCCCGATCATGTGGCTGCATGGAGGGGGATGGAGACTGAGCAAAATCAGGGTTCTATTGGAAGCCAAAATTCCAGAGAAGTCAAGGTGAGGAAAGAAGGCATTGTGATTCTGTATGCTACTGCTCATGTGAAGTATCTAAAGTAGTCAAAGTCATAGAAACAGGAAGTAGAAGATAGTTAACAAGTGGGGGTCGGGGGCAGGGGAGAAGGGAAGGGAAAAGGGGAAAGAGGAAGGTAGAGATTAGTGGGTATAGAGTTTCAGTGTTGCAAGATGAAACAATTATAGAGATCTGCGCAACAATGTGAATATACTAACACTACCGAACTATAGGCTTAAAAATGGCTAAGATGGAAAATGTGGTTTTTACCACAATAAAATACACATACACACAATAACAACAACAAAGGAAGGCATTGTGATGGACTGAAGCTTGGAAGGAGCCTCTGAAATTGTCTGGACAAGTCACTCACTTCAGAGGTATGGGTCACCTGTGCCCAGGCAGTGAGGCGACAGAGACATGTGCATGCTCTGATACCCTCCACACCCGCCATCTGCATGAGCAGGGGGTGGAGGAGCTGAGGAAGCTGAGGCTGGGAGGACCACCCAGAAACTCTAGAACATGGGTAATATCGTTCAGGCTCGGGGAAAAACAGAAAACATCTCAGGTGTGAGGAACTTGCTTATTCACTGAAATATAGCTTACTAAATGGTCCTTGTTAATTCACCATTTTCTTTTACCTTAACTTCTTCCTATTTGCCAATGCAGCTTCATTTTTTTATGCTGAAAATACTTCTAATTCCTGAGCCTCAGGATCTCTCCTGTGGACACATGAACGGTCTTTCTTCCAAACAATCTCTAGCTGTCTCAACATTCGGAACCTCATTGCTCTTATCTGCATTTAGGGTCCTTGAGGTTTTAAAAATGCAGGTTGCAAAACAAACCTTTTGTTTACTAAACATGCCCCTGCCACCTGAACATACTTTCTAGAAATGACAACGCAACTAGGTAGGAAGAAGATGGGATTTAGATGCAGAAGGACTTGGTATTATTGACTGAGTGATCTTGGGCAAGTTATTTGACCTCTCAAGCTTCCTCATTTATAGAATAAGACTATTAGTGTTTACCTAAGAAGATTATTGAGAGGATTAAATGAGATAGTGTAAGTAAAGCCCATAGAACAATGCCAAGCACACAGCAGATATTGAATAAGTGTAAATGTCCTTATTTTTTAAAGTATTTGTAATAAAGGAAATGTCCTCATACGTAGCCTAGAATTTCTATGAATGGTAAAGCTTAGAGCATCCCAAACAGCCCTGAATTATCCTAAGACAGGCATATGAATTAGACACGCAGCTTTAGTGTGGCTTAAAAGATGCTCATTTCCATTTCTCCCACAGGTGCTGATTGCCAGTGGTTAGATACTCTGAGGATGCGGCAGATTGCATCCAACACTTCTTTACAGCGTTCCCAGAGCAATCCTATTCTGGGGTCACCATTCTTCTCATACTTTGATGGCCAGGATTCCTATGCTGCTGCTGTGAGACGGACCCAAGTGCCCATTAAGTATCAACAGATTACACCTGTGAACCAGTCCAGAAGCTCTTCTCCTACTCAGTACGGACTGACCAAAAACTTCTCTTCCCTACATCTCAACTCTAGGGACAGTGGCTTTTCCAGTGGCAATACTGACACCTCTTCAGAGAGGGGTCGATACTCAGACAGAAGCAGGAACAAATATGGACGTGGTAGTACATCACTCAATTCTTCTCCTAGAGGAAGATACAGTGGAAAAAGTCAGCATTCCACTCCTTCAAGAGGAAGATACCCTGGAAAGTTCTACAGGTTTTCTCAGTCAGCACTCAATCCTCACCAGTCGCCTGACTTCAAGAGAAGCCCCAGGGACCTCCACCAACCCAACACCATACCAGGGATGCCTTTGCACCCTGAGACTGACTCAAGGGCCAGTGAAGAGGAAAGCAAAGTCAGCGAAGGGGGCTGGACAAAAGTGGAATACCGGAAAAAGCCCCACAGGCCGTCTCCCGCCAAAACCAATAAAGAGAGAGCCAGAGGGGACCACCGTGGATGGAGAAACTTTTGACGAATTGAACTACATAGTTTTTCTAAGCAGGTTAAAAAAAAAAATGTAATGGTTTTTGATAATATGATCCCTTCAGATTGAATTAACGAAAAGACAACGCTTCCAGTTTTTGGATTGGGAAATACCTTCTAATTGAGACTATAGCCAAACCAGGGCCAAAAGTATGGATATTGGTCACCCAGTGATCATAACTAGGTTTGAAAATCACTACACATATTTTCTGCCTTGAGTGAACATTTTTAGAGGAAAGGTTATGCCATCTTTTTACCCTAACCACTGATATTCTGGTTAGCAGGGCCAGGACAAGGGTAAGGAAAATGAGGTCAACAAAAAAATCAAATTTTTAGGAAAAGATAAGATGAATGTTACTGATTTTTCCTTTTGGCTGAGGCTGCAATATGGCCTGGCAAGGCACTGTTACTGATCTTGTCTTTAACAATTTTGATATTTTGTTCATCATAATTTTTTTTTGCATTTGTTTTATTTTTTAAAATATTGCATTAAAATATCATTTAGCTTGATTATCGAGTTTTTTGCTTTGAGTTTTTTTGTTGCTTCTTTTTTCTTTTCTTTCTTTCCCCCTCTTTTTTTTGGAGGTCCCCTTAAATTTTGTGCCCAAGGCAGGTACCTCACTCATCTCATCCTTGGCTCAGCCCTGCTGGTTAGTATTTAGTATTTATTTTAGTAAGATATTTGTGTTTTTATGATGGTCAGAGTTGAACTGATCTGGCTTGTCATTTTTCAGTAATAAAAAAAGTTACTGAATTTAATGTTGATTATGATGCATATCTCATTCATGATGATTTATCAGAAACCAAAGATTTAAATTGCCTAGATTTGTGGTTCTTTCTCTCCCTAAGTTCCCAGGGAATGCTTTCAAATATTATTTTCTAAATTTCACCAAAGAAGGAGCAAAGAGGATAAAACAACACTCCATAAAGGCCTCTTGGGTTGTCAGAAATCTAAAATCTAAAAGAAAACAGACACAGAGCAAGACAATAACGTCACAAGCTAAAAGCCAGAGAAATTTAAAATTACCAACATCCTTGTTGGAGTAAGACAGTAAATATCAGCCTTGCAGCAAGACAGCTTGAGCAGCTGTGGGCAAAGAGGTAAACCGGTGGGAGTGCAAGGAGACTGTCTGCAGCTTAGGGCAGAAATGGTGGGATCCCACTTGTGAAATGCTTCATGTTTTACAAACCAAAAAGTCAGGTAGCAACAAAATTATATGTCAAATCAATAAATGTTACTTTCAATATTCTGTGATTCTGTTCAGCATTCACTAACCCTATTTAGCATTCACTAAGCCCTACATAGGATTCTCAGTGCTCTGTAGAAATCCAAAGGACACTCTTCTAATTCTGTGGGTTTGAATTTTTTTAAAAGAAGCTGGTCATCAGAGTACATGCATTTGTTCTCAGGGTAGCTCCCCTGCTGTGTGTGATACATTACTTGAGGCCTGGTGGGGAAAACTATATTTCGGTAGCATTAAAGCCAAGGTGGGCGGGGCATGGTGGCTCACGCCTGTAATCCCAATACTTTGGGAGACTGAGGCAGGAGAATTGCTTGAGCCCAGGAATTCAAGGCCAGCCTGGGTCACCAGCCTATCTGGGTCAGATAGGGAGACACCATCTCTACAAAAAAATACAAAAATTAGTTGAGCACGGTGGCATATGCTTGTAGTCCCAGCCACTCAGGAGACTGAGGCAGGAAGATCACTTGAGCCTGGCAGGTCAAGGCTGTAGTGAGACGTGACTGCACTGCAGCCTGGGCAACAGACCAAGACCCTGTCTCAATCAATCAATCAATACTAAAGTCAAAGTTATAGGAAATGACCTTTATTTACAAGGGAAGTTGTCATCACCTAAACATTGATTCAACAACTTAATTTTATAAAAGTTTTACTGTATGCCAAATGTATTTCCAAGCAAAAGCAATGGGAATGGTGTAATCAGTTAGTGAGGGCCTCTTTTCCATCATGTGTAACCAGCTTCTAAGGTTTTCAGCTCCACCATGATTCTTTCTCATGAAGCTATCAAGCACAGCCTGTTTTCAATTATTTTTCCTTCTTGTCCTTCATTTAAATTTAAAGAAAAGTAGACTAATGCAAGATATGCTATCTTAATATCATGCTGTTTCTAAATAAGCAAAGTATTTTCTGTGATTAGAATTTTTGGATAAATAGATGAACAGTCTTGACTGAGTCACTCTGAAAGGAACACAAAGTATGGCCTTAATTGTGAAACAAAATTTGCATTCTGGGGAATTGCTGAAGAGTCTAGTTTAAAAGGCGCTACGCAGATCATTGCTAGTTTCATGCTACTTTCTTCCATCTTGCTTTCTTCGGTTATGGGGTAGGGAATCCAAGCTGGTAATAAAATAACTCAATGATCTCGGCCCTATTTAGTGCAGTCAGTGACTGCAAAGAGGTTATTCCACCAGCTCACAAAACTGACCACTTTGTAATATCTCATGGAAAAATACTTGTCAGCATCAATGCTCCCAGTCAAAATCAAAGTAAGAACACCTGCAGTCTGCTTCTTGACTGTAAAGAAATAATAAGTTGGATGTTCTCTCTCTTTTTTTTTTTCCTAATGATGCTTATTCACCAAAAGTCACTTGCCAGGTTGAAAGATGAATGTAAGTCAAGAGTAAAGCAGGGATTAACAGGACTTTTTTTTTCCCCCCATACAAATAAATTAGTAGCCAACAACGAGAAACTGTATTAGTTGCAAGGGGTGAGGCTAAGACCAAAAAAAAAGAAGAAGAAAATAAAAAGGAAAGAAAGGGATATTATTTTAGGATTAGGAGAAAAAAATTACAGTAGAAACAAATAGAGTATATCTTGGACAGGGCACCTCTAAATGTGGAGATTTTCCCTAAATAGGCTTCAGAGCTAGTTTGGAAGTGCCAAGTCTACATTGGTTGCTATCATAGAGGCAGTCTTTATTCCACGCAACGCCCAGACAAAGCAGGATGTTTAGCTCTTTGCACAGTCACCACATTAGCAATACAATGGACCTAGGCTGAATAACTGGATAATCCCAAATCTGTATAGGAGAACTGGGGATTTTTTTTTAAATCAAGGACTACTTCTGAGAGAAATATAATTATCAATTGTTTTCAGCCAATTTATAACGAATATAGCTCATAAAAATAATAAAAATAAAAGTATAATATTTAAAACTATTTACAGTAAAATTCAGAACAGTAAAATCTTACCTGGAAAAATTAGGTAAGAAACAGTAACTATAAAGGAAAACTCACAGTGGCAGAAGCTATACTTGGTAACATGCAGTATGAATAACAACAAAAAATTGATATGCAACATCTTCATTGTAAAGTTAAAATTGAAAATAATTGATTCCATCGGAAAAAATCAGTACAATAAAAAATTGGCCAGGTGCAGTGGCTCACACCTGTTATCCCAGCACGTTGGGAGGCTGAGGCAGGAGGATCCCGTAAGCCCAGGAGTTTGAAACATAGGCAACATAAAGAGACCCGGTGTCTACAAAATAAACAAAAATTAGCGAGGTGTGCTGGCACGTGTCTGTAGTCCCAGCTACTGGGGAGGCTGAGATGGGAGGATCGCTTAAGCCCAGGAGGCTAAGGCTGCAGTGAGCCAAGATCATGCCACTGCACTCCAGCCTGGGTGACAGAGTGGGAACTTATCTCAAAAAAATAGTAATATACAAATGGGAAACAGCATTATGTTGGATAGGAAACCAATCAGGAAATTAAACTGACATAATGACATTCATTCCATGAAATGCTTTCTTGACAAAAACATTTCTCAATATTTATATAATTCGGATCAAAATGTTTGATGTATAAGTAGAGTCAAAATGCCTCCAGGATCAAAACAGTAGGGTCAGAATCTCCAACAGTTCCAAATGGCAAGGTCGAAACATCCTGGATACACCTCAAGGCATTCTAACTTAACTGCAACTTTTCCAATTCAGTTGTACCAAAATATTTTATATTTCATAAGCTTTTTAAGCACCTTCTCTATAATTTATCCTTTCACTTCAACAAGTTGGTACAGATGTGGTATGCTTCTACAACTCTGGTTCTCAGAAACTACTCAGTTTTAAGATGTCATGATGTAGCTGTGCCACCTTGTTCAGGATGTAACCTCCCTGGAATTTTAAATTATAGAGACTGCACTTAGGAGGTGTATGAACTCTCTTGCCATCATTGGATCTGAGAAACTACAGTGAAGCTGGGGTGCCCTGGGGAAATTAGAGCGAAAGACCTGGACTCAGCTTCTTACTATTTGCTGTTATTGGAACTGGCTTATGAGATTCTAAAGTGGAAAAAGTGCCAAATGTAGGGTCAAAACTGTCAAGGCTTTAGTGTACCAGCTGACCAAATAATGCATGACCGAACCAACAGAGTTACAGAATGAGAAAGATTGATAACCTCATAGTGCATTCAACACTAAAATCAAGATTCAGTTTCTAAAACCAGTGTCCCATTACGCAAGTCTACCAGAGAAACTCCTTGCCTACCACCACCCTGACGAAACTTACTCAGCTTTCAGGGTCCTGCTGAAGTCCTGCCTCCCTGGAGACCTCCCCCAACAGCTCCAGCCACTTCTCCATTCTACTCCTCTCCAAAGCCCTTTATCACACACTCCCTTGCACCGTTGCTTCACCCTGACAAACCCACTCCCTTGCAGATGCTTTGTGAGTACAGTGCAGTGCTGCCCAAGAACTTGACAATAAGGGAAATAAGACTAAGCTCTGAGAATTAATTGATGAAATGGCTACAATACCTCCCAGGCATGGAAACATGCTGCAGGTACGAAGGAATCCAAAGAGAGCATGAGTCTTTTAGAGGCTGTGGTGAGTTGGAACAGCCAAAGCTGGTCATCAATGGAAGCCTAGAAGAATGAGATCCAGAAAGGAAAAGGTTAGCCATACTGGGCCAGCAAGACTTTCATGCAGGGCACGACCTGCCCAATCTCAGGTGGTGGCCCTGTAAACTAGATAATATTGTCCAGCATAATCCCTCCCAAAGTGATGTGAGAATCCATTCAGCCTGAGAAATATATACCTAGTGTCGAGATGGTCCTATAACCCCGCTCCTGTGAACCTCTTTTGCATCACCCCCACAGTGAAGCAACCACACATCACACTGCAGCCACACTGAATTAGCTGCCAAACTTTGTACTCCTTCTCTCCCCCGACCCCCGATCCAGCTGCCCCTGTATTGTCTGCTTAAGTCACCTTTCAGCTCTCTGCTGAGACATTACCACCTCCAGGAAACCTTTCCAGATCCCCATGTCCGAGTCAGGCCGGCCTTTGTGGCTCACATAGAAACTTTTGGTTACTCAATCATATTTATTCCCCTCTATTGTAATAAATCTCCCAAGATTTGCTCCTCTGTATGCCTCACTGGACTATCGGCTTCATGAAAGCAGGATTTTTTTTGTGCCTATCTTGATCCCCTGTGTATCTCCAATACATAGTTGATAATCTTTCTCCAATACATAGTTGATAATCCATTTGCTGAATAGATTAATTGATTAACTTATTAATCAGACTAACACACATCAAATCATCTAAATTCTTGTTCTAATTTCATTTCATTAAGTGACCTTAACAGAAGTCTCCAATCCAGCTAGGAGTTAGGTCTAATGTTGAAATAATTACCATTCTAATTTTATACATCAGTCTCCTATGAGCTTTGCTAATGTGAGTTGGCCCCTAAGTACAACTCAGACACTGATTAAGTTTTTGGGGTGTATTACTGAGAGCAGATTCTGGGTATGCCAAGGACCCCAAGGGAAAGGCCAGTCTATTTTTCCTAAGAAGCCCCTTGTATCATAGTGAACTGTGCTCATTTTCCATTTTGAATTTTGACACCTAGCATAGCACTATAAATGCAAGTTCTCAATAAACACCTGTCATAGGAATAAAAAAGAATAGAAATACTATGTATGTTCACAAATAGTCGTGTGTGACTCTACTTATAGATAAAATATTTTGATCCGAATTATATAAATATTGAGAGATGTTTTCGTCAAGAAAGCATTTCATGGAATGAATGTCATTATGTCAATTTCCCGATTAGTGTGAAATTCGCATATAGATATGTGTGAAATTCTTTTGTCCTTTTGGACATTCATAGAATCTCACTATTTGGCTTTCCTTTTCAGAGGCCCGAAGTTCTGTCTTTTTAATGAATATGAATTGTTCCTGATCCTAGTGCCCTCTACAGTCCTGCTGTGACTGCTTCTAAAAGTACACAAAGCTTTACTAAAAGTCTGACCTGGCAGTTTTCCTTTCCTTTCTCTTACCCAAAGACACCAGCACCCTCATTAGTTGTCAGATGATGCCTCTTCTGGCTGAGACTGGAGGACGCTTTGTGTTGGTGCGGGGACAATTCAAGATTTGTCAGCTGGTAGTGGCTGATTATCAAGATGTCCAAACTGGCTCCTTTGCTATGTGTAAGCAATTTAATTTTGTGCCTAATTTTAATCTGCAGTGTACTGTATGTCTGCATCTGCTGTGTTAAAGCATTCATTAGCATTTAAAGGGGGAGCTGATGGTATTGATCACCCTTATTAAAACTAAAAACAATCATGTGGCAGTAACTGATGAGCATTCTCTTCAACCACTGAAGTCACAGCCAAAGTTTATGTACTCAAAACACTGGCAGAAACAGAAAATGCAATGTTTAAGCAAGAATACAAGGGGCATCTGTTATAGGCATTTATAGTTGACTACCACCCACCCAACCCACAGCTTCCCAGATTATAAGCTTCTTGAAGGTAGGAAACTTTATTACTGAATTTCTATCACCTGGCTCAGAGTAAGTTCTCAATAAATTTTCGGATGAATAACTAAATTAAAGAAGGAAGGTGAGGCCAGGGTGGTGGCTCACGCTTGTAATCCCAGCACTTTGGGCGCTGAGGCAGGTGGATCACCTGAGATCAGAAGTTCGAGACCAGCCTGGCCAACATGGTAAAACCCCGTCTCTACTAAAAATACAAAAATTAGTCAGTCATGGTGGTGGGTGCCTGTAATCCCAGCTACTCAGGAGGCTGAGGCAGGAAAATCACTTGAACTGGGGAGGCAGAGGTAGCAGTGAGCCGAGATCGCACCATTGCACTTCAGCCTGGGCAACAAGAGCAAAACTCCATCTCAAAAAATAAATAAATAGAAGGAAGGTGAAATAACCAATGCATGTTATATAAACACTCAATAAGAACAACTATATTTTTCTTACAGACAGCATAATAGCTATGTAATACTATGTAACAAATCACCCCAGAACTTAGTGATTTAAAATAAGAACAAGCATTTACTATCTCAGAGTTCTTGTAGGTCAGGAATTCAGGAGTGGCTTAGCTGGCTGGTTCTGGGTTGGGTTTCTAATGAAGTGTCAATCAAGACATTGACTGGAGCCACATTCATCTGAAGGCTTGACTGGGGCTGGAGAATCTGCTTCCAAGATGGTCCTCTCAAGAGTGTGCTGGTGTTCTTAGGAGGCATCAGCTCCTCCCCATGTGGATCTTTCCACATCTTTAAGGATCCTCATGACATGATGGCTGGATTCTCGCAGAAAGAGTGATCAGGAAGATAAGGTGAAAGCCACAATCTCTCTCATGACCTAGCCTCAGAAGTCACACCCAGAACCATTTCTGTAAGATCCTAGTGTATAGACAGGTATACACAGGTCAGCCTACTCAATGTGGGAGGACTGTGCAAGGGTGCCAACACCAGGAAGTGAGAATTATTGAGGGCAGGGGCTGTCATCTCATAGGCTTACAACCACAGGCACCAGTTAAATCTCTGACCTCCCCATTGTAATTTGGTGTCTTCTTTTCTAAGCTTTGCTGTTTCTGCTTGTTTCACATTTTCCCAATCTAAAATCTGGACCTGAGCATAGTTCAACTGAGTGTTAGAGCCGGAAGGCATCTTGAAGACCATTTACAGAAGTTCAATGTGCTCACTTTGCAGATAAAGAAACCAAAGCCTGTGGAGTTCTGAAGCACCTGCCCCATCACTCAGCCAGCTATGGGCAAAGGCAGAGCTCAAGGCCACCCAGCTCTGGCTCTTCTCTGTTCTCATTGAAGCTTATGACTTGTGAAATGTTTAATCTCCAGTAAAAATAGCGTTCATGAGGTCCATCAGCTGTAAGTTAACGCTTTTGTTATGGTACAGTTGAACCTTCTTGGGTCTCCATAAACAGTGGAAGAGTCTTCATGAATTAGTAGATGAGTAAATGCTTCTAAAAGCAAGACATTAAGGCAATTACATTTCTTCTTTCCTTCACCAGGCCTGTGTTGGTTTCCTCTGGATTTCATGGTGCTATAGAGAGATTATGTGTTTTATGTAATAAATATTGCTAACAAAGTCGTCTTTAAAATAAGTTTTAATGTCAATTCAGTCAAGCAAACATTAGCTGACACCCACTGGGTGTTAGGTATCAGCCTGGCATTCTCTCTGGTTTCCATTGTTAATTCAGGAACAAGTCTCAGAGGTAAGGAGAATTATTTCCCTATTGACCTAATTGGAAACTTGGAAAGAAAGAGATTGAAACACAAAATGGCAAAAGAAAAATCATTTATTTTGTGGAACAGGAATAATTCATTCCTCACTCCTTTGCCATTATTTGGTTCCTTCTGCATTCCTCTCCACTCTCCACTCCCCCTTCCCCTGTCTGCACTTCATCCTTGTCTGAGGGACCTGAGGCTCCCGGGACTTAGCCTACTCTATTATTGTCTTTGTCTTAAAAATGTCTAACAAACACTAGCTCCTGCATTTAATATAACATACTCAATGATGACCTTTCCTTAAATTTGAGCCATTATAGCAAATCACTATCTTATTTTATCAAAGGCTCAAAATAAGTTTACCAAGAATAAGAGCTCTATTAATCCAACGATAGATGGTTGTTATGAACTGGATGTTTGTCCTCCCACAAATTCATATGTTAAAACCCTAATCTCCAATGTGACGGTATTTGAAGATGGGGCCTGTATTGGTCCATTCTCACACTTCTATAAAGCACTACCTGGGACTGGGTAATATAAACTAAAGAGGTTTAATTGGCTCAGAGTTCTGCAGGCTTAACATGAAGCATGGCTAGGAGGTCTCAGGAAACCTACAATCACGGCAGAAGGCAATGGGGAAGCAGGCACCTTCTTCACAAAGCAGCAGGAGGGAACGTAAGCAAGAATGAGGAAGTGCCACACTTTAAAACCATCAGCTGTCTTGAGAACTCACTATCATGAGAACAGCATGGGAGAAACCATCCCTACGATCCAATCACCTCTCACCCAGTCCCTCCCCTGACATGTGGAGATAACAATTCAAGATGAGATTTGGGTGGGGACACAGAGCCAAACCATATCAGGGGCTTTTGGAGTAATTAGCTTATGAGGGTGGAACCCTCAGGATGGAATTAGCATCCCATAAGGAGAGTCATGAGAGATGAGAGAGCTTTGTTCCTCTCCCCTACTTTCCTCTACCCTCCCTTCCCCTCTCCTACATGAGGATACAGCAAGAAGATGGCAGCCTGCCACCCAGAAGAAGGCCCCAACCAGAACCCAACCATGCCTGATCTGACTTCCCAGCCTCCAGAACTGCGAGAGATAAATTTGCGTTGTTTAAGACAAGCCACCCAGTCTATGGTAATTTGTTAAAACAGCTCAAACTGACTAAGACATTAGGCAATTTTCAGAAGTCCCATTCTTCTTTACCAATACAGATGAAGTTCCAAGGAAACTCAAAAGGAAATCAACAATATCTGCTTGGTTATGTTGGTTTTTTGAGACAGGGTTTCAGTCTGTCACCCAGGCTGAGCGCAGTGGTGCAATCAGAATGCACTACAGCCTTGACCTCCCAGATTCCAGCGATCCCCCCTCCTTAGCCTCCTGTGGAGCTGAGACTACAGGTACACACCACTACATCTGGCTAATTTTTTTTATTTTTTGTAGAGATGAGATGTTGCCCAGGCTGGGGTCTCAAACTCCTGGATGCAAGTGATCCTTCCACCTTGGCCTCCCAAAGTGCTGGAATTACAGGCGTGAGCTGCCATGCCCAGCTTCACCTGCTTGTTTTAATGAGGTTTCTCTATAAGAAACAGTCTCATTCTATCTAGTTCAAACACAATTGAATTTTCTGTAGCATAGTATAAAACATATCATGGAAGAAATGATTATGATTAGAGTTAACATTTGTTGAGTATTCATTATGTATGTGCCAAGCCTGGTTCTAAACCCTTTCCTCATTTAATCTTCACACCAACCCTATGAGGTAGTCTATTATCATCATCTCCATTTTACAGTTGAGGAAACTGAGACATAGAGAAGTTAGCTATTTGCCCAAGGCAGTCCAAGAAATGGAACTGTAATAGGGTAGAACCCCATAAAGACTGGAGCTGGAGATGGCTCAGAATGTGAGGTGGCTCTAGGGGCAGATCCTTGCCCTTGTGCTCTGCCACTAATGTGATTCCGCTACCCCCACAGAGCTGCTGCTTTCCATGCCACCACCGTCTGATCTTCACTGCTCTCCCTCCTGCAGCTTGCAGCCACGGCTTCCCATCCTTGCTGCTAGTTGCTGAACTTTTTTAGCTGCAGCTCCCGCCTTTAACCAGTAAAACCTTCAAGCCTTCCATATTTCTTGTTTCAAAGTGCCAAGAGAGTCTATTTGGTCCAGCTCATATTTTTTAAACAGACTGCAGAGGTTGCGGGTTGCTCAGCAGACCCTGTGTTGGGTAGGTGTCCATTCCTGGTCTTGTCAGCTGTGGCCCATAAAGAGAAGAGTATGAGAATAGCAAATGATATAAAGCATGGCTATTTAGGCTACAAGGGCCTGCAGGTGCAATCATTTCTCTTAGACAAGAGTAAAGGCATAACCTTTCCGGCACATTGTTATTCTCTAGTGATTAATCTACACTGTTTGCTACAAGGGCATATTTCAACAAATTTGCTGAATTTAATAAGTCTATTTTTAGGTGGCACTTAGAAGAACTGTACCAGGAAAATTACGCAGAAAAAAATCTCTGCTTTTTAAGAAAGATTGGATCGGATAATTTTATATACCAAAGTGTAATCAATTTAAACCAGTATTAAACTGAGTACCTGCTATGTGTAAGTTACCATCAAGGACTTTTTTTTTTCCACACAGGATCTCACTGTCACCCAGGCTGGAGTGCAGTGGCACCATAATGGCTCACTGCAGCCTCAACCTCCCAGACTCAAGCTATCCTCCCGCCTCAGTCTCCCCAGTAGCTAGGACTATAAGCACTCACCACCAAACCTGGCTAATTTTTGTGTTTTTTGTAGAGACGGGGTTTCGCCATGTTGCCCAGGCTGGTCTTGAACTCCTGGGCTCAAGTAATCCACCTGCCTTGGCCTCCCAAAGTGCTGGGATTACAGGCATGAGCCACTGTGCCTGGCCAACAGAATTTTTGTTTGTTTGTTTGTTTTTGAGATGGAGTCTTGCTCTGTCATCCAGCCTGGAGTGCTGCGGCACAATCTTGACTCACTGCAGCCTCCACCTCCCGGGTTTCAGCAATTCTCCTGCTTCAGTCTCCCAAGTAGCTGGGATTACAGGCGTGCGCCACCATGCCCGGCTAAGACTTTTTTTAAGAGTAAGAATTAGGCCAGGGACAGTAGCTCATGCCTGTAATCTCAGCACTTTGGCAGGCCAAGGCGGGTTGCTTGAAGCCAGGAGTTCGAGACCAGCCTGGCCAACGTGGCAAAACTGCATCTCTACTAAAAATACAAAATTAGCCATGCATGGTGGCACATGCCTGAAATACCAGCTTCTTGGGAAGCTGAGATATGAGAATTGCTTGAACCCAGGAGGCAGAGATTGCAGTGAGTCAAGATCATGCTCTGCACTGCAGCCTGGATAACAAAGCAAGACTCTGTCTGAAAGGAAAAAAAAAAAAAAAAGAGTAAGAAATAGAGTTTGTAGAATTTTAAGGATCACTTAGTTCAGTGTTCCTTAAACTGAGGTCAGACATGTTCTAAAGGTCACACATTTTTTAAGAAATGTTTTAAAGTTTTGTGTTCGTATTTCCAGAACAATCTAAAAAATTAGTATGAATGTATTCTGGAGCATCCAGGTGGCCACCTCAAAACTATACGCTGCCATGCAAATTAAGTGTTTGAGTCTGGGTTTTTCTTAATGCCAAATAGTATTAATATTACTCTTGGTGGGCTAAAAATACAAGGGGAAATTTTAAATACACATGAAATGCATTTATGCCAAAGCTCACTGCATGTAGTAGTTTGGTTTCCCAGTAATTAGAACAGAGAAAAACGATGACAGAATTGAGTAGGTGAAGACACTGTATTCATGATGGGAACAACAATTTTGCTCTAAAAAAATTCCCACTTCATATCCAATTAATGCTATTAAGTTTGATTTTGTTTATATTCAGTTTATAAGTCTGTGAGAAATGTATAGTTGAATGACAACTCTCACGAAAGGTTTCTGCTTTTTGCAGTGGTGGTTTTCTTTTAAGTAGCATCATAACCAAAGTAATTGAGTAATCCTAGGAGAATCTCATAATTCTTTTCCTTTAAAAGGATGCCATACATTACTCAAGTTTGAGAAATGCTGATTTAAGTCAACCCTACTGAGTTTTAGATGGTAGCCACAGGGCCTAAAATAAGCTACAATTAAATCATAGTTACAATTACTACTACTACTATTGAAAATGGGAGAGAAGAAAAAAACAGGAAAAAGACATCAGAAAGTGACCAGTAAGATGATCAAGACAGGCATGGTAAACAACCCTGTGAACTAATACTTAAGACAGGGACTGTAACTTCTTCATCCTAAGTGCCCAGAATGTTAGATCCTCTGTTAAGTGGTAGTAAACTCAAGTGCCCAAGACCACGCAAGACGGAGACAGAGCCAGGACTGGAGTTTTAGACCCGTATTCTCTCCTCAACTCCACTCCCACAGCCTTTAACACCTGCCTGCCCGGATTACCTAACTGTCATCACTTTCTGACTTCTTTTCCCTGCCTTTTTTCTTTCCTCAGTTCTCAGTAGCAGTAATAAATTTAACTATACTTTATAGTTAACTGTGCCAAGTGCTTTAAAAACATGATCTTGTGCGATGTTTAATTAGACTCCGCAAATCCTGGATTGTCTTTATTTTTGTTTTCTTTGCCATTTTGTTTTTCCCCATGTCTTCGTCTTGAAGTTTCTTGAGCTAGGCAGCTTTTCAAGCTGAATGGCTGCCGGTGTTCCTGAAGGGTGGGCACTTTCAACCTGAATTAGGCCATTGTGCCTATTATTGGGATCACGAATTAATGATACTTGTCAGTCATTATCTTGAGAGCTTTTTGTTGTCCTTAAAGACAGTTCATTTTGCTTGCTATTGTGACTGTGACAATTTGGTTCTCAGTAAAAGACAGTTTACATGCCGAGTGGAAACCTTTGTGTTTTGTAGCGTTCTCCTATGAGTTATGTTTTCCTCAGCCAAGTTCCCTGAAAGAAAACACCCTTCCTGTTCTCCCCTCAATCCATTATTTCTACCGTGACAGGTTTCTCAAGCAAACAGGAAAACCATCAAATGTAACAAACCTTTTTCTTTATGCAGCGCTTCACAGCCGAGCACAGAGGCTGGCCCCGACAACAGGCAACATTACCACCTTAGTTAAACACCGTTATCTCTGTTCTACAGAGGTGAAAAGATTTCCCTGGTGGTATTAGAAAAATCTAGAGTGCTGTCCAAATTTTAATGCAGAGGAACCAAAGTTTAGTCTTTTATCCAGATCACTGTGGTCCCATGTACACCATCCTTGCAAGACTGATTCCATTTACAGCTATAGAAAGATAAAAATGAGCACTCTATTCAACCTGCAGGGCCATAATCAGACTGTGCTAGGTGCTGCTGCTACAAAAAGACAGCACTTGGCTTCCCTGAATGGGAAATTAGCACGAACTCCATTAGTTTGTGTTTTATAAAGACAGGAACATTTCCCCTAATACGTATCTTAAAAGAGAATTTCTCAAAAGATAGCTATTCCCCCCAGCCCTGCCACCAATCACTCTGTTATAGCGGGATGGGCATCTCAAGTTTTATTAACAAGTTATTTTACTAAATAAAGCCTAGATAAAAGATATACTCGTTCTGAGCTCCCTGAAAAGATGGTGTCCTATCAAGGTTGGAAAGAGTGACTGACTAAACATTGATTCTAGTTTTTTGTTTGGTTTTGAGACCGAGTCTTGCTCTGTCGCCCAGGCTGGGTACAGTGGCGTGATCTCAGCTCACTGCAACCTCCACCTCCCTGGTTCAAGCGATTTTCATCCCTCAGCCTTCCGAGTAGCTGGGACTACAGGGGCCTGCCACCACGCCTGGCTAATTTTTGTATTTTTAGTGGAATCGGGGTTTTGCCATGTTGGCCAGGCTGGTCTGTAACTCCTGACCTCAAATGATCCACCCACCTTGGCCTTCCAAAGTGGTGGGATTACAGGTGTGAACCACCGTGTCCAACCTGATTCTAATTTAAAAACAAATGATTAAGAACAAAGACAACAAAGAAAAGCAATCATAACCAGCACACACTCTCTTCTTAAAATTGCCATTCCTGAGTTTGCTGCAGCATGTGGAAACCAAAACATTACCATTAATAGACAAGGAAAGAAAAATAATCCCAATCCTTTCTGCACTTCCAGAGTTTGACCTTTAACAGAGTCAGAGCTGGGTTGAAGGTAAGGAGAAGCCAACATTAGCTCAGCTGGTTGTCAGACCCACCACTGAAAGTACTGGCTCCTTTACCATAACGAATAGCTTCTCTGACAAAATTAGGGTCCTTAGCAGGGGTGGGGGGCACTATTTTATTTTTACTTACTTATTTTTAAGACAGGGTTTCACTCTTGTCACTCAGGCTGGAGTGCAATGATGCCTTTGGGTCCGGAATTGGTGGGTTCTTGGTCTCAGTGACTTCAAGAATGAAGCCGCGGACCCTCGCGTTCTTAAAGTGTTACAGTTCTTAAAGGCGGCGTGTTCGGAGTTTGTTCCTTCTGATGTTCAGGTGTGTTCGGGGTTTCTTCCTCCTGGCGGGTTGGTGGTCTCGCTGGCTCAGGAATGAAGCTGCAGACCTTCTCTGTGAGTGTTACAGCTCACAAAAGCAGTGCGGACCCAAAGAGTGAGCAGCAGCAAGATTTACCGCAAAGAGTAAAAAACAAAGCCTCCACAGCGACGAAGCAGACCCGACCAAGCTGCCAGTGCTGGCTGGGGGCGGGGGGGAGGCAGCCTGCTTTTATTCTCTTATCTGGCCCCACCCACAGCCTGCTGATTGGTCCATTTTACAGAGAGCTGATTGGTCTGTCTTACAGAAAGCTGATTGGTCTGTTTTGACAGGGTGCTGCTTGGTGCGTTTACAATCCCTGAGCTAGACACAAAAGTTCTCCAAGTCCAGGCTAGATTAGCTAGACACAGAGCACTGATTGGTGCATTTACAAACCTTGAGCTAGACACAGGGTGCTGATTAGTGTGTTTACAAACCTTGAGCTAGACACAGAGTGCTGATTGGTGTATTTACAATCCCTTAGCTAGACATAAAGATTCTCCAAGTCCCCACCAGATTAGCTAGATATAGAGTGCCGATTGGTGCATCCACAAACCTTGAGCTAGATACAGAGTGCTGATTGGTGTATCCACAATCCCTTAGCTAGACATAAAGGTTCTCCAAATCCCTACTAGACTCAGGAGCCCAGCTAGCTTCACCTAGTGGATCTTGCACCAGGGCCACAGGTGGAGCTGCCCGCCAGTCCTGCTCCGTGCGCCCCTACTCCTCAGCCCTTTGGGCAGTCGATGGGACCGGGCACTGTGGAGCAGGGGGTGGTGCTCGTCAGGGAGGCTCCGGCCGCATAGGAGCCCACGGCAGCGGGGAGGCTCAGGCATGGCGGCTGCAGGTCCCGAGCCCTGCCCTGTGGGGAGGCAGCTGAGGCCAGGCAAGAATTCGAGCCCAGCGCCAGTGGGCTGGCGCTACTGGGGGACCTGGCACACCCTCCACAGCTGCTGGCCCAGGTGCTAAGCCCCTCACTGCCCAGGGCCGCCAGCACCGGCCGGCTGCTCCAAGTGCAGGGCCCACTGAGCCCACGCCCACCCAGAACTCACGCTGGCCTGCAAGCACTGGCCGCAGCCCCATTTCCCACCTGCGCCTCTCCCTCCACACCTCCCTGCAAGCTCAGAGAGCCGGTTCCGGCCTTGGCCAGCCCAGAGAGGGGCTCCCACAGCGCAGCGGTAGGCTGATGGGCCCCTCAAGCGCAGCCAGAGTGGGCGCCGAGGCCCAGGAGGCACCGCGAGCGAGGGGTGCGAAGGCTGCCAGCATACTGTCACCTTTCGCCTTCACGGCTCACCGCGGCCTCAGCCTCCCGGGCTCAAGCCTCAACCTCCTGGGCTCAAGCAATCCTCTCACCTCAGCCTCCCAAGTAGCTGGAGCTACAGGCGGGCACCACTACACTCAGATAATTTTTGTATTTTTTATAGAGACACAGTTTCACCTTGTTGCCCAGGCTTGTCGCAAATTCCTGAGCTCAAGCAATCTGCCGGCTTTGGCCTGCCAAAATGCTGGGATTACAGGCATGAGCCGCCATGCCAAGCTTTTTTTGTTTTTTTAAGTTTGTTCTGGTGATATTTTATCTTCTCCTTACCTGAGAAAGAAGAATGCTCAGTAATTATTTCACTATGCTTACTAATTATTTCACTAATAATTCACTTAGTAATTATTTTAGATTTGCTCCAAAATAAAAGTAAGATAAGTATCTTTAAAAGAATAAAGTGTATCTATGTAAAGTGCTCCATTCACCTGGCTCCTGTCATAATAACGTAGCTGTTATTATGGTATTTGCTGTTGTTGTTACTAGTATATTATTATATCTTAAAATTCAAAATAAAATGGTCAGGCCTGAGACAGAAATAGTAAGGCTCTAAACCAGCTTTCACTAGCAAAATAAGCATTTTTGCTTTACTCTTTTTGTTAATCATCTTTGTTTAAACCATTCTCCCCAACCCTTTTCTTTGTTTTGTTTTTAAATTGCTTTATGCAGAGCTTGTAGTGAGCTGAGATCATGCCACTGCACTCCAGCCTGGGTGACAGAGCCGGACTCCATCTCAAAAAAAAAAAAAAATTACCTTATGGGTAATAACTGTGTTTGTAGCAGATCAATATTAAAATTCCTTAAAATATTATAATCTAGTAAGCTTACTCCCAAAATAAATATACCTATTGTCTTCAGGCTTTGGCTACTGTAAAAGGATTGTATATCAGGGACTTAGTTGTACAAGTTTACATGTTCCTAAACATTAAACACTATGGTGACTTAGTAAATTGAATAAAATTCTGTAAATTTTTAATGGATCCCCAAGATTCCAATCTGATATTATTACATTATTACTTTTTAGTCAAGTTAAAAAAAAAACAAAAATGTGTGTGTGTGTGGGTGTGAAAACAAAAGTCTGGAAGGATACACAATAGAATATTAATTTTTTTATCTCTGGGTGGTGAGACAGCGGCTGTGTATTTTTTCTTGTTTCGCCTATTTGTCTAATATGTCAAAAATGAGCCTGAATTGCTTGTCTTTTTTCAGTTAAAAAATGTATTTCTGGCTGGATGTGGTGGCTCACACCTGTAATCCCAACACTTTCGGAGGCTGAGACAGGAGGATCGCTTTAGGCCAAGAATTCCAGACCAGCCTAGGCAACATAATGAGACCCTATCTGTACAAAAAAAAAATTAAAAAATTAAAAAATTAACTATATTT
Source organism: Nomascus leucogenys (assembly GCF_006542625.1). Taxonomy (NCBI): domain Eukaryota; kingdom Metazoa; phylum Chordata; class Mammalia; order Primates; family Hylobatidae; genus Nomascus; species Nomascus leucogenys. The sequence continues at coordinate 73,639,575 of NC_044402.1, forward strand.
CTGTTATTATTATAATCTAATATCTTTAGATAAACCTTCGAAAGAGAGCTTTCTACCTTCTTGGCCCAGTGGATTCTTTTGGTACCTCCCTACCCTCTGAAGGAATCACAACAGTTATCCATGAGAATCTTTGTTGTCAGCACCCCTAATTCTACCCAGGCATTTTCAAGGGGGTATCCAACAAGCCCTAGCACAAATCTATACCACTGCTAGTAAAAAAACCCTCTGAGTTTTTGTCCTATCAGATGTGAGCTGACAATTTCATCTTTGGGATTAAGGCAACCCTACATTTTAACACATCACTTAGGAGCTGTATGGAGTAGGACACACTTTCCCAATCTATGAAATGGAGACAAGGATATTTACTTCACAGGAGAGTTATGAGTGTTAGGGACAATGAGTGTAAAACTCTGAACAAAGTGTTTCACAAGTGTGAGCTTTCAACCCACAGAAGCCACTCTAATAATTCTTCTCTGTGGGTCAAACAGCAAGATGTTCTTGCCCATTCCCCCACCTGAGACGTTAAGTGTTAACATCTCAAAAAAAGGGCCGGGTATAGTGGCTCATGCCTGTAATCCCAACACTTTGGGAGGTTGAGGTGAGAGGATTGCTTGAGCCCAGGAGTTTGAGACCAGCCTGGGCAACATAGTGAGACCTTGTCCCAACAAAAAAGAAAAAAAACTCAGGAAGGAAGACTTTCCTTTCACGCAGACTTTCCTTTCACCCAGCCTTGCCCGAGAAAAGGAACAGCCTGCACTCATTTGCTGTTGAAATGATTAAGATGTCTGTATTGGCTAGGTGTGGTGGCTCATGCCTGTAATCCCAGCACTTTTGGAGACCAAGGCAGTTCAGGAGGCTGAGGCAGGAGAATCACTTGAACCTGGGAGGCGGAGGTTGCAGTGAGCCAAGATCACGCCATTGCACTCCAGCCTGGGCAACAAGACAAAACTCTGCTTCAAAAAAAAAAAAAAAAAAAAAGATGTGTGTATCTCTTAAGACAATACCCTTTCAATTTTAAATAACTAAAACCTGTATTTAGTTCAGCTGCTTATAGTCATTTAGCAGCTGATTAAACAACTACCAAATCATAAATATTACTGCTAATTCCTGAATAATTTAGCTTTTGTCCTGCTCACACTTCTAATTTATAAACCACCCATATTCTTAAAGATCTTTTCCCTCTCTAAATATTAAGTCAATAAAATACTCCTTGGGCAGTGTTCATTTTGAGACTCTTCAAGACACCTGTTTTTCTTTTTCTTTCTCTTTTTTTTTACAATTGTCTTCTAAGTCCATATCTAAAACTCTTTGGGCTAGAGCCCAAGGTCTCTCAAATCAGCCTGCTCCAACTCACCACTTTAACCCTACTATGTTTCGGTTTCCTCAACAGTATAAGATAATAATAGTACCTATCCTATCTCATGAGGTAAATTTCTTAGACCAGTGAAAGCTCATCATATAGTAAGTGGCTATTATTATTATTATAAAAGTGAAATATACTCCACTTAACATTTGCAACTCCATCAGTCCATCAGAATGGCAAACTGCCTACCTGAATGATTCTGTTTCATGATACCCATTGTTAGAAAATCACTAAGTATGCGTGCCAATGTCATAGGCAAGACAACAGGCCATACATAGACAATCTCTAAGGTGATTTCTGCATGACTGTTGTTACTGGAAGTTGAGTGGCAGAACATTATTCTGTCTCATAGAGAAACTTGGTTTGGGGGTTTCCCATAAACCAGAGTAATAACTAGCTGATTCCATACCCAGTCGAGTTTCAGTCCTCTCAGATGTGTTTGAATGCAGAGTCCCTTATTATTTTTTAATCTTGGGTTTCTTCTTCTTTATTCCAGCCTCCCCCAGTAGATGTCCCCACGTATAGGGAAGTACTTGAGGAAGACCAACAGAAGACAACTCTGCAGGGGACACATGAAAATGATTCCCTGTCCATTAGCTAGAAACTTGCTGAGCTGATTGAACCCCACAAAGTTTTCAGATCATTGTTCCTCCCCTTCCTCCTGTGCGCAGTCACTCAAAACAAGGACCTCTGTGTGCACCGGCATTCAGTGACAGTTTCGTTACCGGGTTCAAGCAGTACTGCTGAGGATCAAACCTTTACCTTAACTTAAGCTCATGTTTTCCACAAACCCAACTCCAAAGTATCCTGGTAACATGCTTCAAAGATACTCCATCGAATTTTTACTTCCACAGCGATATGCCTTATGACCTAATTACCATTATTATTGTGAGCCAAAATAAGACAAATTGCTTTATTTGGTAATAGAGAGGGAAAAAAATCTGAGCTAGAAAGACCTCCTGACATGTCATAGCAATAAACTGAAAGAAAATAGCCATGCTCCCCTAAAGAAGATAGAGATCAGCAGAAATCTTTTGTAATGGGCAACATACCATGTGGAAAAATTCTCTTTAATTTTTTATCCATTTTGTTTGTTTGTTTTGGAGACAGAGTCTTGCTCTGTTGCCCAGGCTGGAGTGCAGTGGTGCAATCTCAGCTCACTGCAACCTCAAATTCCTGGGCTTAAGTGATCCTCTCCACTCAGCATCCCGAGTAGCTGGGACTACAGGCATACGTCACCATGCCCAGCTAATTTTTAAATTTTGTAGAGATGGTGTCTCCTTATGTTGCTCAAGCTGGTCTCAGGCTCCCAGCCTTAAGCGATCTCCCCACCTCAGTCTCCCAAAGTGCTGGGATTACAGGCATGAGCTCTAATTTTTTATTATAATAAACTTCCAGAGCTCCAAGAATCACACTCTTGCTTGTGACAGGTTGGAGGTCATGTAGGAGGAGTTTTATATGTCTAAAGTTAATAACAGTCTGCAGAGATTATATTTAACCATGTGTAAACATCTTGTATGGAAAAACAGAATAGGCCTGATGTTAGACCCAGCTTGAAAGGACCAGAATGTTCTAACTGAAAACTGCAGGGACAGCCAAATGTCCATCTGCCTCTTCTTTAGGAGTTTACCAGTGTAGGCAACACCACCCGAATGACTTTCTGGGCTTTTCTGAGTATCCAGGCTCACAGAGAGTTTGATTTTTTTTTTCTCAAAAATTCTGTTAAACTCACGGTCCAATGTTTATATCCTAACATTTTATTTTAATACAGAATACGCAATCAAGCATTAAAATAGTTGGCTTCTGTAGATTGGTCTTTTCTCACTACACAGTAGCTCTCTCTTCAGCAGTCATTGATAACATCCTTTGAATATCCAGTAACTTCAAAAAAATCATGGGTACTAACAGACTCAATGTTTGTGGCACCCCCAAAACTCATATGTTGAAATCCTAACCTCCAATGTGATGGTATTAGGAGGTGGGGCCTTTGGGAACTAATTAGGTCATGAGAGTGGCTACCTCATGAATGGGATTGGTGCCAGGTCTGTAATCCCAGCATTTAGGGAGGCCGAGGCAAGTGGATTGCCTGAGCTCTGGAGTTTGAGACCAGCCCGGGCAACACGGTGAAATCCCATCTCTTCTAAAATACAAAAAATTAGCCGGGTGTGGTGGCGCGTGCCTGTAATCCCAGCTACTTGGGAGGCTGAGGCAGGAGAATTGCTTGAATCCAGGAGGCGGAGGTTGCAGTGAGCCAAGATCATACCACTGCATTCCAGCCTGGGCAACAGAGCGAGACTCCATCTCCAAAAAAAAAAGGAACCCCAGAGGGCTCTCTTGCCCTGTTTCTTCCATGAGAGGATATAATACTGAAGATGGTACTCACCAGAACCCAACCATGCAGGCTCCTGACCTTGGACTTCCAGCCTCCCAGATTCCGAGAAAGAAGTTTCCGTTGCTTATAGGCCACTGACTAAAACAGGCACAGAGCCCCTGACACCATCGACATGACTGAAGTGATGATAATTCAGGATAAAACCATGAATGCCACACTCAGTTCAGCCCACTCTTTTCTCACTACCACATATCAAAACTCAAACAAAACATGTGCTCAATCATGTAAAATACATTTAAACATTTTGATACATTGATTGCATTATCCTAGGATGTTAGAGAGATTTCTTAGCCAGGTGACCTGGTTTCCGTTCTTAGCTCTGCAAATTATCTATGTGACCTTGGGTAAATGACTTACCCTCTCTGTGTTACAGTTATTAGTCTATTTAGTCATTTAACAAATCTTTAATCATGGTTTCATTTGTACAGAGTGTGGTGCTAGAAATGGATACAGAAGTGATCAAGATTTCCCTACATCTGTCTTCCAACTCTTCTATTGCAGTTTTCATTTCCACAATTTTATTTTTTATTTTGAAAAGCTTTTCTTTTGTTGTTTTCTGAATATTCCTTCTTTAATATGCTTGTTTAATATAATCTTATCTCTCTGAGCATACGGATGCAGTCTTTTTTTTTTTTTTTTTTTGAGACAGGTTCTTGCTCTGTTGCCAAGCTGGAGTGCAGTGGCGGATCTCGGCTCACTGCAACCTCTGCCTCCTGGGTTCAAGCGATTCTCCTGCCTCAGCCTCTCAAGTAGCTGGGACTACAGGCATGCGCCACCAAACCCAGCTAATTTTTGTATTTTTAGTAGAGATAGGGTTTCACCATGTTTGCCAGGATGGTCTCGATGTATTGACCTTGTGCTCTGCCCACCTCGGCCTCCCAAAGTGCTGGGATTACAGGCATGAGCCACTGCACCTGGCCCTTTTTTTTTTTTTAAGTAGAGATGGGGTCTCGCCATGTGGTCCAGGCTGGTCTCGAACTCCTGGGCTCAAGCAATCCTCCTGCCTCAGTATCCTAAAGTGCTGAAATTACAGGCATACGCCACGACGCCCAGCTGCAGTCTCTTTTCTTTTTTGAATTTTTTTTTGTGATTGAGTTTCGCTCTTGTTGCCCAGGCTGGAGTGCAATGGTGCCATCTCAGCTCACTGCAACCTCTGCCTCCTGGGTTCAAGCAATTCTCCTGCCTCAGCCTCCTGAATAGCTGGGATTACAGATGCCCACCACCACGCCCCGCTAATTTTTGTATTTTTAGTAGAGACTGGGTTTCACCATGTTGGCCAGGCTGGTCTCCAACTCCTGACATCAGGTATCCACCCCCCTCAGCCTCCCAAAGTGCTGGGATTACAGGCGTGAGCCATTGAGCCCTGCCTTTTTTTTTTTATGTTTATATTTTTCCCTCTGGAGTGTCTGTTTTCTCCAAATAGCTTTTTCTTCATTTTTTTTGTGGGTTTTTTTCTGTTTTTGTTGTTTATATTCCATGCAATCCTCCAATGTCATCTTTTAGACTGAAGAAGAGAAGCTGATGGAAGCTCATAACACATGAGTGTGGCTTATCAGTTTTTATCTCACCACAGAGCAGTGGCTTTCAAAATGTTTTGATCAAGTCAACAGTAAGAAATGTATTTTACATGATAACCCCGCGTATGTGAATGTGTGTGCGTGCATCTTAGAAAAGCTTCACCATACGTTTTTCACAATACTTCACCAATACTTCCCTTTATTATTGTGATATAACCTGATACATTTTTTTCTATTGTATGGACACAATATACTGAATTTATTTCATGACTCAGTAATGTGTGGTCACCTCTAGAGAGAAGGCCTGTTTTCCTGAGGAATCCCAGATCAGATCTCTCTCTTGGAATTATCAGAGAAGTATCCAAAAGATACTTTTCCTTTTTTCCTGCCTGGAAAATACTTTCCTGGTGGCTAGAAGTCTGGATGCCAAACTGGGTAGTAGCTGGAGTTTTGATACTTAAAAAGTGAACTGTTATTAATCACCTCTTTTCAGGTGTTGAGTCCCTCACTTCAGAGACCCTTATCTTATCTTGTAAAGATGACAGACCTCTAGTCTTGTGATTGAGGGGCAGCCACTCAGCAGCTGCAGAGCAGGAGGGACTTGGGGCTCCATCTCCTCCTTAAAACTAATTTCAGGTCCAGGCGCGGTTGCTCTCATCTGTAATCCCAGCACTTTGGGAGGTGGAGGTGGGCGGATCACGAGGTCATGAGATCAAGACCATCCTGACTAACATGGTGAAACCCCGTCTCTACTAAAAATACAAAAAATTAGGCAGGTGTGGTGGCTGGCAGTTGTAGTCCCAGCTACTTGGGAGGCTGAGGCAGGAGAATGGTGTGAACCTGGGAGACAGAGCTTGCAGTGAGCCAAGATGGCGCCACTGCACTCCAGGCTTAGCAACAGAGAGAGACTCCACCTTAGAAAAAAAAACAAAAACACTAATTTCAGGCCAAACATGGTGGTTCACGCCTGTAATCCTAGCACATTAGAAGCCTAAGGCAGGCAGATCACTTGAGTGCAGGAGTTCAAGACAAGTTTTAGTTTTGCCAATGCACCACAATGTAGTAGTCTCTCGTTGTGAGGTATCACTCGGAGTTTTTTCTCTCATGACCAAGAAATTTAAGAAGCGTGGTCACAAAGGATGAGGTTGGAGTGAACGTTTAATAAGCAAAAAAAGAAAGCTCTCTGCCATGGAGAGGGGGTCCAGAAGAGGGTAGCCATTTTAACAGTTGAATGTAAAGGCTTTTATAAGAAACTGATGAGGGCTTAGCATCTCATTTGCATAAGGCACAAACTTCTGCTAGCTCCACCCTATCCTCCTAGTGCGCATGTAGGTCCTTAGCTTGAGTCACTCCATACTGCTTTGTTCCCCTTACTGTACATGTGTCAAGGGACAGAATTTTCCACTGCAGGCATGTCTGGGCAAGTCACCTGTGTAGGCTTTCTTATCTGTGTGGCTGTGGGCATACCTTAGGCAAGCCCTCCTATGCAGGTTCCCTTATCTGTGCTTGCAGGCTGTTCTTCTGTTTGAAATAATTCAACAGAGGACCCACCTAACTGCCTGCCTAATCAGTTTCTTCCTTTCTACTCTTTCATTTCCCCCCTCAGGAATGGAGATCCTAAGTGCTTTTAGGGAGATGGGGAGAAGATCCTTCCGGCTACTTCCCGCTACAGAGTAGCTTTGTGTGGGGAACAGCAGCTATGATTCCTCCTAAGGCTGGTCTGAGAGTCCTTGGAAGAAAAGCGTGTCTATGTGTGATTTCCTTTGCATTACCATTTGGAGCTTGATAGCCTTTAGGTAAGAAGAAACAATTTGGGTTATTATAGGACATGTATTAAAATGAAACAACGTGGGGGCGAGGTAAGAACAGCTTAAAAATCCCAAGGCTGCCAACATGCCCAGATAAGTAGCGGCTATAGCTATGCTTCTAAGATTTAGGTGCATGGGGCTTGGCTTCGGTTAACTTCCTTAGTTTTATTTTCCCAAACAAAGAAATCTCTGAGTAATGGACACCCTATTTACTCCCATCACCATGCAGGGTTTGCACGATAATTAACCAGAACTAAAATATTGATCCAGATTTTTACATTAACCATCCCTTTTTGTTTCTTCTGAGATGCTGGTTGGTTTACATGAATAAGCAGGGTGAGTCTAAAATGTAGGCAAGAACTTTAAAGCAACTAATGAAATTAGAATTTAATGACAAATATGTAAGAAGTTTTGAAACATAATTTTTCTCTTTCCAGTCCTCATTTTTGTTAAAAACAAATCATGATAGAAACTTTAGTTTTATACTTGATCTGATTATTTACATAAAGTGCAATAAGAATAATTATTTTTACATAGGCTTTTTAAATTGGCTTTGATGGGACTTGTGGAATTTCAGATAGGACTTTTTAACACCAAGCCCAGCCATGGGTTTGTACCCTTAAATACCTATGAGTTAGGTGAGTTCTTCTCTTCTTAAGGTCCCAAGAATATGGGGTTCCTGGGCCTGTTAGAAAGTGACATTCTTTACTCACCACAGGTTAGGAACCCTGTACAGGGACTGTATAGACGAGGTATGAAGCCAGTTTCCCCAAGGGGCTTTTATTGGCTCTGTAAGCCAAGTTTGATTCCTTAAAGGGAAGCATACCCTTCCAGTCAAAGCCTTAGTAAAACAACTAGTTTCTGCAATTGTGTCCCCTTGTAAAAGAAAATGGATTGTTATTGCACTGATGCAAACAACTATATTGCCATAAGTTAAGAATACTCACAGTTTCCAAATTCTGGAGAAGCCAGGCAGAAAGAAGCAAACATGCTCCAAATTTTGTTTACAGGAGTATGCCTTATGTAAGTATGAAAGGCTGTAAATAGCTTAAGATAAGTTTCCTTGACTCTGAAAAACAAAACAAGGATCAGAAACATTTTGAGCAAAAACTTTAAAAAGCCCATTTTTTTTAACTATTGTTTTGCTTGATATTCATGAACATTTCAGCTCCTCATGGGTCCCGAGCACTTTTCCTTTATTCCAATGTCATAATCTACAAACTGATTAGAAACTTGCATTTGAGAGCACCTGTCAAAGTCTATAGCTGATTATGAACCAATCTTTGAAGAGGATTAAAATAACAATTATCTATGAATGATGAAATGTCCAGGGTAGTTACAGTCAAGAACACAATTGACAAAGAAGTTCGGTTATTTCTGTGGTTTACAATAACTTAACATAAACACCTTAATTATGATCGATGGTATACATTCAGACATTAGAATTTTTGAAATCCTGTATAATTTTTGGACGTATATTAATATTATTCACTAAAATATAACCTGAAGAAGATTAAACATCATTTTGGAAACCCCACGTACCTAAACATGTTAGATAACCCTGTTTACCTCTCTTCTGGATGCTTCAGGGGCCCTCTGTAGCATCCAAAAGCTAGGGGTCAGGAAAGACAATTCTGAAACTGAAATTCAAAATTGACAAAATTCCCAAAACTGATTTTGAGGAGCCTCTTAAATAGGTTAGAGATTTAAAACACTTGATGTTATGAAATAGAATTCCAGATTACTATAAGTTATTTATTTGCCAAAATAATGACTCAAAAATTTTAAAAGGCAAAAACCTTTCATTAGCCTTTACTATTACATGAAAATCCTGTTCAAAACCAAATTTCACCCTTGCATTAGTTTATTAATGTTAACCCCATTTTTTAAATGAAAACTTACAGACAATTTCATCTAATCTTAATCAGTTTAACCATGAGGTGAGACTCTTATAAACTTTTTATAACCCTTTACAAACTTTGCTAAAGAGCAGATTATCTTCTTTTTTTTTTTGAGATGGAGTCTCACTCTGTCACCCAGGCTGGAGTGCAGTGGCGAGATCTCAGCTCGCTGCAAGCTCCACCTCCCGGGTTCACACCACTCTCGTGCCTCAGCCTCCCAAGTAGCTGGGACTACAGGCGCCCACCACCTTGCCTGGCTAATTTTTTGTATTTTTAGTAGAGATAGGGTTTCACCATGTTAGCCAGGATGATCTCAATCTCCTGATCTCGTGATCCACCCGCCTCAGCCTCCCAAAATGCTGGGATTACAGGCGTGAGCCACTGTGCCCGGCACAGAGCATATTAGCTTCTTAAAAAAACCTTGGCCTGGCATGGTGGCTCAGGCCTGTAATCCCCGCACTTTAGGAGGCCGAGTCAGGTGGATCATGAGGTCAAGAGATTAAGACCATCCTGGCCAACATGGTGAAACCCCATCTCTACTGAAAATACAAAAAAAAATAGCTGAGCATGGTGGCAGGCGCCTGTAGTCCTAGCTACTCAGGAGGCTGAGGCAGAGAATTGCTTGAACCTGGGAGGCAGAGGTTCCAGTGAGCCAAGATTGTGCCACTGCACTCCAGCCTGGGCAAAACAGCGAGACTCCATCTCAAAAAGAAAAAAGAAGGCCGGGCGCGGTGGCTCACGCCTGTAATCCCAGCACTTTGGGAGCCCGAGGTGGGTGGATCACGAGGTCAGGAGATCGAGACCATCCTGGCTAACATGGTGAAACCCCGTCTCCACTAAAAATACAAAAAATTAGCCAGGCATGGTGGCGGCCGCCTGCAGTCCCAGCTACTTGGGAGGCTGAGGCAGAAGAATGGCGTGAACTGGGAGGTGGATCTTACAGTGAGCCGAGATTGCGCCACTGCACTCCAGCCTGGGCGACAAAGCGAGACTCCGTCTCAAAAAAAAAAAAAAGAAAAAAGAAAACCTTGTTGGGCTTTTATTTCAATGCTTAATTTACAGAAAAATTTAATAGTACCCTTTTAACTTTAGCTAATGTCCACATAGAATTTCTACAGTATCTCCACAACTTGTTTAAACCTTCAGCTTTATCTTATCTGATTCAAAACAATCCCTTAACCCTAGGCAAATATATATTTCCATGCCTTCTTATAATCCTTTACTAAAAACACATTTTACTATTTTTACACATCTTGCATGTAAATCTATTTTCAGTAGTCTCAATTACATGTTATAATGGTAACTCTTGGCAATTTTAAATTTTAATGTAAAACCTGGTAAGTTAATTTAATGATGTACTAGGCACAGATAGAATCTGAACCTAGTATCTGACTTGCATAACTTAGACCATCTATTTACATTTTGAGCACATTTGTATTTTGCCAATAATCCTTAAGACTGTTTTTGTTTCTCAAAGATTAAAGTTATGTGAACCAAGAAGCATTACAGTTTTTACTTTTTATTTAAAAAAAAATTTGAACTAAGCACTTATTTTTCTTTAAGCCAACTAATTACAGCTCTTTTTGTAGACATCACATGCAACACATATATAACTACACCAAAGAACAGGAGCAGATCTAGTAGTTATATTCATTTGCCAATTTTTAAATTTGGATTATTGGCCTCCGGTTGGGCCCCTTTAAGAGCAGGGCTAGGAAAATATGCAGTTTTTAGGGCCTAATAAACAGGCCTAGCTGGAGGACAGAAATGGATTTTGAGAGGGATCTATTTGCCTCTAATTCCTGGGGCTCCAGGAGGAAAACAAAGGTTTCTCCCAAAATGGAATCTATGGCACCTTTTCTGTTTTTCCCAAGGAGTCCCAGGCCACCAGAAGTTATCTTGGGGCCTCTCATGTGTGCATTAAGAGTGGTAAGAAGCTGGTTGCAGTGGCTCATGCCTGTAATACCAGCACTTTGGGAGGCCGAGGTGGGCAGATCACCTGAGGTCAGGAGTTCAAGACCAGCCTGGCCAAAATGGTAAAACCTCATCTCTACTAAAAATACAAAAATCAGCTGAGTGTGGTGGTGAGTGCCTGTAATCCCAGCTACTCAGGAGGCTGAGGCAGGAGAATTGCCTGAACCAAGGAAGTGGAGGTTGCAGTGACTTGAGATTGTGCTACTGCACTGCAGCCTAGATGACAGAGTGAGACTGTATCTCAAAAAAAAACAAAAACAAAAACAAAACAAAACAAAAAAAAAACAGTGGCAAGACAAAATGGAGAAAAAGGATTCAGGTGACTGAAAAAAACCCTTTTCCAGAAAAACAAGATCCAAGAAGAGAAAAACAAAGGCCTTTTAAATTCACCTATAAATTAGATATCCACTTTTAATTAAACTGAGCACTCTTTAAGAAAAATCCTTTTAAATCCCTTGTTATCCAACTTTAGCCACACCAAGTGGTTAGTATTTCTGGCTTTTGAGCTTTACCAAACGTAACCTCACAGGTGAAAACAACAAGTCTCAATTAAGATTATGATTTAACCACAAGTGTATGAGGTATTTTCAAAGTGGGGTAAGCAGTTCTTACAAAATATAGAACCTTTAAAGATAACTCAGGGAAAGGAAGATTTAAGAAAAAAGGTAAATGTTGTTCATAGAGGAGAAGAGAATCAGGAAATGGCAAAAGTCACACAGATACTAACCCAAAAGTGCTCATTCCTCAAGTCAGGATTGAACTCAGGCCACCATTGTAAAACAGCAGAGGCCAAAACAAAGTACTGCCACGTGGTTAAAGGCACGGTCCCAAGGACGTAAAACAAGATGGAGGCCTGCAGCAAAATTTGTTACTGACCAGCTTACCAGGCTGGCTGGAACAGCAGGCTTATGGAGTCCCAGGCCTGCATTCCATTTCAAGGTATCCCTGTCTCTGCCTTTTTCTTGTGTTTCCTCTCCTTTTCCTGGGCCTCCTCTTGGTCCCTATTATAAAAGACCAAGGCGGGTACTCTTAAGAGGTTTTCTATGGTGCTGTGTGATCCAACAGCCTGTTTCTGCAGCTTCCTTCTGATATCAGGGGCCACCTGAGTAAATCCATCTTTCAAGATTTGTTGTCCCTCAATTGAATTAGGAGACAGGTGTGTTTTACCAAGCCTTCTCTCAGCCTTTCTAAAAAGGCTAAGGGATTTTCATCTAGCTTTTGATCTATCATGGATAGCTTAGAGTAGTTAAGGGGTTTGGCTCTGGTCCTCTGTAACCCCTCTAATATACACATCTGAAAGTGTTTTCTTTTCCACTCATCTATGGGATCACTAGTGTTCCAATTAGAGGTTTCAAGGGGCACTGCCTCTCTTCCTACTGAGAATGTGGATTTTGCCTCTTTCTCACTCTCTTTCCCCTTTTGACTGGCTTTCTTTTTTGAATGGCTAGAGGAAATATGCTATTCATCTCCAAATTTCTCTGCTACCTGTAGGGCTGCCTGTTTCTCAGCAGCAGTTAGAGTTTGATTTAAGAGTAACATAACATCCTTCCAGGAGAGTTTAAATAGTTGGGTTAAATAGTTGGAAGATCTCTATATATGAGTTGGGGCTTGCCCAAAGCGAACTTCAGGATCTGAGGTTACACCAGGTTACATCCAGGCTACACTCAAGGGGAGTGCAGGCTTGAAGATGGGTTGTTGCCTATCTAGAAAAGAGAGGAGGAACTTCTCCAAGAAAACACCAAATGGCAGATGATGCTGGTGCAGGAGTAGGGGGCCAGAGGCCCCAGGGGCCCTGGGATGGGGAACCATGGTGGCTTCCGTAGAGGCTTTGGTAGTGGCATCCGGTGCCAGGGTTGCAGCTGTGGGTGGGGCCAGGGCCAAGGCCGTGGAGCTTGCAGAGGCAAGGCCAAGTATAAGGAGTGGATGATCGTCACCAAGCTGGGCTGCCTGGTCAGGGACATGAAGATCAAGTCCCTGGAGGAGATCTATCTCTTCTCCCTGCCCATCAAGGAATCTGAGATCATTTGACTTTTTCAAAACCTCATCCTCTCTCAAGGACGAGGTTTTGAAAATTATGCTGGTGCAGAAGCAGACCCATACCAACCAGTGTACCAGGTTCAAGGCGTTTGTTGCCACTGGGGACTACAATGGCCACATCAGTCTGGGTATTAAGTGCTCCAAAGAGGTGGCCACTGCCATCCGTGGGGCTATCATTCTGGCCAAGCTCTCCATTGTCCCTGCGCACAGAGGCTACTGGGGGAACAAAATCAGCAAGCCCCACACCATCCCTTGCAAGGTGACAGGCTGCTGTGGCTCTGTGCTGATGTGCCTCATTTCTGTGCCCAGGGACACTGGCATTGTCTTGGCCCCTTGCCCAAGAAGCTACTCATGATGACTGGTATCGATGACTGCTACACCTCAGCCAGGGGCTGCACTGCCACCCTGGGCAACTTTGCCAAGGCCACCTTTGATGCCATCTCTAAGACCTACAGCTACCTGACCCCCAACCCCTGGAAGGAGACTGTATTCGCCAAGTCTCCCTATCAGGAATTCACTGACCACTTCGTCAAGACCCACACCAGAGTCTCCATGCAGAGGACCCAGGCTCCGGCTATGGCCACAACATAGGGTTTTTATACAAGAAAAATAAAGTGAATTGAGCCTGAAAGAAAAAAGAGGGGAGGAGAAAGTGTCCGTTAGTCTTCCTCCACCTTTCAGAGTGACCCAGAGTGGAGAGAAAGAAAGAGTGCCTCACTTCTCCTCTTTCATCCATCTCTTCAGGGTCCCAGCAACCATCATAGATGCCACCAATGGATGCAAGCATGACCTTCACCCATGGATCTAGAGGAGCTAGTTGGCAAGAGTAGTCATGATTACCTGTATGAGACCCTAGCTCTCCACCCTGCTGGTTTCCCAGACCCACATGGCCCATAAGGCTCCTAGGGTACCCCAGGGGCCCAGGAGAGATTGCACAGTAGTTGAATTTGGGCAAGACCCTTTAATGGAGGGAGTGTCTTAACTCTGTCCATACATCCTCTTACTACTGCCTGGGCAAAGTTATGAATTCCTAGAGAATGGGACCAATTGACTTCTAAACATAAGATCCTTTTCTCACTTAGATGCCAATGTAGCTGGATGCAGAAAAGATGTCTCAAAAGAATGTAAGAATTGAATGGCTGTCCTCCCTGTGATAGGGATAGCACTGAGGCTAAAATCTGTCTTGCCAAGATGGCTTCCTCCCAGCTGCTGAAAGGGGAGATTTTCTGCTTACAAATAGGGCATGGGGCCTGATCACTGAGAGAGGGACGTAAGAGGGAAAGGAATCAGGGAACTAGAGGTTCTGGAAGGGCTGACAAGGCTCCCCATGGAGAAGAATCCCACCCCACTAGGTAGCACTGGAGTGCTTAAAATGTCAGAAAAAAACTCTGACTCCAAATTCTTTCCAAGCAGATGTTAGAAAGAGAAGTTTGGGGCTTAATAGGATGTCCCCACAACATGCCTACTAGCAGGAAAAAATTAACTTGTCCTATAGAGGAACTGCTTAAATTCACTGGGAGTGCTGAGCTCTTACATGGGTAAAAAAAAAATGGAGCAGAGGGTATTCACTCAGGGTGAAATATCTGCACATACGGTGCCAGGAACGCCTATCACTGGGGGACAAAAAGGCCCTTACTAGCTGAAAGTTTAGACTGAAATCTTGAAATCCCCCCATCTCAAGGAAATCACAGAAGCAGCAATTTTTTTAAATTTACATTCCTGGTTACTAAAGCACTTGCTAACTTTACCCAACAAGATTATCTCCCAGGCTGTAAAAAATCCCTCAACGTAGCATATAAAGAAGGGATAGGAGATATGATAGCTGTGAAAAGAAAAGAAAGAAATTCAATAGAAAAGTCTGGAAGTCCTGATGCCGACACCCTGATGGGCTGTCGGGGGCCAGAGGTAGTCCAGGGGCCAGAGGTTGTCCAGGGGCCTATAACCTTGGCCAGATGCCTTCAGTTGCCCCAGGACCTCCTTCCAAAGGAAACTGGATTGGAACAGAACCAACATTCCCACGATGTGAGGGCGATAGGGGATTGAGAAAGTCCTCTCCAGCAAGCCTGTCCCCTGAGTCTTGTAAGGATGGCAGCCACTCTAAAAGCTTTTAACTGGCTGAAGGGCCCAGTGTTTTGTTTTAATTAAAAAAACTGAGGGCAAGAAGCCCCCAAGCAAAAATGAAGAATCGGAGGTCCCTCCTACTCAACTTTTCAATGTTTCCTTTCCCTGCCAATGCACCACAATGTTACTCTTTTGCCAATAGCACCGCAATGTAGCAGTTTTTCATTGCCAGGTATCACCTGCATTTCTTTGTTTCACAACCAAGAAAATTAAGGAGCCTGGACACAAAGGGTGAAGTTGGAGCAAAAGTTTAATAAGTGAAAGGAGAAAGCTCTCTGCTGTGGAGAGGGGGCCTGGAAGAGGGTTGCCATTTTTACAGTTAAATGCAAAGGCTTTTATAAGAAACTGAAGAGGACTAGGTGTCTCATTTGCATAAGATGCACATTTCTGCTAGCTCCACCCCATCCTCCTAGTGTGCATGTGGGCTCTTAGCTTGAGCCATTCCATATTGCTTTGTTCCCCTTACTGTGCATGTGTCAGGGGATGGAATTTTCCATCGCAGGCGTGACTGGGAAAGTCACCTGCATAGCCTTTCTTATCTGTTCAGCTGTGGGCATGTCTTAAGCAATCCCCTCTACACAAGTTCCCTTATCTGCACCTGCAGGCTGTTCTTTTGTTTAAAGAATTCAACCGAGGACCCACCCTAACTGCCTGACCAGTTTCTTTCTTTCTACTCTCTCACTAGCCAACAATGTGGTGAAGTTCCCTTTCTATAAAATATACAATAAATGGGCCAGGCATGGTGGCACGCATCTCAGGAAGTTGAGATGGGAGGATTGCTTGAGCCCCGGAGGCAGAAGCTACAATGAGCCAAGATCACACCACTGCACTCCAGCCTGGGCGACAGAGCATGACCCTGTCTCAAAAAAAGCAAACCTAATTTCAATCATTCCTTCTGTTTGTAACTCACCTGTGCCACTACTCAGAAAGGTACACAGTGTTGCGAATTCCTGCAGGGGGCATTCTGCTCTGTAAGTGAATGGTTCCTCACTGCTGGCTAGGGAATTCATCTGAAGTTGCTCGCCATTCCACCATCTTCCAGCTCCTAAAATGCTGGTGTTGTTGTGTCCGGAATTTATTCCTTCCAGTGGGTTCTTGGTCTTGCTGACTTCAGGAATGAAGCTGTGGACCTTCATGGTGAGTGTTATAGCTCTTAAAGATGGTTTGTCTGGAGTTTGTTCCTTCAGATGTTCAGATGTGTCTGGAGTTTCTTCCTTCCAGTAGGTTCGTGGTCTCGCTGACTTCAGCAGTGAGGCTGCAGACCTTCGCAGTGAGTGTTACAGCTCTTAAAGATGGCACGTCTGGAGTTGTTTGTTCCTCCCAGTGGGTTTGTGACCTCGCTGACTTCAGGAATGAAGCTGCGGACGCTTGCGGTGAGTGTTACAGCTCATAAAGGCAGTGTGGACCCAAAGAGTGAGCAGCAGCAAGATTTATTGTGAAGAGCAAAAGAACAAAGCTTCCACAGCATGGAAGGGGACCTGAGTGGGTTGCCACTGCTGGCTCTGGTGGCCAGCTTTTATTCTGTTATTTGGCCCTGCCCACATCCTACTGATTGGTCCATTTTACAGAGTGCTGATTGGCCCATTTTACAGAGTGATTGGTGCTGACTGGTGAGTTTACAATCCTTTAGCTAGACACAGTGCTGAGTGGTGCATTTACAATCCTTTAACTAGACACAGAGTGCTGATTGGTGCATTTTTACAGAGTGCTGATTGGTGCATTTACAATCCTTTAGCTAGACAGAAAAGTTCTCCAAGTCCCCACTCATCCCAGGAAGTCCAGCTGGCTTCACCTCTCATAATTGTCTCCTCTCCTACCCTCATTGCTCTTGTGATTTTCTACTTTAGAAACAAATAAGCTTGATGCAGTGGTTCCTGCCTGTAATCCCAGTACTTTGGGAGGCCGAGGCTGGAGGATCACTTGAGGCCTGGAATTTGATACCAGCCTGTAAAACATAGCAACAGCCCCATGGCTACCAAAAATTAAGAAATTAAAAAATAACAAGGGAAACTCCTGTTACTGTGGTTTTAGAGGGGTTTGAGATGGAACATAGCTAACTGCTGGTATTAAAACCAACATTTTAAACCAGCCTCTTTTTTTGAGATGGAGTCTCATTCTGTCACCAGGCTGAAGTGCAGTGGTGCAATCTCAGCTCACTTCAACCTCCGCCTCCCAGGTTCAAGTGATTCTCCTGCCTCAGCCTTCCAAGTAACTGAGACTACAGGCATGTGCCACCACACCCAGCTAATTTTTGTATTTTTAGTAGAGATGAAGTTTCACCATGTTGGCCGGGATAGCCTCGATCTCTTGACGTTATGATCCGCCTGCCTTAGCCTCCCAAAGTTCTGGGATTACAAGTGTGAGCCACTGTGCCCAGCCTTAAACCAGCCTTTATGTACAATTTTATATTTCCTTTAAAAAATTTTTATTTAGTATTGTAGTATAATCATTTCCCTGTGTGATTAAAAACGTAATGTTGACCAAAAGAGTCAAACTCTGTAAAATATTTGAAGAGATTTATTCTAAGCCAAATATGAGTGACCATGGCCCATAACACAGCCCCCAGGTGGTCCTGAGAACATGTTCCCAAGGTCAGGGTACAGCTTGGTTTTATACATTTTAGGGAGGCATGAGGCATCAATCAAATATATTTAAGAAATACATTGGTTTGGTTCAGAAAGGTGGGACAATTCAAAGCAGGGTGGAGGGCTTCCAGGTTATAGGTAAATTTAAACATTTTCTGGTTGACGATTGAGTTTGTCTGAAGACCTGGAATCAATAGAAAGGAATGTCTGGGTTGTGATAAGATGTGTAGGCTGGGCACGGTGGCTCATGCCTGTAATCCCAGCATTTTGGGAGGCCAAGGCGGGCAGATCACCCAAGGTCAGGAGTTTGAGACCAGGCTGGCCAACATGGTGAAACTCTGTCTCTACTAAAAGTACAAAAATTAGCCAGGCGTGGTGGTGCATGCCTGTAATCCCAGCTACTCAGGATGCTGAGGCAGGAGAATTACTTGAACCCGGGAGGCAGAGGTTGCAGTGAGCCGAGATTGCACCACTGCACTCCAGCCTGGGCAACAGAGTGAGACTCTGTCTCAAAAAAAAAAAAAAGGCCAAGAACGGTGGTTCACGCCTGTAATCCCAGCACTTTGGGAGGCCGAGGCAGGCAGATCACAAGGTCAGGAGATCGAGACCATCTAATCTGGCTAATACGGTGAAACCCCATCTCTACTAAAAATACAAAAAATTAGCTGGGTGTGTTGGCGGGTGCCTGCTCTCCCAGCTACTTGGGAGGCTGAGGCAGGAGAATGGCGTGAACTGGGAGGCGGAGCTGGCAGTGAGCCGAGATCGGGCCACTGCACTCTAGCCTGGGCGACAGAGCAAGACTCCATCTCAAAAAAAAAAAAAAAAATTGTGGAGACCAAAGTTTTACCATGCAGATGAAGCTTTTAGCTAGTAGGCTTCAGAGAGAATAGGTTGCAAAGTGTTTCTTTTCAGACTTAAAGTCTGTGTTGAGTTTAATGCTGGAGAAGTATAATGAGGCATGTTTGATCCCCTACTTCACATCATAGCCTGAAACAGTCTCTCAGGTTACATTTCAAGAGCCCTGGTTGAGGAGGAAGTCCATTCAGATGGTTGGGGGGCCTTCGAATTTTATTTTTGGTTTACACTAATAACATCATTTCAGTTGCTGCTTATAGTCCATTGTCCTTTTTTTCTTTTGAGGGGCACAGGGTCTGTCTTGTTGCCCAGGCGGAGTACAGAGGTACGATCATAGCTCAGTGCATCCTTAAACTCCTGAGCTCAAGCCATCCTCCCGCCCTGGCCTCCCAAGTAGCTGGGACTACAGGTGCATGCCCAGCCATCATTGTCCTTTCTTAATAATTTCATGGACATTGGGCTTCTTTCTAGTTTTTCCCAGTTATAAATAATACTGTAATAAACATCTTTGTGTAAGTAGAAAACTGTGTCCTCATTTTAGGTTATGTGAACCCTGAATATCTGAGACAGGTCTCAGTTAATTTAGAAAGTTTATTTTGCCAAGGTTGAGGAAGTGTACCTGTGACACAGCCTCAGGAGGATGTGATTTTCATGCGCGTCCCTGTGAAGAGACCACCAGACAGGGCTTGTGTGAGCAATAAAGCTGTTTATTACACCTGGGTGCAGGTGGGCTGAGTCCAAAAAGAGAGTCAGCAAAGGGAGATAGGGGTGGGGCCATTTTATAGGATTTGGGTAGGTAAAGGAAAAAGGGGGGTTGTTCTCTGACGGGCAGGAGTAGGGGTCACAAAGTGCTCAGTAGGGGAGCTTTTTTTTTTTTTTTTGAGATGGAGTCTCGCTCTGTCACCCAGGCTGGAGTGCAGTGGCGCAATCTCGGCTCACTGCAAGCTCCGCCTCCCGGGTTCACGCCATTCTCCTGCCTCAGCCTCTCCCAGTAGCTGGGACTACAGGCGCCCGCCACCACGCCCGGCTAATTTTTTGTATTTTTAGTAGAGACGGGGTTTCACCTTGGTCTCGATCTCCTGACCTTGTGATCCACCTGCCTCGGCTTCCCAAAGTGCTGGGATTACAAGCGTGAGCCACCGCGCCCGGCCAGTAGGGGAGCTTTTTGAGCCAGGATGAGCCAGGAGAAGGAATTTCACAAGACAATGTCATCAGTTAAGGCAGGAACAGGCCATTTTTACTTCTTTTGTGGTGGAATGTCATCAGTTAAGGCAGGAACCGGCCATCTGGATGTGTACGTGCAGGTCACAGGGGATATGAAGGCTTAGCTTGGGCTCAGAGGCCTGACACTGATGACATGTGCCCACTGTGGTCAGGCCACAGCTTGATTTTATACATTTTAGGGAGACATGAGACATCAATCAATATATGTAAGAAGTACATTCGTTCCGTCCAGAAAGGTAGGACGACTTGAAGCAGGGAGGGAGGCTTCCAGGTCACAGGTAGGTGAGAGAAAAATGGTTGCATTCTTTTGAGTTTCTGATTAGCCTTTCCAAAGAAGGCAATCAGATATGCATCTATCTCAATGAGCAGAGGGATGGCTTTGAATAGAATGGGAGGCAGGTTTGCTCTAAGCAGTTCCCACCTTGACTTTTTCCCTTTACCTTAGTGATTCTGGGGCCCCAAGATTTATTTTCCTTTCAGTTATCTCTTTAGGATAAATTTGCCAGAAGGGGAAATATTATGTGAAACAGGAGAGAAAATGAAGACAGATGAAAGAACAAGGAAGTCCTCGGAGGAGGAGGTCTACACCAGTCTCAAACAGCTCCCCCAGCATCACCTGGAGGGCCTCTTAGAACAGTCTGCAGGTCTATCCCCAGAGCAAGTCTGGGGTGAGTCCAATGATAATTTACATTATTAACAAATTCCAAGACCTTTGCTGAAGCTATTGTTCCCGGAACCAGGCATGGGAACAGGTTGGAGTTAAGAACACATGAAACTGCAGAGGTGTTTGTAGGTGGAACCTAGGTGGGAAATTGTACCTTTATTTCCTATCAAAGTGGGAGGTGGGATCCCTGGCCAAAAGAGAAGCAGGAGGGGGCAAATACATGATGAAAGGAGTGAATGGTTTGGATAAGCCTCAGCAGGATTTAAGGAAAGAACTGGTACACAAAAATTATGAGAACCCATTGTTTTGGACTAGGCTTCTGCCTAGGTCTCAACAGACCAGACCATACCAAAATGGAGTCACTCATGCTAAATGTCACATAATCAAACTGAAACCAAGGTAGCAGGTAGATTCGAAAATGGTTTTTTCCCCTGGAAACAGGACATTCCAGCCTACCTGAATCAACATATTCAGGAGGTCCTCTTTGCCTTAATCTTTACAAAAAAGTAACCTGAAATTAACCAATCAGCTTTTTTTTTTTTTTAATTGTTCTGTTTCCTTCCTTGTTCCCACCTTACAAAACTGGCTGTTCTGCCATTGCCCAGTGGGAGCTCTCATTCTGTTTTATAGAATGGAACCTGCCTTGATTCATGAATCACAAATAAAAGCCAATTAGATCTTTAACTAAACTTGCTGTAATTTTGTCTTTGGACAGAACTGACCTGAAATCCTATAAAGCACTGAATAGAAGAATTGAGAATCCAGCCTAAATTAGACATCATAAATTGAGTGTAATATTAGCCTTCATTGTCATGTAATTTTTTTCCAACAGCTCTCAGCTGCCAGAGAAGGCCTGGGTAGAGGTTGTGGGGGAATGGCACAGCAGCACAGAGAATAAAGGGCTAGTAGTTGGAGAGAGGTAGGTTTTCTTTAATTGTAAAGCAGCCCTCGAGGAAGTGAAGCAGAGGGCCAGGAGATTGACGTTGAGTGGTGTCATTAGAGTTGACCATTATGCAAATGGAGCTGTTCTCAGGTGTGACAGGAATTTGGCCATCTTTAGAATCACATTAAGGAAGTCTGAAGGCAAGCGTTGGATGTGTCATTTGCACGGGCTCTAAAATTCTTGAGGATGACAAATCCCTGGTAATCTGCTGGTTGATGAATGAGATCAATGCAAAGGGATGTGGAATTGAAGGCAGAGGCAGTGGGAGCTTCAGAAGGCTTTTGCCTGAAAGTGAGAGACTGATGAACTGAACTGAGCCATAAAGCACTAGGAGAATTCATGCCCTGTCTTCTCATTCATGGTGGGTGAGGTGTGGGGAGCTGATGGGTGTCACCTAGAGAACCTGGAGTTCCCCAGGACATCTCGATTAGGGGCTGGGCCTTACAGAGATACAGGTGATGAAAGCTGCAGTGAAGGCCATTTTGCTAGAGGCCTGGGGGATAACAAGAGTTCTTGCAGGAAAGCCTAAATTCTGCAGAACTATTATGGTACACAAGAAACCTAAATGGTTCTCAGTGAGGAAGAAGGCTCACCAGGACAAGGCAAATGCACATTTGTGACCATAAGTAATTCCTATCAAGCAGAAGCTGCTAGGTGGCCGCTGTGATCTTCCACCTTCCAGGATCACAACCATTCTCAGTGCCCCATGCAGCCACCTCAGGTCAGAGTTTGTGCTCAGAATCAACACTCCATCATTCTTGTGCTAGGCATCGAAATACTTGGTCCCTGTTTTCAAGAGTCTTAGTGACTGGAGTCAGAACAGTCTAGGAGACAAACACTCTTTAAGGGAGCTTGAGAAAGGATCCCCGAAGTCTAAAAAGAGTGATTAAAAAATGCCTGCTCAGGCTTTTGAGTGCTCTCACCACAAAGAAATGTGAATGCATGAGGTGATAGATAAGCTAAATATCCTGATTTCATCATTAGACAACAGATGTATGTGTCAAAACATCAAATGTTACCCCATGAATAAGAACAATTACAATTTTTTTTTTTTTGAGACAAAGTCTGGCTCTGTCGCCCAGGCTGGAGTGCAGTGGCACGATCTTGGCCCACTGCAACCTCCACCTCCCGGGTTCAAGCAATTCTCATGCCTCAGCCTCCAGAGAGCTAGCACTATAGGCATGCGCCACCACGCCCGGCTAACTTTTTTTTAGTAGAGACTGAGCTTCGCTATGTTGGCCAGGCTGCAATTTGTCAATTAAAAAAACACAAGCCATCTCAGAACACGTTTCTTTTTTGAAGCAAAAGCTGTTTGAGATAGGCATTTCCTTGGAAGGAAGTTGTCAAAATGCAAATCACCAACTCAAGACAAAAGTACCTATTGTTTCTCTTTGGCTGCTTTTTCTTTTAGCCTACTTTGTGTGAAGAGGAGTTAGCCAGGGGCTGAGTGTGTGGCAGCCAAGCAAATAAGCCACACCCCGTCACAAGTCCTGTGAGGGGAGACTGATTTGGGTAATAATAACACTATGATCTTCCACACAGCCAGCTCTGCATGAATGACTCTTTCTTTTTTGCAATTTCCATGTCTTGAGAAATTGGCTCTGTCTAGGCAGCAGGAAGGTGGACCCACTGGGTGGTTACAGAAGTACCAAGACAAAAGAAAAGGACTTGGAGTTTCCAGGGGTGACAAATTGCGAGAAGGCAAATACATGGGGGAAACTGATGGGGCAAGGTTTGTTTCTGCAGATCCATTTTAGCATCAACTCTCTGTAGTCTTCATGGCCATAAAGCTGAATAATATTAAACAAGACAACAATTGTCTGTGAGTGACACAATGTTTTAAAACCTCCCTGGGAGAGGGGATTTATGGAAATCCTCATTTTTCAGAAGTGTCTGCTTTTGGTCAGATAAGTAAAGGTCTAAAAGGCTTCTTTCAGCCTCTGTAACTGATATGGACAGGAGGCAGGGAAATACTGGGTAGAAGAGGGCGGTTCCCCAACAAAGGCCCCACCCTCAAGCCTGGAAACCCACAGCCCTAAATGGGAACAGACATTCCTGTTTTCAGTTCAAATGTTGCCTTTTCCAAGACCACTATGGCTCACCACGCCCCTATCCTGTGTTTATATAAATCCCAAGCTCCATGAGCAGGTACAGAAGACCAGAAGAGTGTCAGAGCAGTGTGGCAGAGAAGGGGAGAAGAGAAAGAGCATCTGAATGTCAAGAGGAGTTTGGCTGGGGACAGTTGGAGAAGACAACTGTCTTTGGTGGGGGGACAGCTGAACTCCAGGGGAAGATCATCTTCCCACTCCATCCTCTTTCCAGATCCCCATCCATCCCACCAAAAGCCACCTCATCACTCAATAAAATCCTTGCATTCACCATCCTTCAAGTCCGAGTGACCTGATTTTTCCTGGACACTGGACAAGGCCCCAGATACCAAGATGGCAGGATATAAAAGGCTGTCACTCTGACTCTCCATTGAGCTGGTTTAACAGTCATCTGTGGATAGCAACTGCTAAAAAAGCATTAATTATAATATAGCTCTAGATGCTACCATGGGGCCGGAGCCCAAAAGTGCTCGTCCCGGCTCCTGCACCTGCCTGTCTGCATGCCCCCCTTCCTGTAAGGCGTTTAAGTGTGTGGCAGCCAAGCAAATAAGCCACACCCCTGTCACAAGTCCTGTGAGGGGATCAGGGTAAGGGAGGAGACCCACCCCTCATATTGTCTTATACCCAATTTCTGCCTCCAAAGAAAGAAAAAGTAAAAACTAAAAGACAGAAATGAAATCCACAAGTAGACAGCCCAGCGCCACACCGTGGGCCTGGTAGTTAAAGATCGACCCCTGACCTAATCGGTTATGTTATCTGTAGATTCCAGACATTGTATAGAAAAGCTCTGTGAAAATCCCTATCCTGTTTTGTTCCGATCTACTTACCGGTGCATGCAGCCCCCAGTCATGTACCCCCTGCTTGCTCAATCGATCACGACCCTCTCACCCACACCCCCTTAGAGTTTTGAGCCCTTAAAAGGGGCAGGAATTGCTCACTCAGGGAGCTCGGTTCTTGAGACAGGAGTCTTGCCAATGCCCCGGGCTGAATAAACCCCTTCCTTCTTTAACTCAGTGTCTGAGGAGTTTTGTCTGTGGCTCGTCCTGCTACAAGGGAACTCTCCCATTTCGTAACCACCCAGTGGGTTCACCTTGCCTGCTGCCTAGACAGAGCTGATTTCTCAAGACAGGGGAATTGCAACAGAGAAAGAGTAATTCATGCAGAGCTGGCTGTTCAGGAGACCAGAGTTTTATTATTACTCAAATCAGACTCCCCAGCATTTGGGGATCAGAAGTTTTTTTCTTTTTTTTTTTTTTTTTGACAGACTCTTGCTCTGTCACCCAGGCTAGAGTGCAGTGGCACAATCTTGGCTCACTGCAACCTTCACCTCCTGGGTTCAAGCAATTCTCCTGCCTCAGCCTCCTGAGTAGTTGGGATTACAGGCATGCGTCACCACACCCAGCTGATTTTTTTGTATTTGTAGTAGAGATGGGGTTTCACCATGTTGGCCAGGCTGGTCTCGGAACTCCTGACCTCAAGTGATCTGCCCACCTCAACCTCCCAAAGTGTTGGGATTACAGTCATGAGCCACTGTGCCCGGCTGGGGATCAGAGTTTTTAAGGACAATTTGGTGTGTGTGGTGGCCGGGGCAGGCAGGGGGTTGGGGGGAAGCAGACAGTGAGCCAGGAGCACTGATTGGTTAGGTAGGTAGGAGATAAAATCACAGGGAATTGAAGCTGTCCTCTTGTGCTGAGTCAGTTCCTGGGTGGGCGGGGCGGGGGGCCGGCCACAAGATCAGATGAGCCAGTTAATTGATCTGGGTGGTCCTAGCTGACCCATCAAGTGCAGGGTCTGCAAAATATCTCAAGGACTGATCTTAGAAGCAGTTTAGGGAGGATTGGAATCTTGTAGCCTCCAGCTGCATGACTCCTAAACCATAATTTCTATTCTTGCAGCTAATTTCACACAAGTCTAGTGTGAAGTCTAGTCCCCGGGGAAGAAAGAGGTTTGTTTTGGGAAAGGGCTTTTATCATCTTTGTTTTAAACCATAAACTAATTTATTCTCTTATTGTTGATTCAGCTTATATCCAGGAATGAACAAGGACAGCTTGGAGGTTAGAAGCCAGATGAGTTGGTTAGGTCAGATCTCTTTCATTGCCTCAGCTACAATTTTGCAATGCAGTTTCATATCTGTTGATTCTCATTTGTTTCCAGCTCAAAACAATCTTTATGTCAAAGTGACACATTTTGGAGTAGCATTTTTCGATCCCCTACATCTACCCTACAGAGGTTGCTAGGGAAATGTGATCCATTCCATAGCCAGCCTTGGGAAAGGAAAAAAAGAAATTGAAGCAATAGAGGATTATGGATGGTGGAATTTTAAGAAGAAAAGAAAAGCAGGCTGAGTCACTGGTAAGAACAAAGAAAGATTAATAAATGGCCTGGGCTGAAATTCTTGAGTTTGTATTCAATATTTGATGAAAAGTCATTGAGGAATTGCAAACAGGGGAACTATACAGTCACATGTGTGTAATCAAGGCCAGGGAAAGGCTGGGTTGGGTGGGTAGGTTGTGGTGGTGGGAGTGAGACAAGAGGCAGGGAGATGATTTAGCTTCTTAGTCCGTCTCTTTCGTTCTTTGTCCATCTCCTTCGTTCTTTGTCCATCTCCTTCGTTCTTTGTCCATCTTTGTTACTCTGTCTCTGTCTCTAAGAGCCTTGAGAGGCCTAGTCCGGAAGTTTATTTTTCCTCCCAGAATGTGTGAGATTGTGTGGATTAATTTCTCCTTTTTATAACTGTCAAAAATGAGAGTAACAAACCCAGCATTTTTTATTTTTTATTTTTTACTAAATCAAAAGAGCAGTTAGTAGATTTTAACAAAAAGGAGACTGTTACAAATAGTACAACCAGGAAACTCTCAGTTGGCTGTCTTGGCATCCCCTGGTATTCCTTAACTGAATTCATTCAACATTTAGGATATGCAGGCCACCACACCAAGATGAAAGCTATGAATTAGACAGACAGGGTCTTTGCTTTCTTGGAGTTTACATTCTAGGTAGGGGTGTGTGTGTGTGTGTGTGTGTGTGTGTTGGGTACCATAGGCGAGATGTTATAAACATATAACTATAAAAATTTCAGATTCTGAGAGGAACTGTGGTGAAAATAAATAGAATGCAGAGTGTCTCAGTCCATTTTGGTTTTGTTTGGATTTTTTCAGAGACAGTGTCTCACTACGTTGCCCAGGCCAGTCTTGAACTCCTGGGCTCAAGTGATCCTCTCAACTTGGCCTCCGAAAGTGTTGGGATTAAAGGCATGAGCCACCACTTCCTGGCCCACTTTGTTTTGTTATAACAGAATACCTGAGACTCGGTAATTTATAATGAACATAAATTTATTTGGCTCACAGTCCTGGAAGCTGAGAAGTCCAAGATCAAGGGGCCATATCCGGTGGGAGCCTTCTTGTTGCATAACATGGTAAAAGGCATCACAGAGTAAGTGAGAGCGAGAGAGAGCAAGAGATAAAAGGAGACCAAACACATCCTTTTATCCAGAGCCCACTCCCACAGTAACTAACCCACTCCTGCAATATCACCATTAATCCATGTGTGAGGGCAGAGCTCTCATGACCTAATCACTTCTTAAAGGTCCCACCTCTCAACACTACTGCATTGGGGATTAAGTTTCCAACACATGAACTTTGGAGAACACATTCAAACCATAGCACTGAAGTAGAATATAATAGGATTTAGGGGAGACCACTCTGAAAATAATATAGGACCTAAGGGAGGTAACATTTAAACTTAGAAAGACTTAAGGCTGCCGGGTGCGGTGGCTCACGCTTGTAATCCCAGCACTTTGGGAGGCCGAGGCGGGCGGATCATGAGGTCAGGAGATGGAGACCACGGTGAAACCCCGTCTCTACTAAAAATACAAAAAATTAGCTGGGCGTGGTGGCAGGTGCCTGTAATCCCAACTACTTGGGAGGCTGAGGCAGGAGAATGGCTTGAACCTGGGAGGTGGAGGTTGCAGTGAGCTGAGATCGTGCCATTCACCATTGCACTCCAGCCTGGGAGATAAGAGCGAGACTTCGTCTCAAAAAAAATAATAATAATAATAATAATAGTAATGGCACTAATAGCACACAGTGGCATCATTGCCTTTTGGTTCAGACAGTCTGTCCTCAAAAACAGTTAAAGTCACATATTTGCTAATTCAAGAATGTGATCCCTCGTGCCATCTTTCACTTAATCCCCATATTCTGTAGGCAATCACTATTCTGATTTTTATCACCATAGTTTCATTTTGCCTTTTCTAATGTACTGTTGTTCCTTGTTTGTTTTTTTTTTTTTTTTGAGATGGAGTCTCACTCTGTCGCCCAGGCTGGAGTGCAATGGCACAATCTTGGCTCACTGCAACCTCCACCTCCCCGGTTCAAGTGATTCTCCTTGACTTACAGGCACCCACCACCACACCCGGCTAATTTTTGTATTTTTAGTAGAGATGGGGTTTCACCATGTTAGCCAGGCTGGTCTCAAACTCCTGACCTCAGGTGATCCTCCCACCTCAGCCTCCCAAAGTGCTGGGATTACAGGCGTGAACCACCACACCAGGCCCTCTAATGTACTTTTATCATCATTCAGTAGAAAATATTTTTCCCCTTATAATTTATGACTCATGGATTATTTGTGTGCTGTTTAATTTCCAAATATTTGAGTCTTTTCTAGATATCTTAATGGTATTGATTTCTAACTTAATTCCCTGTGATTAAGAAATACGCACAATTAGAATTTCTTTTGAAATTTATTAAGATTTATTTCTGACCTAACACATGGTATGGTATATCTAGATGAATGTTCCATTTGCACTTAAAAATAATGTATATTTTGCTATTCTATAGTTACTGGGTGAAATGTGTTATAAATATCAATTGAGT
Source organism: Nomascus leucogenys (assembly GCF_006542625.1). Classification (NCBI taxonomy): domain Eukaryota; kingdom Metazoa; phylum Chordata; class Mammalia; order Primates; family Hylobatidae; genus Nomascus; species Nomascus leucogenys. Next base: position 73,667,938 of record NC_044402.1, read on the forward strand.
AATTAAAGTTTCTTGATTGTGATTTTCAAATTCTGTTTGTTTGTTTACTTTTTTTTGAGACAGGGTCTCATTCTCTTGCCCAGGCTGGAGTGCAGTGGCATTATCATGGCTCAGTGCAGCCTTGAATTCTGGGTTCATATAATCCTCCTACCTCAGCCTCCCGAGCAGCTGCAACTATAGGTGTGCACCACTACACTTGGCTAATTTTAAAATTTTTTGTAGAGACAGGGCTTCTCTATATTGCCATTCAGGACTGAAAGATGTTCCTGGTGACTTAACCCTTTTATCATTATAAAATGTGTCTGTTTGTTTCTGATAATACTTTCTGGTTTTGAAGCTTAATTTGTCTGGCATTAATACAGCCTCTCTTACTTTTTTATACTTACTGTCTACCTGGTATATCTTTCCTTATCCTTTTATTTTCAACCTATGCCTTTCCATTTAAAGTGGGCCTCTTTTAGGCAGCACATAGTGGGTCTTCCTTTTTTTCTGAGATAGAGTCTCACTCTGTCACCCAGGCTGGAGTGCAGTGGTACCATCTCGGCTCACTGTGACCTCCACCTCCCAGGTTCAAGCAATTTTCCTGACTCAGCCTCCTGAGTAGCTGGGACAACAGGCACACACCACCACACCTGGATAATTTTTGTATTTTTAGTAAAGACGGGGTTTTACCATGTTGACCAGGCTGGTCTCAAACTTCTGACCTCAGGTGATCCACCCCCACTTGGCCTCTGAAAGTGCTGGGATTACAGGCATGAGCCACTGTGCCTGGCCTGGGTCTTCCTTTTTGATTCAGTCTATAGTCACAGCCTTTTAATTGATGTGTTTAATACATTTACATCTGACATAATTATCAGTATGTTGAATTAAGTTCTACTGTTTTGTTCTTTGTTTTCCAATTGTCTCAAGTATTTTTTGTTCCTTTGTTTCTCCTTCCCATCCTTATTTTTGGTAAATCAAATATTTTTAGTACTCAATCTTAGTTGCTCGATTGGCTTTTTAACTATACGTCTTGTATTATTTTCATACTTGCTTTAGGGATTACAATATGGATTCTCAATTTATTAGTACATTCTGAGTTAATGTTGTACCACTTCACATAAAATTGAGAACCTGGTAATAGTATAATTTTGTTTACTTTCTTCATTATTTTTGTTATTGTTGTCATATATACTTTTTATATATGTTAAAATCCCATAATACAATATTATTTGCTTTCAGCAATCAGTTGCTTTCTAAAAGAAATTAAGAAAGAAAAAAAGTCAGGGTATGGTGGCTCATGCCTATAATCCCAGCACTTTGGTAGGCTGAGAAAAGAGGATCACTTGAGGCCAGCAGTTTGAGACCAGCCTGGGCAACATCGCCAGACCCTGTCTCTACAAAATAAAAAAAAAAATTAGCCAGGCCTGGTGGTGTGTGCCAGTAGTCCCAGCTATTTGGGAGGCAGAGGCAGGAGAATCACTTGATCTAAGAAGTTCAAGGCTACAGTGAGCTATAATGGCAGCACTGTACTCCAGCCTGGGTGACAGAGTGAGACTTTGTCTCTAAAGCAAGAAAGAATGAAAGAAAAAAGTTAGCTTTTTGTATTTATCTGCACATTTATCATTTCTTATGCTCTTTCTTCCACTCAGTAGATCCAAATTTCATATAATGTCATTTCTTTCAGCCAGACAAACTCTTTATTTTTTTGCACTATATGTCTACTGTTGATGAGTTTTATCACCCTGATATATCAAAACATCTTACCTCATGCCCCATTTTTGATGATTCCTTCACTCCATATTGAGTTTTTGGCAGAGATTTTTTCCCCTAGTGTTTTAAAGATGTTGTTTCATCACCTTCTGGCCTCCATTGCTTCAGATGAGAAGCTGGCAGTCCTTCTTAACGTTGTTCCCCTGTATGTAATGTGTTTTTTTTTCCTCTGGCTGCTTTCAAGAAATTCTTTTTCTCAGCTGGGCGCAGTGGCTCACACCTGTAATCTCAGCATTTTGGGAGGTGGAGGAGGGCAGAGCACCTGAGATCAGGAGTTTGAGACTAGCCTGGCCAATATGGTGAAGCCCCGTCACTACTAAAAATACAAAAATTAGCTGGGCCTGGTGGCGTGCACCTGTAATCCCAGCTACTCGAGAGGCTGAGGCAGGAGAATTGCTTGACTCTGGGAGGCAGAGGTTGCAGTGAGCTAAGATCAAGCCACTGCACTCCAGCTTGAGCAACAGAGTGAGACTCCATCTCAAAAAAAAAAAAAAAAAAAGAAAGAAATTTTTTCTCTTTGATTTCAGTACTTTGACTATACTGTGATTAAGTATAATTTTCTTTGTGTTTATTCTGCTTGGGTTTGCTGAGCTTTGTATATCTGTAAAGTGATATTTCTCACTAAATTTGGCAAAATTTCAGCCATTACCATTGTCCCATCTTCTCTGCAGTTCCACTTTCCACAGTTTCAGCTACCTGCAGTCAATTAAGATTGGAAATATTAAATGGGAAATTTCAGAAATAAACCATATAAGTTTTAAATTGCATGCCATTCTCAGAGGCATGATGAAATTTTGCACCATCTCACTCCATTCTGCCTGGGAAATGAATCATCCTTTTGTCCAGCATATCCACACTATATATACTACCTACTACTAGCTGTCTTGGTTATCAGATCTATTATCATGGTATTGCAGTGCTTATATTCAAGTAGTCCTTATTTTACTTAATAATGAGCCTAAAGTACAACAGTAACGTGTTAAATTTATAAATTCAACTTTATCATAGGTATTTATGTATAGGAAAAAGAGTGTATATATAGTGTTAAGTACTGTCTTAGTTCATTTTCTGCTGCTATCACAGAATACCAAAGACTGGGTAATTTATAAGGAACAGAATTTTATTTGGCTCATGGTTCTGGAGGCTGGAAAGTCCAAGAGCATGGCACTGGCATCTGACAAAGTCATTCCAAGATGGAAGGCATCACATGGTGAGCACGCAAGTGAGACAGAAAATCAGGCCAAACTTATTCTTTCTATCAGGATCCCACTCCCACTCCTGCACTATTTATTTTTGAGAGCAGAGCTCTCACAACCTAATTACTTCCTTAATGACCCACCTCTCAAGACTGCTGCACAAGGGATTAAGGTTCTAACGTATGAACTTTGGGGAACATATTCAAACCATAGCAGGTACTATTCATGGTTTTACGTACTACTGGGGGTCTTGGAACGTATCCTCCAAGGATAAGGAGGGGGACTATTTTATTTATTCGGATTCTTTTCTGACTCATTTGTTCTCTGAGTTTTTTCTCCTTGGATGTCAATTACATGTATTTTAGTCTGTTTGATATTGTCTCATATGTCACTGAGTATTTGTTTTATTTTTAAAATTGATTTTTTCTCTTTTCCTCAGATTGGATAATTTATACTGATCTGTCTTAAGGTTCTGACTCCTTCTTTGTGTTGACAAAAAGAGTCAAACTCTGTAAAATATTTGATGAGATTTATTCTGAGCCAAATACAAGTGCCTATGGCCTGTGACAGCACCTTCAGGTGGTGCTGAGAACATGTGCCCAAAGTGGTCGGGGTGCAGCTTGGTTTTATACATTTTAGAGAGGCATGAGACATCAATCAAATACATTTAAGAAATACATTGGTTTGGTCCAGAAAGGCGAGACAACTCAAAGCAGGGGGGCTTCCAGGCTACAGGTGAATTTAAACATTTTCTGGTTGACAATTGGTTGTGTTTGTCTAAAGACCTGGGATTGATAGAAAGGGAATGTTCAGGTTAAGATAAAGATTGTAAAGATGAAAGTTCTTTTAAAGTCTTATAGTGGCTGCCTTCAGGGACAATAGATGACAAATGTTTTCTATTCAGATCTTAGTTAATCTCTTTAGGATTGGGAGGGTCTGAAAGAAAAAGATCTAACTACGTTAATAGAGATTCATTACAGATGCAAATTTTCCCCCATGAAGAACAGCTTTGCAGGGCCATTTCAAAATATGGCAAAGAAACATGTTTTGGGGTAAAATATTTGGATTTTATTCCGTGTCTCATATATATTTTTTTTGAGATGGAGTCTTACTCTGTTGCCCAGGCTGGAGTGCAGTCATGCGATCTTGGCTCCCTGTGCAACCTCTGCCTCCTGGTTTCAAACGATTCTCCTGCCTCAGCCTCCCAAGTAGCTGGGACTACAGGCATGCGCCACCAGGCCCAGCAATTTTTGTATTTTTAGTAGAGATGGGGTTTTGCCATGTTGGCCAGGCTGGTCTCGAACTCCTGACCTCAGGTGATCCACCCACTTCGGCCTCCCAAAGTGCTGGGATTATAGGTGTGAGCCACTGCACCTGGCCACCTTGTCTCGTAATGTTATGCTGGAGTCAGGTTGGAAAATAAATCATGATATATAGGGTTAAATAAAACCCATCTGATGAGAATTTATGGTTTGTAGGGCATGACTTTCCTGACCCCTTAGATAGGAATTTGGGCAAAATAAAAATCAGAGTTTAGTCTTCATTTGACTATATGCAATCTCTTTGTCAGCTCACCCACATTGTTTATTACAGCAATTGTACCTTTTATTTTAGAATTTCCAGTTTATTTTTTCTTATAGTTTTCATTTCTCTGTTGATACTCCCCATCTGTCTACTCACTATGACTATCTTTTAAGTTCTTGAAACTACATATAATAGCTGCTTTAAAATCTTTGTCTACCAATTACATCTGAGTCATCTTAGGGTATATTTTTATGTCACAATTTTTTTTCTTGAGTCTGGGTCAAATTTTCCTGTTTTTCCACATGTCTAGTAATTTCATATTTATAATGGACATCCTGGATGATACTTTGTAGAGACTCTTATTTCTGTTAGATTTCTCTGAAGAGTGTTGATATTTGTTCTGCAGACAATTAGGTTCCTGGCAGATCACCTTAACCTTGTGAAGTCTTGATTTTATGATTTTTCAGCATGAGCCTATTCAAAGACCAAGGTGTTTACTGAGTCTCTTAACTAAGCAGCGCTCAAACTCCTTCTCTCCTGCAGTAGATAGTAGCTGACATATCTGCTCAGTTCTCTCATCCTTTCAACTATTGCTTTCCAGTGGGCCCCTTGAAATGATCTCTGCACATGCACAGGTTGGGGGTCAGCCAATTAGTTGACAGGAGTTTATATGCAGATTTGGGGACTCCCTCTTTCATGGCTTTTTTCTCAGATTTCACTTTAGATTTCTAGCCACTCTTGCAGCTCTGAAATCCCAGTCTTTGACATCTCTAGCAAATAAGACTGCATATTTCTACTTGAGTTCTAACTGCCCCATGCTGTAAAAATATAGGAAAATATGGATAAATGTAAACCCCATCAAATTAGTATGTTTCCCCTCATTTAACTTTGAAATACCTTCTAATTTCTGCCTGCTTTTGGTCCCTCTCCAGTGTCTTAAAATAGTTGGTCGCATTTTGTCCAGGATTTATCATTGTTTTCTGTGGTAGAGTTATCATAGTACTAGCTGCTCTGACATCATCAACACCAGAACCCTCAGTTCTCTCTCTCTTTTTATAATGAGACAATAACAGTATATTTTAATTGTGATTTCATATTAAAATAGCATTATACTAGAACAATACAATAATAATTTCAGATTTTAAAACAATTACAATTCTCCATTTCACCCTATATGCTACAGTAAACTTCTGGAAAGAACTTGTTTTATGTTCGTTCTCTCTCTCTCTCTCTCTCTCCCCATCTCTCCCTCCCTCTCGGTAGATTGTATTTAATGAAATAAAATCTTAGGCCGGGTACGGATTACAGACCTGAGTCTGTAATCCCAGCACTTTGGGAGGCCAAGGCAGGTGGATCACGAGGTCAGGAGATCGAGACCATCCTGGCTAACACGGTGAAATCCTGTCTCTACCTAAAATACAAAAAGTTAGCCGGGCCTGGTGGCGGGCACCTGTGGTCCCAGCTACTCGGGAGGCTGAGCAGGAGAATGGCGTGAACCCAGGAGGTGGAACTCACAGTGAGCTGAGATCACGCCACTGCACTGCAGCCTGGGCGACAGAGCAAGACTCCATCTCAAAAAAAATAAATAAATAAAATAAAATCTTGATATATTTCATTTAATTCTCATGTTGAATAACCTTTATAAAATGATTTTTAAATTTTTTATGTAGAATAAACATCAATCTAAAGTCAATTGATTGTTTCAATTTTGCCACCAGTTGTTAGTTTAACCTTATTAGCCTGCAATAGTTATATACCTTATTCAAAATGTAAAAGGAAATATTAAACTTATCTGAAAGCACAATAAGTATAGTTAATTCCACTTAGAGAAAATTAGATTTTGTACACTGTCAGACAAACAAAAAAATCAAACTTATCCAGAAGAATTTCTACCAAATATAAGCACCTTTTATTGCATTTTGCAGAATTTTATAAGTGCCACTATTTTGATTATTTTAATTTACTTCCTATCATTGCAAATATGATATTCTCTATTCAAAGAATAATCAAAGGGAACGTGGAGGTGAAGACAGAGCATAACTCAAGGAATAGTTTTTTTTTTTTTTTTTTTTTTTTTACTATCCAATTCTAGTCATGCCTCCATTCTCTTTAACAGTACATTAGAATTTTTTTCTGTTGATACTTGAGTGTAACTTTGGACCATGCCCACTTTTCTCTTCTCCCTCTCGTCTTTTTTACGTTGTCAGTTTCCATTTAATCCTGTAAAAATCTTTCCAATTGTGTCAAAGAGAAAGGCTCAGTCTGATATTAATGTTATTTAACATCGGATACTTTTTGTTTTATCTAAGACAGAACAGGTGTCAGACTTTGGAAGACAACAACATCTAATTAGAACATAATTATGTTTTATATTACATTTATTTCTCTATAATTTTATTGATGGCTAATTGCACTGCTTTTCTCATTGCAGCTATGATTTTCAATTACATTCAAGTAAAAAATGTGAGTCAACTTAAAGAAAACTAATAAATAATAGTACAAGGATTGTACACTTATGGCAAAACATGAGACAACAGTGCTGGAATGACTGAAGTTAGGAAAATAGTGTTCAGTAACATACCTTCTCTGACCATGAGACAGTGATGAATGGCAGTCTAGAGTCAGGAAGAAAAGACAGGATAAGAAATATAGATTTGAGAATTCAAAAGCTTAACACCTTCAGTCCAGTGCCATTGTTAGAATCAGGTTTTACAACTTTAATGTGAAAGGTTGTTGAGAATACAGCCATTCTAAGAGGTTCTATCTTTGGTCCCCTGAGATGTTTTTATCCTTATAGGTTGTTAAATTTTGTAAGATTCACTATAACATGCTCAATTCCACTTCTGATTTATGTTTTATATTTGATTTTTTGCTTTCTATTTCTAACCATTCTGAAGATAGCTTTAAAATAGCTCTGTAAGTTCATTTGTTTGAATGTCTCTGATGAAAACTTCCTCAGTTTCAGAAATCTCTATTGTTACCTTTCTTTCTTTTTTTTTTAATCATTGATCTTGATCCTGAAGAGACTTATAAAATTTTCTTTTAAGTCATCTGACTCTAGTCCTGGATCAGTTCAATATCACCTGAAAACTAACACTTCTGTTATCCAAAGAATATAAAGAAAATAAACCCCCAGGGAGACAGCATTGGCTAAAGATTAGAAGAAGGGGACATCAGGATGATAATCCAATTTAATCAGCTATCTTTTTTCTAAACTCTCTGCTACCAATCCTTTCTACCCTGGCTTTTCAAGGGCTGATATGACAACCTGGTGCTAATACTTATTTATATATTGAAGGCACAGTTTTATTTTCTTAAGCAACTAGGTTTTTGTCAGTTTACTGTAGAGTAACTTGCTCTTTGATCTATTTTGAAGGATGTGACCAAATAATAAATTCCCAATAATTATGTAAAGGGCTTGGCATCATGGACACATGTCCAACTGCCTTTTTTTTTTTTTGGCTGGTGGTATACTAAAGTTGAATTACACCTAAGACACTGACTTTGAAACACTTAAATAACAAATACTTTTGATGAGAAGTCAGTGGTCATTTGTATTGTAATTTGCTGTTTATAATGTATTGATTTTTAAAAATTGTTTTTAAGATTTTTCTCTCATCCTTGCTTTTTAGAAAATGTACAAAGACACTGTAGATGTGGTTTACTTGGTATTTGTTCTGCTTGGGGTTCACTGAGCTTCTTGAATCTACAAACTTGAAAGTTTTTCAGCTGTTATTTCCACTAATGTTTTTTCTTTTTTCTTTTCTTTTTTTTTTGAGACGGAGTCTTGCTCTGTCACCCAGGCTGGAGTGCAGTGGCTCGATCTCGGCTCACTGCAGGCTCCTCCTCCTGGGTTCACGCCATTCTCCTGCCTCAGCCTCTCAGAGTAGCTGGGACTACAGGCGCCCGCCACCACGTCCGGCTAATTTTTTGTATTTTTAGTAGAGACACAGTTTCACCATGTTAGCCAGGACGGTCTTGATCTCCTGACCTCGTGATCCACCCGCCTCGGCCTCCCAAAGTTTTAGGATTACAGGCGTGAGCCACCATGCCTGGCCCACAAATGTTTTTTCTATTCCATTCCTTCCTCCCAGGACTCTAATTAGTCATATGTTAGAAATGTTTATGTTGTCCCTTAGGTCACTAAGCCCCATTTCTATTGTCTTTCTTTTCCCATTTCCCAATCTTTTTTCTCTCTGTTCTTGAAATTTGATAATTTCTAATGATCTGTCTTTATGTTCACTTATTCTTATATCCTCTCTAGTCTTCTATTAAGACCATCTATTAAATATTTTGTTTTGGTTGTTTATTTTTTGGCTCTAGAATTTCTTTTCTCCCTCCCTCCCTCCCTCTCTCCCTTCCTTCCTTCCTTCCTTCCTTCTTTTTATAGAAGTGATCTTTCCTCCTTCATCTCCCAAAGTGCTGGGATTACAGGCATGAGCCACTATGCCCAGCCTCAGCCGTAGAATTTCTGTTTGATTTTTAAAAATACTTGTGATCTCTGTGTTGGTATGTCCTATTTGTTTATTAATTATAGGATATTGTCCTTTATGCTCTTGAACATAGTTTTAATAGACTTTTTAAAAATCTTTGCTAACTCAGTATATGGGAAATCTTCTGGTCAACCTGCAATGATTGCCTATGAGTTACAATTTCTTTTTCTTCCTAAGTCTAGTAATTTTTGATTTTATTCATGACATTGTAAATGATACATTGCAGAGATTTCAGATTCTGTTCTATTCTATCAAATAGTCTTGATTGTTTTAACAGGAAGTTAATTAGTCCTGCCTCAGACTCCAAACTCAAACTTCCTTGCAGTTGGCAGCAGCTGAAATCTTTGTTTAGCTCTTTTATCCATGGCTGAACTCTTTGGATATGTTCTGTATATGTGGTTTAGAGATCAGCCAGAGATTTGAGCAGAGTTTATGTGCAGAATTCTTTTATTTTTTCTTTCTTTTCTTTCTTTTCCAAATGTACCCACTTTTTAATGGGTGCCCGTATGCCCAGCACCTTGGCTGTAAGCCAGAACTGCCAGGGCTCTGTCCACCCTCACAAAGCTGTGATCTGTGATTCTGGCTCCAACACACCCTAAACCCAGACCCAGATCTTTACTCTCCTGAGGCCATACATGCAGCTAGAGACACCAGACCCATCAGAAGAGACTGACTGCCCAAAACACAGCAAACAGCAAAAGTATGCTTTCAAAGGGGAAGGCATTGCCAAAAAAAAAAAAAAAAAAAAAAAAAAAAAAGGCCTTAAGAGAAAAACCATTATGAAGGGAGGAATAAAACCAAAGTGTCACATATGCTTAAAGTATTAAGTAAAAATATTGCATTTTTTAAAATTTAGAGTAAAAAACATCAAGATTCTTTGACATCATGAGCCATGATGTCTCCCTGCTTGGCCTGTAATGCTGTGACTGTGGCAGAGGGGTGAGCATCCACTGTGCCCACTCACCTTGCTGCCCAGCTGAAATGTAAAAGGTGGCACCTTATGCCCCTGGGGCTTCTCACTCTCCCCAAGAGAGCCACTGTTATGTGCAGAATTCTTACATGCAGGGTTTTTTGCAGAATTAGAGGCCACTCCTCTGTCACTGTCTCCTTTCTGAGGTTTTTCCCTCAGTTTCCAGTTGCAGTGGCCACTTTGAACTCTGTCAATCTGTTTCTTCAAGCCAGTAAGACTGCAAATTTCTTTTCTTTCTTATTTTTTTGAGACAAAGTCTTGCTCTTATCCCCCAGGCTGCAGTGCAATGGTGTAATCTTGGCTCACTGCAACCTCCGCCTCCCAGGTTCAAGCAATTCTCCTGCCTCAGCCTCCTGAGTAGCTGGGATTACAGGTGCCTGCCCCACCACCCCCGGCTAATTTTTTTTTTTTTTTTGAGACGGAGGTTGGCTCTTGTTGCCCAGGCTGGAGAGCAATGGCACAATCTCAGCTCACTGCAACCTCCACCTCCGGTGTTCAAGCGATTCTCTTGCCTCAGCCTCCCAAGTAGCTGGGATTATGGGCGTGCACCACCACGCCCGGCTAATTTTTTGTATTTTTAGTAGAGATGGGGTTTCACCATGGCCAGGCTGGTCTCGAACTCCTGACCTCAGGTGATCTGCCTGCCTCGGCCTCCCAAAGTGTTGGGATTACGGGCGTGAGCCACTACGCTCGGCCAAGACTGCAAATTTCTATTGAAGTTTTAGCCAATCTGTCTGGTATGGACTAAGGACTGCCTTCAAGTGAAAAGCCATTCCCTTCTTCCACCTACAACCTTCTCTGCAGTTCCTACCTACTTTTAGTCACTTTCAAGTGCCTTCAGGTAATTGTTTTTTAGATCTTGCCAAGAAGTGTGGCCCCACAGGAGTTACTACACCATTTCTGAAGCAGAATCTCACAAGTTTTTTTTCTTCCTATGATATTGATTTGTCTTTGCAAAAATAAAATTGGGCTGCTTTATGGACAGAATCTTTACTTTAGGCTTTAATAGACAACTGTTCAGTGTTTTTATGCTAAGCCTCATTTTTAAATTAAACTTTTTATATTGAGGAAATTATAGATTTATGTGTAATTGTAACAAGTAATAGAGGTAACATGTACCCTTTACCCAGTTTTCCCCAGTGGTAACATTTTGGAAAACTATTCACAACCAGGATATTGACATTGATACAGTGAAGACACAGAATATTTCCATCACCACAAGGATCTGTCATGTTGCATTTTTATAATCACGTCCACTTTCCTCCTGCCTCTATGCCTTCCTTAACTCCTGGCAACCACTAGTCTCATCTCAATTTCTATAATATTTCCATTTCAAGAATATTATAGGGCCAGGCATGGTGGCCTACACCTGTAGTCCGAGCACTTTGGGAGTCTGAGGTGGGAGGATTGTTGACACCAGAAGTTCAAGACCAGCCCAGGCAACATAGTGAGTGAGACCCTATCTCTACAAAAAAAATGAAATTAGCCAGGCATGGTGGTGCACATCTGTAGTTTCAGTTACTTGGGAGGCTGAGGCAGGAAGACTGCTTGAGCCCAGGAGTTCAAGGCTGAAGTGAGCCTTGATCACACCGCCACACTCCAGCCTGGGCGATAGAATGACACCCTGTCTTAAAACAACAACAGCGAAAAGAATGTTACATAAATGAAATGATACAGCATGTAACCTTTTGGAATTGGTTTTTTTTTTTTCACTCAATATAATTCTCCTAATGCATTATCGTATGTATCAGTAGTTTGTTCCTTTTCATTTCTGAGTACTATTCCAAGGTATGGATGTATCATGGTTTGTTTAACCATTCATCTATTGAGAGATATTTGAGGGTATTTTTTCCTTCAATTTTGAATATTAGGAATAAAGCTGCTATGAAAACTCATGTACAGGTTTTTGTGTGAACACAAGTTTGCAATTCCCTGTTTTTCTCTTGGTTTTTCTCTTAAGGCCATTTTTTTTTTTTCTATTTTTTGCAATGGCTTCCCCTTTGAAAGCACACTTTTGCTGTTTGCTGTTTATTGGGCAGCCAGTCTCTTCTAATGCGTCTGGTGAGACTTATTGCAGGGAAATCTCTGTGACTAAGTCATATGGTAGTGTCATGCTTTGTTTCTTAGGAAGCTGTTAAAACGTTTTCCAGAGTAGCTGTCTCATTTTCTATGCCTATCAGCAATGTATAAATGATCCAGTTTCTCTACATCCTCACCAGCATTTGGCAGTGTTGCTATTTTTAATTTTAACCATTTTAACCATTATGATAGGTATGTAGTGATATCTCATTGTGGTTTTAATGTACATTTCCCTAATAGCTAATGATACCAAAGATCTTTTCATGTACTTACCTACCATCTGTACATCTTGTTTTTGTTCATGTGCTGCACTTGTTCTGATTGGATTGTTTACTTTTTTTTTGTTTTGAGACAAGGTCTCACTCTGTCGCCTGTCCTGGACTACAGTGGCATGATCTCAGCTCACTGCAACCTCTGCCTCCTAGGCTCAAGTGATCCTCTTACCTTGAAGCAGGAGATGCAAGAAGAAAAAAAACAAACTTTCCTCCTTTCCTTTGGTATGAGCAGTTTCCCCCTTGAATTCTTCCCCACTCTGTGTGATTGTACCCTGCTCTGCAAGCTTTTATGAGTTTATAGGTTCCTGTTTTCTGTAACTAGTGTCTATAAGTCTCTGTTTTTCACCTGAGTAGCACTGCAGAGGTCTAAGCTTGCTTGAGCGAGCTTAGACTGCAGCCATCTGGGTGCCATAGTGAAGGACACGAGATAAGATTGTGCAGGCATCTTGAGCAAGCCTAGATAACAGCCACCTGGCCTGCATAGCAAGAGTCACATGAAAGCCTGAGTTATGAGCCTATTGCTGTTTAATAAACTGCCTTTGTTCTGCTTCTATAAACCTGCTTTTGCACCACTGCATTTTGCACCACAGATCCATGTATAAAAGTCAAGCCATGTCTTTGTTTGGGGCTCAGCCTTTTGGATGTGAATCTGCTGAGCCAGTGCACCTAAATAGAATCCTCCTGTTCCACCCATTGGTTTCTCTGGTTCCTTGGTTCCTGCAACAACCTCAGCCTCCTGAGTAGCTGCAACTACAGGCACAGTCCACTGCACTCCCATAATTTTTATATTTGTTGTAGAGATGGGGTTTCACCATATTGCCTAGGCTGGTCTCGAACTCCTGGGCTCAGGTGAGCTACCTTCCTAGGCCTCTGAAAGTGCTGAGATTATAGGCATGAGCCACCATGCCCAGATGGATTGTTTACTTTGTCACTGTTGAGTTTTGAGAGCTCTTTATATTTTCTAGATACTAGTCCTTTCTCTGATATGCAATTTGCAAATACTTTCTTGCAAATTGTAGCTTGTCTTTTCAAACTTATAACAGGATCTTTAGCAGTGTGTAATGGTTTTAATTTTGATGAAGTACAATTTATCAATTTTTCTTGTATGAATTATGATTTGATGTCAAGTCTAAGAACTCTCTACCTAGCTTAGGTCCTGAAGATTTTCTCCTATGTTTATTTCTAAAAGTTTTATAGTTTTACATTTTACAGTCAAATTCATAATCCATTTGGAGGTCATTTTTGTATAAAGTATGAAAAGTAGGTTGAGGTTCATTTTTTTTTTTGCCTAGGGATGCACAATTCTCCAGCACTGCTTGTTGAAAAGACTATCTTTCCTTTATTGAATTGCTTTCACAGCTTTGTCAAATATCAATTAGGTATATTTGTAGTGGTCTATTTCTGGGTTCTCAACAGAAATTCCATGGATGTACATGTCTATCCCTTCACCATACCACACTCTGATTCTGATTACTATAGCTATATGGTAAGTTTTAAAATTGGATAGACCAATTTCTCTCCATTTATTCTTTTTGTTTGTTTGTTTTTGAGACGGAGTCTTGCTGTTTCTCTCAGGCTGGAGTGCAGTGGCCGTGATCTTGGTTTACTGCAACCTCTACCTCCCGGGTTCCAGCGATTCACCTGACTCAGCTTCCAAACAAGCTGGGATTACAGACGTGCCAGCACATCTGGCTAATTTTTTGTATTTTTAGTAGAGATAGGGTTTTACCATTTTGGCCAGGCTGGTCTTGAACTCCTGTCCTCAAGTGATCCACTCAACTCAGCTTCCCAAAGTGCTGGGCTTATAGGCTTGAGCCACCAGGCCCAGCCCCATTTATTCTTTTTAAAAATTGTTTTAGCTAGTCTACTTTCCTTCCTTCCTTCCTTCCTTCCTTCCTTCCTTCCCTCCCTCCCTCCCTCCCTCCTTCCTTCCTTTTTTTTTTTTTTTTTGATACAGAGTCTCCATCTGTCACCCAGGCTGGAGTGCAGTGGTGTGATCTCGGCTCACTGCAACCTCTGCCTCCCAGGTTGAAGCGATTCTCCTGCCTCAGTCTCCTGAGTAGCTGGGACTACAGGCATGTGCCACCACACCAGGCTAATTTTGTATTTTTAGTAGAGGCAGGGTTTCACTACGTTGCCCAGGCTGGTCATGGCACCTGACCTCATGTGATCTACCTGACTCAGCCTCCCAAAGTGCTGGGATTACCGGCTTAAGCAACTGCACCTGGTCTGCTTTTTATTTTCTATACCTACAAAAACTTTGCTGGTGTTTGGCTAGGAATTGTATTAAACTGTATATCAATTTGAGAACTGGTATGTTTAGTGTATTGGATCTCTAACCCAATAACACAGTATTTCTTTTCATTTGTTTATATATTTTTAAATTTCTCTCAGCAACATTGTGTAGTTTTCAACATGTAAGTCCTGTACACGTTTTGTTAGATTTACACCTATTTCTTTTTTAAATAAAAAGAATTTAAAATTTACTATTGTAAATGATAATGTATTTTTTTTAATTTATTTATTTTTAGGAGTCAGGGTCTCATTATTTTGCCCAAGCTGGAGAGTGATGGTGTGATTATAGCTCACTGCAGCCTTCAACTCAGGTGATCCTGCCACCTCAGCCTCCCAATGTGCTGGGATTACAGGCATGAGCCACCACACCTGGCCAGTAATGTATTTTTAATTTCAAGGTCCATGTACTCATTGTTAATATATAGAAATACAATTGATTTTTTATATTAACTTGTTTCCTGCAATCTTGCTGTAAATATTCATTCTAGAAAGGTTTTGGGTTTTTTTTTGTAGATTTCTTGAGACTTTATACATAAATAATCATGTCATCTGCAAATAGAAACAATTTTATTTCTTCCTTTTTGACCTGTATGGCTTTTATTTCTTTTTCTTGCCTTATTGCACTGGCTAGACTTCTAGTACTATATTAAATAGAAGTAATTAGAATGAAGAATGGAAACCTTGCCTTTTCTCAATTGTACAGAGTAGGATTCAGTCTTTTACCATTAGGTGAAATGCTAGCTGTGGGTTTTCTGTAGATGGTCTTTATCAAGTTAGAAAGTTTCTTTCTTTGAATATTGGTCTGTAGTTTGCTGGGTTTTGTATTGTCTTTTTCTGCTTTTGGCATTATAGAAATACTTATCAAATAAGTTGGGAGGTATCTCTTTGTTTTCTATTTTCTGGAAGTGATTGTATAGAATTGGTGTTAATTCTCCTTTAATTTTTTGGTAGAATTTCTCTAAACTATCCAGGCCTGGTTATGACTTTTGGGGAAAATTTTAAAATTACATCTTCAATTTTATTAATAGTAATAGAACTATTCAAACTATTGATTTCATGTTTGGTGAGCTGTGGCAATTTGTGTTTTTTGATAAATTGGTCCACTTTATCTAAATTGCCAAATTTTTGTCTGTCAGGTTGTTAATAGTATTTCCTTATTTTCCTTGTGTTGTCTGCAGAGTCTGTAGTAATATCCCCTGCTTCACTCATGATATTGGCAATTGTGTATTCTCTTTTTTCTTTGTCAGTCTAAAAAGAGATTTGTCAATTTTATTGATCTTTTAGAAGACCCAGCTCTTCCTTTCATTGATTTCCTTTATTGGTTTCCTGTTTTAAATTTCATTGATTTATACTTGAATCATTATTCTTTTCTTCTGGATATTTTTGGTTTTGTTTGCCCTTATTTCTCAGAGTTCTTGAGTTGGCAGCTTTAATTACTGATTTGACACTTATCCTCTTTCCTAATATATGCATTTAGGTTATGAATTTCCCTATCAACAGGGAGTGTCTGGCACATTTAATATGTTGTATTTTTATTTTCATTAAGTATTATGTATTTTCTAATTTCCTTTGGTACTTCCTTTTTAAGGATTATTTAGAAGTGTGTTGTTTAGTTTCCAAGTGTTGGAAGATTTTCCTCTTAGTTTTATGTTATTCATTTTTAGTTTGATTTCATCATGGTATGAGAACACATTCTGTGTGATGTACATTCTTTTAAATTTCTTAGGGATTGTTGCTCTGACCTATGATATGATGTATCTGCTTTTGTTTGCTGAGCACTTGAAAAGAGAGTGTATAATGCTGTTACTCAGTGAGGTATTCTATAAAAGTTACTTAGCTCTTATTGGTCGATGATGTTGAGTTCTTCCGTATCTTTGTTTTCTGTCTACTTGTTTTATTACTTGTTGAGAGGAGTGTTGAAGTCTCCAACTATAATTATGGATGTATTTTTTCTCCTTTAAGTTCTATCAGTTTTTGTTTTCACATTTTGCAGCTCTATTCTTAGCCATATACATATCTAAGATTATCATATTTTGCCGGGCATGGTGGCTCATGTGGGTAATCTCAGCAATTTGGGAGGCCAAGGCAGGTGAATCACTTGAGCTCAGGAGTTCAAGACCAGCGTAGGCAATATGGTAAAACCCCATTTCTACACGAAATACAAAAATTGGTTGGGCATGGTGGCACACACTTGTGGTCCCAGCTACTTGGGAGGCTGAGGTGGGAAGATCACTTGAGCCTGGAAGGTGGAGGTTGTAGTGAGTTGAGATCATGCTACTGAACTCCAGCCTGGGCGACAGAGTGAGACCTTGTCTAAACCAAAAAGATTTCTGTGTTTTATTGGTAGAGTGACTGATTTGCCATTATAAAATGTCCGTCTCTGTCTTTGTTAATTTTCTTTACTCTGAGTTCTGGTTTATCTGATACTGATATAGCACTCTTACTTTTTAAAATTAATGCTTGTATAATATCTTTTTCATCCAACATTATTATATATGAAATACATTTCTTATAGATGGTATATAGTTGGGTCATATTTTTTGAAAATCCACTCTGCAATCTCTGTCCTTTAGTTGGTATATTTAGACCATTTATATTAATGTAATTCTTAATATGCTAAAGATTAAGTCTGGCCAGGTGCAGTGGCTCACACCTGTAATCCCAGCACTTTGGGAAGCTGAGGCAGGAGGATTGCTTGGGCCTAGGAGTTCCAGATCAGCCTGGGCAACATAGTGAGACCCCATCTCTACAAAAAATAAAAATTAGCTGGATATGGGGGTGCACACCTGTGGTCCAGCTGCTTTGGATGCTGAGGTGGAAGGATTGCTTGAGCCCAGGAATTTGAGTCTGCAGTGAGCTGTGATCACACCACTGCACTCCAGTCTGGGCAACAGAGAGAGAGAGATGCTGTCTCAAAAATTTAATTAATTAATTAAAAATTAAGGGTTAAGTCTGCCATTTTACACTTGATCTAGCCAAATGGCTGAGAAACAATGTGTCTGTCATTTTATTATTTCATTTTCTGTTTTTCTCTTTTCTTTTTATTCATTTCTCTATTTATGTGCCTTCCTGCGGGTTGCTTGAACATTTTTTAGAATTCCATTTTGATTTGTCTAATGTGTTTTTGAGTGTATCTCTTTGTGTAGCTTTTTAAGTGTTTGCTTTAGATATTACATTATGAATACATAACTTATCACAGTCTACTAGTGTTTTCACTTTATTAGTTCAAGTACAGTATAAAACCTTAAATCTTTACATCCCTTTGCCCTCCCCTGCTTGTAATATAATTGTCTTAAGTATATCCTTTGCATACATTTGGAACTACATCAGCCATTGTTGTAAGTTTTACTTCAATCATCAAACATAATTTACAAAACTTAAGAAAAGAAAAGGCATATTTATCCATAGTTTTCCTTAATATGTTATTTCTTCCTTTCTGATGTCTCAAAGTTTCCTCTTTTATCATTTCCTTTCTGTTTACAGAACTTTTTTTAGCCATTCTTTGAGAATAGGTCTGTTGACCACAAATTTTTCTAGTTTTTTTTTTTTTAATCAGAGAATGTTTTGGTTTCTTCTTTATTTCTGAAAGATATAGTTTTGCTGAGTATAAAGTTCTGAGTTGACAGTTGTATTAGTCCATTTTCATGCTACTGATAAAGATATACCTGACACTGGGCAATTTACAAAATAATGAGGTTTAATTGGACTTACAGTTCCACGTGGCTGGGGAAGCCTCACAATCATGGCGGAAGGCAAGGAGGAGCAAGTCACGTCTTACATGGATGGCAGCAGGCAAAGAGAGAAAGCTTGTGCAGGGGAATTCCTCTTTTTAAAACCATCCAGTCTTGTGAGACTTATTCACTATCATGAGAACAGCAAGGGAAATATTTGCCCCCATGATTCAATTACTTCCAATCAGGTCCCTCCCACAACATGTGGGAATTCAAGATGATATGGTTTGGCTGTGTCCCCACCCAAACCATATCAACAGTTTTCTTTTTTAGCACTGAAAAAATATTGTGCCACTTCCTTCTGATCTCCATGCTTTCTGATAAGAAGTACACTATCATTTTAATTGTTTCCCTTATTGATAAGGTATTATTTTACTCTGGCTGCTTTCAAGATTTTTCTTTGTCTTCAGTTTAATTATTATATATCTTGGTATAGTTGGTTGGTTGGTTTGTTTGTTTTTTACAGACAGAGTCTCTTTATGTTGCCTAGGCTGGTCTCAAACTCCTGGGATCAAGTGATTTTCCTGCCTCAGCCTCCAAAAGTGCTGGGATTATGAGCATGAGCCACCACGCCTGATCCTTGGTATGTTTTTTTGAGTTTATCCTTTTTGGGGTTTGTTAAGCTTTTTTAAAAACATATTTAATTTTTTAAGTTTAATTTTGTCGTACCTTATTTTATTTTTTTAGAGACAGAGTCTCACATTTTGCCCAGGCTGGAATGCAATGGTACAATCGTAGTTCACTGTAGCCTCAAACTCTTGGGCTTAAGTGATCCTTCTGCCTCAGTTTCCCAAGTAACTGGGACTACAAGCATGTGCCATCATGCCGTTTTTTGACTTTTTGTAACTGGGCCTCACTATGTTGCCCAGGCTGGTCTTGAACTCCTGGCCTCAAGTGCTCCTCCTGCCTTGGCCTCCCAAAGCACTGGAATTATAGGCATGGGCCAAGATGCCCAGGCATGCCCAGCTTCTTAGGTCTATTAATTTATGTTCCTTGACAAATTTGGAAAGTTTTTAGCTATTATTTTGTTGAGTACTTTCTCAATTATCTTTTGCTTCTGCTTATAGGATTCTAATGATACTAACATTAGGTACTTTATTATAACCCACAGGTCCCTGTTTGACTTTCTTTCTTTTTTTTAGGCTATGTTCTCTCTGCTATTCAGATAGATTTCTATTGCATTATCTTCCAGTTCACTCCTTTCTGCTGTTAATTTCAGTTACTGTATTTTTAAATTTTAAGATTTCAGTCTGGGTCATCGTCCTCCTCCTCCTTCTCCTTCTTCTTCTTCCTCTTCTTCGAGATGAGGTCTTTCTCTGTTGTCTAGGCTGGAGTGCAGTGGCATGATAGCTCACCACAGCCTCAACTACCCAGGCTGAAGCAATCCTTCCACCTCAGCCTCCCCAGTAGCTGGGACCATAGGCATGCACTACTATACCCAGCTAATTTTTTGTTTATAGAGACAAGGTCTTTCTATGTTGCCCAAACTGGTCTTGAACTCCTGGGCTCAAGCAATCCTCCCACCTTGGCCTCCTCCAGTGCTGGGATTACAGGCATGAGCCATTGCACCTGGCCAACTGTTTTGTTTTTTGAGAGGGGGTCTTACTATGTTGCCCAGGCTGGTCTTGAACTCCTGGGCTCAAGCAGTTCTACCTCAGCCTCCCAAGTAGCTGGGACTTCAGGTGCATGCCACCATGTCTGGCTGAAACATTTTTCATCATGGCTGCTTTAAAATTTTGTGAAATAATGCTAATATCTCTCTCATTTTGGTGTTGGCATATATTGATTGTCTTTTTTCACTGGTTTGAGGTTGCTATGGACCAAACTGTGTTCCCAACAAATTTATATGTTGAAGTCTGAAGCCCCAGTGTGATAATGCTTGGGAGGTGGGGACTTTGGGGGGTCATAAGTGTGGAATTCTTATTATGGGACTGGCACTCATAAAAGAAGAGACATTAGATAGCTTGCTTCCTCTCTCCCTCTCTCCACCCTCAGATGGCACCAAAGAAAGGCCATGTGAGGACACAGCAATCCAAGGAGAGGACCTTCACTAGACACTGACCCTGCTGGCACCCTGATCTTGGACTTCCAGTCTCCAGAATTGTGAGAAATAAATTCCTGTTATTTAACCTACCCAGTCTATGGTATTTTGTTATGGCAGCCTAAGCTAAGGCAGAGATCTTTCCAGTGTTTGGCATGATGAGTACTTTTCCATTGGAACCTAGACATTTTGTATTATGTTCTGAGACTCTGGATTTTTTCTAAACTTTTTGTTTTAGTTGGCTTTTTCTGACACTACTCTGGTAGGGGAGAAATGTGTGATGCTGCTGCTTCTTTACGACAGGTAGAGGTACAAGTCCATGTTCTCTACTGGGCCACCATTGAGATCTGAGGGGAGCAGGCTCCTTCTGCCTCAGTTCCCACGCAGTCTCCACTGACACCTTGGTGGGAGTGACCTAATTACTGCTAGACAGTGGTCAAAGTTCTGACTCTTCACTAGACCCTCTGATACCACCCTGGCAGGAATGGCAAAGGGTGCCTCATTAGTGTTCGAAGGGGCTGGAAGTCCAGGCTCCCCATATGGTCTCCACTGACACCATGGAGAGCCGAAGGTCCCTGTTACTGGCCAGCAGAGATGAAGCTCTCAGCTATCTGCTTGTCCCTCTCTGACACCAACCCTTTGGGATTGGGTGTTGGGATACCTTGTTATGGTATCTGCTGAGTGGAAGTTTAGGCTTCTTGACTTTTGCTAATGGAGGTAGGGATGGTGCCACAATTGTTTTCCATGGTGTTTGGATGGAGTAGAGTGGGTATCGTCTAAAATTCTTGTCTTATTTGGCTACATCTTTCTTGGTCTTTTGGCTGGAGAGAATAGACTTTCATTGGGGCTCTTTTGTTCTGGAATCACTGACAATATGGGTTGCTGGCTTCCTCCACTTCAAGTCGGGGATCATGAGGCAAAAAGGAAATCAAAGGAAGTCCCCTGTGTGTGGGTTCTCAGGTTCCAGTGTACCTTGCTAGTCTGCTTTCTTCTATCTTTTGGAGTCTCCTTATGTTTGTATCCAGGTATATATAGTATCCAGGGTTTTTAGTCATAATTAGTAGGAGAAACAGGAAAAAAAAATGTCTGTTCTATCTTCTCAGAAGTGAAAGTCCCCACAAATACTTTTTTTGTACAAGTACTTTTCAAAAAAATAATAACTGCCTGATTTTTCAAGACTTAGCTCAAATTTTACCTTTGATAGTTTCTTCCTAATCAAAATGTCAGACAAACATTAATTTTAGTTTAGATCTTTCAGTTCCAAGGGTAATGTGGGGTCCCACCAAAGTCTGAGTTGACGTTTGGTTACCCTAGGCTGTAGGATTAGGTGACTGAATTGGTTCACACTCACTTATAAGCAACAGAAACCCACTCAAGCTGGCTTAAACAGAAAAGGGGAATTCATTACAAGATAGAAGCCAGGGGCAGGAAGGTAGAAATAAGTTTAAAGACTGGAGGGGCTCTGTCAGAAGACAGATTATAAGGAGGGAAAAACATGGTGGCAAAGAAAAATAATCAACATTTATGAAAATGGCATCAGACAACAAGGCCTAGAATAAAGAAGAGTTCAGACAAAAGTCCCAGGTGATCCTATCTGTACATCTACAAGGTACTGCAGGTAAAACGTCGTAGAGCTGAATTCTCTGGTTTTGGTTTCCTAGCTTTGAAATGGATGAGTAAATAGCCGTAGAAATCATCTCTGGATCCATGGAAGCTATTGAAGATGAAACTATAGATTTTTTAATCTCTAGGCAGAATTTAATATTCTGGTCTTAGCAGCTGATCAACACCACATGGCTCTAGATTTGCTGACTATCCAATAAGGATGCTTAAAGATTATTTTTGATCAAAAGGGGGGATGTTTAGGAGAATTATGCAAAACTAAGAAATAAAGCAACGATATGATTCTATGAAATTTTTTTTGATTGTGTGAATTTTTAGTGTCACGTCAAAGCTTTGACTTAAGCCTCACCTAACTCTCTAGGGAAATGGACTTTGTTTACAGAATTGATTAGATACTAGACATTCTATAATTGTGTAAAATGGATAAGATGTGATGACTTTCTTTTCTGTTAATAGAGAAGATAATTCTGAAGAAGATGGTTTCATGTTCCTGTGGGACATTAACCAGTTGTGTACACAACTTAGCAAACTATAAGAATTATATTTCTAAATTTCTGAAAATTATATTTGACATCAGGAGACAGAAACACACAGTGGTGTATAGGCCAGTCATGTTATGGGTGGAGAAGCAGGTGAAGATCCATGAACTCCTGGAACTGCTATAAATCCAAACCCCATTACCCACATGGCCCAGACCTGTTACAGCCTAATATTTGATTCTGGGTTTGCACGAGTCTCTTTGTTGTTCCCCATGTATCTTTTACTTGAGTTATCTTGGGTAGATCTCTGTTGTATCTGTAACCTGAACCGTCTCCTAGACAACACCAGTTTGTGATCCTAGGTAAGATATTTTTTTTTTGAAGAGTTCACTCTTCAAAACATTATTTCTTCAATAATGTAATGTTTTAATGGGTACACAGTGCTTTCACTTGGCATCAATTATGAGTTGTTTTCTAAACAATTCAGTATTACACCATCTGGGATGTCTGCTTATCTCTCCATTCCTTTGGGGTGACTCTGCCAACAGGGGACATGTTCCATTCTATTCCAGTTTGTGTTGCTATACATATCCGTGCAGCAATACAGAAAGTGGTTTCACTAGCTCATACAGCATTACCGTGTTTGTCATGAAACTCAGGTGTATGCTTCTGGTGGCTCTGCCTTGCTGTTGTTTGCTGGGTGCTTCAAACTTGGAGATGACTTAGTGCCTTTTTCAGCAAGGGAAACACTGTGAAGGTGAAGCTAGAACTGTGGAAATGCAGCTGCTGCTTTGGTGAAAATTTGCATCAGATCCCTCGGGAAGGTTTCTAAGTCCACTAGATCAGTAACTTTCACTGGTCAAATGTCAGGATTTCAGCTTTTTTTCTTATTATTTTATCTTCTGGGAGTACCCAAAGTTAACTGTGGGAAGAGTTAATCGAATTGTTTGTAAAGGTTATCCCCATGCTTCAGACATAAAACATGCAGAATATTGTGGGCTGATACTTTCTCTAGCAATCCTTCTGGAATTGCATGGGCCCAACCCATAGAGTTCATTAAACAAAAGAAACACTGACCAAAACCTGAAAGTGTATTACTCTCCTTTGTCTTTCCTTAGGCTTTTAGAAAAACAGTGGCACCACACCACATCCAGGACCTGGAATAGGTGGAATGGCAGCCCCTCAAAATATATGTCCATGTCTTAATGCCGAGCCGTTGTGAATGTGGCCTTATTTGGAGAAGGGGTTTTTGCAGATTAATTAAATTAAGAACCCTGAGATGAGATCATCCTGTATTACCAAGGTGGGCCCCAAATCCAATGACAGATGTCCTTATAAGAGACACAGGAGGAGAAGACACACAGAGGAGAAGGCCCTGTGAATACAGAGGCAGAAACTGGAGTAAGCAGCCACCAGTCAAGGCATGTGGTCAGCCACAGAAGCTGGAAAAGGAAAGGAGTGGAATCTCTCCTAGAGCCTGTGGAGGGAGCACAGCCTTGCCAACACCTCGACTTCAGATTTCTGTTTCCCAGAACTCTAAGAGAATAAGTTGCTGTTGTTTAAGCCACTAAGTTGACAGGAATTTGCTATGGCAGCCCTAGAAAACTCACACCACTGCCAGGCTTCCAGTCTCTCACCTGAGAAAGAGATGTCCAAACAGGAACAGCATGGCAGGGAATGCTAGAGATGCCCTCATAACACTGGTGACAAACTAGACGACAGCTTTCAAACCCTCACTCTGAAAGACAATAACTAGAACAGCTAGGCCTTACCAGTTTCCAACTAGGATTCATGACTGATGGAACCAGTTTTACAGTTCCTAATTTTTCCAAGTTTTGAGTAGTTTTTTGTTTGTTTGTCTGTTTGTTTTTTTCTGAGACAGAGTCTCGCTCTGTAGCCCAGGCTGGAGTGCAGTGGCGCGATCTCAGCTCACTGTGCGCTCCGCCTCCCGGGTTCACGCCATTCTCCTGCCTCAGCCTCCCAAGTAGCTGGGACTACAGGTGCCCGGCTAATTTTTTTGTATTTTTTTTAGTTGAGACGGGTTTTCACTGTGTTAGCCAGGATGGTCTCCATCTCCTGACCTCATGATCCGCCCGCCTCGACCTCCCAAAGTGCTGGGATTACAGGCGTGAGCCACCGCGCCTGGCCTTGAGTATTTCTTAATGCTGTCCTAAGCAGCCCAGCCTCCTCGCTGGCCATTGTGTCTTTTCTGCTTCCTCATAAGTTGGCTCACAGCAGGCTCTGGTCTGCCATAAAACCAGGGCATAGTTTTACCCTTAATCTTACCATTTACCAGCATTATCTCTTGGTATTAGAAAAGATTAATGAAGCCAAGAGAAGGAAAAAACTGGCTTAGTTCACGTCATGCATGTGTGTTTCTGAATCAGCAGTCCCTATGTCATCAGGTGTCCAATCTTTGGTGACTGGAAGTAGGGGAGCAGTATCACATGCTGTCAAATGCAGTGCTTAAACTGCCGGGGATGGGTATTCAGATACTGTCCCGCTCAGTACAATGGTAAAGAATGTAGACTCCACTTGAGCTAGAAAAGTATCTCTGCCACTTACCACATGTTTTATGAACTTGGGCAAGTTAATCTCTCTGTGTCTCAGTGTACTTATTCCTAAGTAATAATCCAAGGCTACCTCACAAATTGGCATTAGGATAAAATGAGTACATCTCTGGCATGAATGCAGTGCTCAATATATTTTAGCTATTATTATCAAGTCTGATAAACACATGTGTTTTCTCATTCTACAGTTCCAAAGTAGCCCTAGGCCAATATAATTCAAATATACTTTTCTAATTATAAGCTCACATGCCTGTTCCAAAAGAAAAAAGGCTCCTAGGCTGGGTGTGGTCACTAATGCTTGTAATACCAGCACTTTGGGAGGCTGAGGTGGGCAGATCACTTGAGGTTAGGAGTTCGAGACCAGCCTGGGCAACATGACAAAACTTAGTCTCTAGTAAAACTACAAAAATTAACCCGGCATGGTGGCACATGCCTGCAGTCCCAGCTACTTGAGAAGCTGAGGCAGGAGAATTGCTTGAACCTGGGAGGCAGAGGTTGCAGTGAGCCGAGATTATGCCACTGTGCTCCAGCCTGGGCGACAGAGTGAAACTATGTGTCAAAAAAAAAAAAAAAAAAAAGAAAAGAAAGAAAGAAAAAAGTCTCCTAAAATCGTAGCCAGCTACTGTATCTAGAGATGATATCATGGGGCAATATTAAAGTATGCTTTTCAGTCTCAGAGTACATAACCTCTTGACAACATCCATTACATCTCAAGTTCTGCTCCAATTCCTTCTTGCCATATAACCTATGGACTCAATGGTACTTACATCAACATTGCTGATATATTATTTAAGTATTTATTATTTAAATACGTATTGAAGTATATTAATTAAAGAGTAAAGTAGTCAGGCGTGGTGGCTCACACCTGTAATCCGAGCACTTTGGGAGGCCAAGGCAGGTGGATCACGAGGTCAGGAAATCGAGACCATCCTGGCTAACACAGTGAAACTGCGTCTCTACTAAAAATACAAAACATTAGCCGGGCGTGGTGGCAGGCACCTGTAGTCCCAGCTACTCCGGAGGCTGAGGCAGGAGAATCACTTGAACCTGGGAGGCCAAGGTTGTGGTGAGCTGAGATTGTGCCATTGTCCTCCAGCCTGAGCAATGAGAATGAAACTCCATCTCAAAAAATAATAATAATAAAATAAAAATAAATAAATTTCTAAGAGTTAAAGTATTGTAGGGATGAGCTCAGCTCACTATGAGTCTTGCCCCTAGAAAACTAGATCCTGTTTTCTCCTGCCTTAAGTGAATTTATGTTAGCAACACACTGGGCACAGAGTGAATAGTGCAGACAGAGTAAATCCACTAACATGGGGTCTTTCTTATACTTTATCACCCTAGTAATTATATCACTCCAATTGAAGACCAATGTTGTACTTTTACTTCTAACTTTGATTTGATTATTGGAATCATATACATGGTTTTCAATTTTTCACACATTTTAAAAACTATATCTCCAAACTCATGTGGCATTAGGAATGTAGTTCATTGGCTTGTTTCTCGAGGACATGAGTGAGATTCTCTTTCTTTTATGACACCACTCTAAATCTCTGTTAATTGTGCCATTTTGTACTTTCCTCCCACTGGTTATATTCTCGTTCCCTCTGACTTTCTTAATATCTCTTATGACCGGTTCCATGCTCTCCCCTCCCTTTAATACCATCCAAAGAATGTTAATTTAGGCCCTCATCATTTCTTGTCTAGATTGCTGGAATTGCTTTCTAACTGTTTTCCCAGCATCCAGCCTTGCCCTCTTACAGGACAGTCTTTTCTGGCTGCCAAAGTTATTTTTCTAAAATGCAAATTGTATCATATTGTTCCTTTGCTCATAACCCTATTGCCTTCAGGATGAAACCCAAACTCCTTAAGCCTTTCAAATTCTAGCTCCTGTGAGCTAGAAGAGGCACCTGTGATCTCCTTGCTTGCCATTAGATTGTCCCTGTGACACCTGTTAGTGCCTCTTTTCTGCTCCACTGCCTGGTGGTCCTCATGGGCAAAGTGCCTTGCTGTTATTACTCATGTCACCTCATCACACCCACAGTCATCAGTGAGGGTCTGTTTGATGACACTTGTAATTGCAGTTTCTAGTCTTGCTGAGACAGAAAAAGCCTTCCCCCCATTTTTACAATTCTTTCATTTAATCCCCAAGGGAGCAGCCCATTCTTCGTTACAACCCCAGGAGGGACAAGTTCCACCCAGCCCATTGGGAGACCATTTGAGTAGATCATTGTGTGCCGCTTCAAAACCTTTCCAGCCAGGCATGGTGGCTCATGCCTGTAATCCCAGCACTTTGGGAGGCCGAGGCCGGTGGATCACCTGAGGTCAGGAGTTCGAGACCAATCTGGCCAACATGGCGAAGCCCTGTTTCTACTAAAAATACAAAAAAATTAGCCAGGTGTGGTGGCAGGCACCTGTAATCACAGCTACTCGGGAGGCTGAGGCAGGAGAATCGCTTGAACCCAGGAGGCAGAGGTTGCAGTGAGCCGAGATCATGCCACTGTGATCCCAGCTACTTAGGAGGCTGAGGCAGGAGAATTGCTTGAACCTGGGAGGCGGAGGTTGCAGTGAGCCGAGATCTCGCCACTGCACTCCAGCCAGGGCAACAGAGTGGGACTCCATATGAAACAAACAAACAAACCCTCTTTCTTTGGGGCAGATATTCCTAGGTGTTTCAGGAGGAACCTAATTCAGCCTGAGTATCCTATAGCTTGTTTCCCTCATGCTAGGTGACACCCACCAAGGGACAGGGATGCTAGTTCTCCCAGGGCCGTATCTCTGTGCATGTGGGCCAGTTGACAATTCTGAATGTTTTCATCATATTTCTTCCTGATGGCCCAAGAAGTGAATACATCTTTGTGGGTATAGAGATTATGTGTCATAATAGTGAAACATTTTTTTTTTTTTTTGAGACGGAGTCTCGCTCTGTCACCCAGGCTGGAGTGCAGTGGCGCGATCTCGGCTCACTGCAAGCTCCGCCTCCCGGGTTCATGCCATTCTCCTGCCTCAGCCGCCCGAGTAGCTGGGACTACAGGCGCCCGCCACCACGCGCGGCTAATTTTTTGTAATTTTAGTAGAGACGGGGTTTCACCACGTTAGCCAGGATGGCCTCGATCTCCTAACCTCGTGATCCACCCGCCTCGGCTTCCCAAAGTGCTGGGATTACAGGCGTGAGCCACCGCGCCCGGCCAATAGTGAAACATTTTCATCATTATTTTAAAAAATTGCAATCTTGGCCAGGTGCAGTGGCTCACGCCTGTAATCCCAGAACTTTAGGAGGCCGAGGTGGGCAGATCACGAGGTCAAGAGATCGAGACCATCCTGGCTAACACTGTGAAACCCCGTCTCTACTAAAAATACAAAAAATTAGCTGGGTGTGGTGGCACATGCCTGTTGTCTCAGCTACTCAGGAGGCTGAGGCAGGAAAATAACTTGAACCCAGGAGGCAGAGGTTGCAGTGAGTCAAGATCGTGCCACTGCACTAGAGTCTGGGTGACAGAGCAAGACTTTGTCTCAAAAAAAAAAAATTGCAAACTTTACACACTATTAAAACAAAAAGGAGCTGTGAACTATGATTTCTTTATAGGTTATTAATAATTCTCTCATATTTCCAACGGTAATCTCTTCTCCTCTCTGGAAAGCTGGGAGTGGCTGGCATGAGAATGTGGTTCTCCTCTTGGTTCTCAACACCTTTAACCTGACCCCATGAAACCTCATGGAATCTGCAAGGTGTGGCGGCTCATGCCCGGGATGACAGGCATGAGCCACCACTTGGGAGGCCAAGGTAGGTGGAGTGCTTGAGCCTAGGAGTTGGAGACCAGCCTGGGCAACATGGTGAAACCCCATCTCTACAAAAAAGATGAAAATAAGCCGGGTGTGGTGGCACATGCTTGTAGTCCTTGCTACTCGGGAGGCTGAGGCAGGAGAATCACTTGAACCCAGGAGGTGGAGGTTGCAGTGAGCCAAGATTGCACCAGTGCACTCTAGCCTGGGTGACAGAGCTAGAACCTGCCTCGAGGGAAAAAAAAAAAAAAAAAAAAGGCTGGGCATGGTGGTTCACACCTGTAATCCCAGCACTTTGGGACGCTGAGGTGGATGGATCGCCTGAGGTCAGGAGTTCAAGACAAGTCTGGCCAACATGATGAAACCCGTCTCTACTAGAAATACAAAAAATAGCTGGCGGTGGCAGGTGCCTGTAATCCAGCTACTTGGAAGGCTGAGGCAGGAGAATCACTTGAACCAGGAGGTGGAGGTTGCAGTGAGCCAAGATTGCACCAGTGCACTCTAGCCTGGGTGACAGAGCTAGAACCTGCCTCAAGGAAAAAAAAAAAAAAAGGCCGGGCATGGTGGCTCACACCTGTAATCCCAGCACTTTGGGACGCTGAGGTGGGCGGATCGCCTGAGGTCAGGAGTTCAAGACAAGCCTGGCCAACATGATGAAACCCTGTCTCTACTAAAAATACAAAAAATTAGCTGGGCGTGGTGGCAGGTGCCTGTAATCCCAGCTACTTGGAAGGCTGAGGCAGGAGAATCGCTTGAACCTGGGAGGCAGAGGTTGCAGTGAGCCAAGATTGCACCACTGCACTCCAGCCTGGGCAACAAGAGCGAAACACCATCTCAAAAAAAAAAAAAGAAAGAAAAAGAAAAAAAAAGAAACCTCAGGAAAAAGATTTCTGGTAGGCTTTTATTTAAAAAAAAAATATGATAAAACATACAAAACAGAACAGACTGGGCATGGTGGCTCACGCCTGTAATCCCAGCACTTTGGGAGGCTGAGGTGGGTGGATCACTTGAGGTTAGGAGTTTGAGATAAGCCTGGCCAACACAGTGAAACCGGTCTCTACTGAAAAAGCAAAAATTAGCAGGGTGTGGTTGTGCAAGCCTGTAATCCCAGCTACTCCAGAGGTTGAGGCAGGAGAATTGCTTGAACCTAGGAGGCAGAGGTTGCAGTGAGCAGAGATCCCACCACTGCATTCCAGCCTGGGCAACACAGTGAGACTCCATCTCAAAAAAAAACCCCAAAAAACAAAAAACAAAAAAACCCTCACAGAACATATAACTTACCATTTTAACCATTCTTATTAAACACTTCTTTTTACTTTTTAATTTTTTAATTTTTATGGGTACATAGTAGATGTTAACCATTCTAAAGTATACAATTCAGACCAGGCATGGTGGCTCATGCCTGTAATCCCAGCACTTTGGGAGGCGGAGGTGGGTGGATCAGGTCAGGAGTTTGAGACTAAGACCAATATGGTGAAACCCTGTCTCTATTAAAAATACAAAAATTCATCAGGTGCGGTGGCACACACCCGTAATCTCAGCTACTTGGGAGGCTGAAGCAGGAGAATTGCTTGAACCTGGGAGGTGGAGGTTGCAGTGAGCTGAGATTGCGCCACTGCACTCCAGCTTTGGCGAGACAGCAAGACTCTGTCTTGAGAAAAAAAAAATTAAATTAAAGTGTACAATTCAGTGACATTAAGTACATTCACAGTGTTGTGCGACCATACCACCATCTATTTCCAGAACTTTTTCATCATCTCAAACAGAAACTTTGTATCCATTAAGCAATAATTTCCCATTCACTTTCCACCCAGTCCCAGGTAACAGGTATTCTACTTTCTGTTTCTATGATTTTTTTTTTTTTTGTTTTTTGAGACAGTCTTGCTCTGTCACCTGGGCTGGAGTGCAGTGGTGTGATCTCAGCTCACTAAAATCTCCACTTCCTGGATTCAAGCAGTTCTCATGCCTCAGTCTCTGGAGTAGCTGGAACTATAGGCATGCACCACCATGCCCGACTAATTTTCTCATATTTTTAGTAGAGACAGAGTTTCACCATGTTGGCCAGGCTGATCTCAAACTCCTGATGTTAGATACAGCTAAGTTCCTCTTCAAACAGTTTGCCAAGTTCCCCCATTCTTTATTCTCTAAATTCCAAGTACCCCCCAACCCCTGGCTTTTGCTGGGCATTAACCTGTCTAAATATGCCTAGATATGATAAGCCCCAGTCCACATTCCTTTCTTTATGTGGGAATAGGTTAGCTTTTTAGTCCCCCAGAAGTGACCACTTCCTCCTCTCCCTCTCTCCTCTATCACATGCCTACCTTATCCAAGAAAGTTTGAATATTTCACCAATCAGGACTAGTTTAGACTGTGCGGTCCAACCCCAGCCAATGGGGGAAAGACACAGAGGTAGAATCTTCATTAGGAATAAAAATCCCTACTCTCCTTTGTTCTGTGTGCTCTTGTGATCGTGACTGATGCAGGCAGCACCCTTCTGCCAAAGTAAATTTGCCTTGCTGAGAAATCCTTTGTCTCAGTGCTGGTTCTTCTTTGTGGTGCCCGACCTCAAGTAATCCACCCACCTCAGCCTCCCAAAGTGCCAGGATTACAGGCATGAGCCACTGTGCCCGGCCTGTTTCTATGAATTTGCCTATTCCAAGTACCTCGTATGAGTGAAATAAGGCAATATTTATCCTTCTGTCCTTGGCTTATTTCACTCAGCATATTTTTTTATCCTTGTTCAAAGGATCAAAATTTTATTTTATTTTTTTTTTAGACAGGGTCTCACTCTGTCTCCAAGGTTGGAGTTGGAGAGTAGTGGTGCTATCTCAGCTCATTGCAACCTCTGCCTCCTGGGTTCAAGTGGTTCTCTTGCCTCAGCCTCCTGAGTAGCTGGGATTACAGGCACCTGCCACCACGCCCAGCTAATTTTTTGTATTTTTAGTAGAGATGGGGTTTCACCATGTTGGCCAGGCTGGTCTCGAACTCTTGACCTCAGGTGATCCACCCACCTCAGCCTCCCGAAGTGTTGGGATTATAGGCGTGAGCCACCTGGACTGGCCCTATGTTTAACTTTTGAGGCCTGCTGGGGGACTAGTTTTGAATTCTAGGTTGATAGGACAATGTGCAGATTAGCCTCTTCCCTGGGACCCCCTACCAATATCTTGCATTGGTTTACTTCAGAAATTGAACCACCTACAAATGAGCCCTAAGTCTCCTTTTAATTAATAAAGTTCTTCTCTCTGCAGCAATTCTCTTTCCAAAGAGTTGCTTAAAAGGAACAGATCTGAAGAAGACATAGATGATTTATTCACTATATCACAGCTAGGACAATTTAGAATAAGTTGCCTATGTGATGAACAGAGACATTTAACACCTTTTATGGGTGTTTCCAGATAAAAAAATGATCAAATTAAAAACAATGAAAAATTCTTACATAAAAACAGACAAAAACTTTGCCAAATGGAAAAAAGAAATTATGGAAAGGTGAACAAGTGACAGGGAAATTGTGGATGGTAAGAAGTAAGCCGAGTTAGGTTTTGGCTGTAATTCAGCTTCCGTAGTGTTGGAACTGACTGATTCAGTAATCAAAGCTTGACTTTCCCTTGTGCAAAGTGTTTAATGATGTTTTAACACTAGCAGTTAATATATTTCACAATAGACAATGTTCATCCACGGAAAAACAAGTACTTCTTCTTGCCAAAAAATGGTCAGATTTGCATTCATTTTTCCGTATTCCTTTTTCTAATCAGGTGTCAGATGTCAGCAAACTGATCTACTTAAAACAGTGTTGACATACAATGAAAAACAAACATACCAATGTGGCTTGGAAAGCCAGCATTTGTGAACCAAACAGCCAGGGTGATAATGGGCTGGGCCCTCCAACAGAGCAGCTTTTGACAATTGAAGCCTAACTTTAGGCCTTTTAGCTATATTGCCTTTATGCATCCTGAGAGCAGGCACTGGAGAGGTAAATCTGTAATTAGGGGTTATTTAAAACAGGGATTTGTGACCTGACAGACTGCAAACTGTCTATATCCACAAACACAGTGAAATTGCTCCAGCCCTTTGTCTCCAGGGGTATCTGGTCTATTGAAGGTCTCTGGTTTACAGGGGCCCTTGGGTTCATGTTATACCGCCTGAGAGATTGGTGCGTGGGACTGAGAGCAGCACATGAAACATTAGCATTGTTTCGAAATCTCATCTAAAAATGATACATGCTATTAGTGGTTGCATTCTTTGTCCGAAAACCAATCATTCTGAGTTGAAGTTTGACTTTAACTTACCTCATTATATAAGTGCTCTGAACCTCACAGTCAAGTTTCAAACTTAATAATAGGAAACGGAATTCTTTGTGCAAGGTGAATAAAAGGTACAGAGAAACATAGAATTCTTAAGGTTTGTAGTAGCCCAGGGAATTCAAAGCTCTTTAACAAGAGATTGATATTTTAGAATATTTTGAAGATTTAAAATTCCAGGGCTGGGGACGGTGGCTCATGCTTGTAATCCCAGCACATCGAGGGGCCAGGGCAGGCGGATTGCTTGAGCCCAGGAGTTGCAGACCAGTCTGAGCAACATGACGAAACCCCCATCTCTACAAAAAATAGAAAAATTAGCCAGATGTGGTGGCCTACATCTGTGGTCCCAGCTACTTGGGAGGCTGATGTAGGTGGATTGCTGGAGCCCAGGAAGTTGAGGCTGCAGTGAGCCATGGCATGAGCACTGCACTCCAGCCTGAGTGAGAGTGAGACCCCGTCTCAAAAAAGAAAAAATGTAAAAATAAAATAAAATTCCACCACAACCACTTTAGTTGGAAAAAATAGCTAATGCGTGCTGGGCTTAATACTTAGGTGATGGGTTGCTAGGTGCAGCAAACCACCCATGGCACAGATTTTCCTATGTAACAGACCTGCACATCACATCCTGCACATTTACCCTGGAACTTAAAAAATAATTAAATTAAATTATACAAACAATACTTATAAATATAATAAGTATTTACTGAGTACCTGTTATATTAACAGCCCTCATATCAAGTACTGTCTGTATAAGTATGTACTTACAAAATGTCATTTCCTTTTACCTTTTGCTGTGGCCTGTGCCATCATCTTTCCCTGGACACTGATTTTCCATGCTTATTCATTTTGTGTCTTTCATTTAAAATAAAAATATTTACCAGTGTGTGATTAATACAGTGACTTAAAACCTTTATGAGGCACCTAAAATTACAAGACAAGCTTGCATTCCTATTTATAGGACCCTGTAAAGGAACTGTATATTTAACACAATAAATATATTGATATTGATTGGCAGAACAAACTCTCCAAAACTTAAACATTTTAAAATTATTAAATGTTTCAGATAAAAAAAAAAAGCAAAAAAAAAAAAAGCTCAGAAAGTAAACATTTAAAAGACACTCATGTACTAATCACTGGCATTTGCCACATTTAACAATTTGCCATATTTGCTTCTCGTGGTTTTTATTTTTCAAGAAAGCACTGTTAAAGCACTGACCTTAGACAAATTAAATTTAGCAGTTTAATGGAGCAAAGAATGATTTGCAAATCGGGGATCCCCTGAACCAGAGTAGGTTCAGACAGCCTCCAGAGCAGCTGCATGGTGGAAAAAGATTTATGGACAGAAAAAGAAAAGTGAGGTACAGAAAACAGAAGTGAATTACACAAACAGCTGGATTGGTTATAGCTCAGGGTTTGCCTTATTTGAACACAGCTTGAACAGTTGGTCACCCTTGACTGGCCAAAACGTGGTGGCTGGTACAAGAGTAAGTCAGTCTGTTTATACACCCAGTTGGGTCACAGTTCATTATGTATGGAGAAGCCTTTAGGCTGAACTTAAAATATGTAAGGAGGCGGCTTTAGGCTCAACTTAATTTAACAGCATTAATGATAGCTGGGTGCAGTGGTGTACACCCATAGTCCCAGCTACGTGGTAGGTTGAAGTGGGAGGATCACTTGAGGTCAGGAGTTGGAGGCTGTAATGTGCTATGATCACACCACTGCACTCCAGCCTGGGCAACATAGCAAGACCCAGCCTTTAAAAAAAAAAAAAAGAAAAAGAAAAGAAGAAAGCATTAATAATAGCATCAAAGGCCCCACGCTTGCCTCTTTCCTCCGTCTTTTCCACCTTAAGTTAACTTCTGTCTTATTCTGCTTGTCTACGTTTTTATACTCTCACAACTTAGGTATGTTTTGTGTTTCTAAAATTTGCATAAAGGGTACACTTTACAGACATTTTTAGTATTTGCTTTTTCATTGAACACTGTTAAGATTTCTCTACAATGATGCCAGTAAGCTATGCCATTCATTTGAACTACTGTTCAGATTCCATTGTACAAATACACCACTGTTCATGTATCCATTTCCCTTCTGAGGGGCATGTTGACTGCACTATTTTACTATGATACATATTGCTAATATGAATGAACCATCCATCCCTAAAGTCCAATTAGCTCTAACTTTTAGAATAATAATATATCTTAAATCTGACTTCATCTGACCCCACAACTATCCCAGTGCAAGCCATCATTTTCTTCTCCAGGAGCCCATAGGTCTCCCAGCTTTCACTCTTGGCTCTCCTTCAGTTTACGACCCACACAGTTCATGGGGTCGGATTGGGTCTTTCTTTTTCTCAGAATCCTTCAATGACTTCCCATCATATCTGGAATAATCTTCCCATGGCCAAGAAGGTCCCACGTGATCTGGGCTCTCTCCCTCTTTGCCTGGCTTTCTGTAGTGTGCCTTGCTGCGCACAGGCTCACAGCCTTTGGGCCAGCTGTGTACTGTGCCTGAAACCAGCACTTTCCTTGTCTTCCTGTAGCTTCCTTCCTGACTTTGTTCATGTTCCTCCTCAGGTGTCACCTTCTCAGATAAGCCTTTTCTGTTTCTCTTACTTAAATTTGTACCTCTTTCATTTTCTATCCCCTTGTCCTGTCTCTAGCTTTCACCTTGCTTTTATTTTTCTTCGCAGAAGTTAGCACACCTGAAACTATTTTTTTGTTGTTGTTTACTTCTGCTTTCCTACTAGAATGTAAACTCCTTGAATCACAAATTTCTTAATAGTATGTAGAATGATGAATCACTTTCAGAAGGTTTTCAATGGACTCTGTTCAGATCCATCAGAGGAATCACTATCTATGGCAGCTATAGACTTATGAAATGTATTTCTTTTTTTTGAGACGGAGTCTCGCTCTGTCTCCCAGGCTGGAGTGCAGTGGTGCAATCTCGGCTCGCTGTGAGCTC
The DNA here is from genome assembly GCF_006542625.1 of Nomascus leucogenys. Taxonomy (NCBI): domain Eukaryota; kingdom Metazoa; phylum Chordata; class Mammalia; order Primates; family Hylobatidae; genus Nomascus; species Nomascus leucogenys. The sequence goes on from NC_044402.1 coordinate 73,704,008, forward strand.
TGCCTTCTGGGTTCACGCCATTCTCCTGCCTCAGCCTCCCGAGTAGCTGGGACTACAGGTGCCCACCACCACACCCTGCTAATTTTTTGTATTTTTAGTGCAGACAAGGTTTCACCATATTAGCCAGGATGCCCATGTCCTCAGGCATTATTTACTTGCTCCATCTCCTGACCTCGTGATCTGCCCATCTCAGCCTCCCAAAGTGTTGGGATTACAGGCGTGAGCCACCATGCCCAGCCATGAAATGTATTTCTTAAATAATAATACTTTAAAGTCAAAATTACTCCCTGGTCCACGGACTGCAGAATGGATGCTGTGTTACCAGGCATGAAAACATTCATCAATCTCCATTAGAGCTCTTGGGTGAATAGGGGCACTGTCAATGAGCAGTAATATTTTGAAAAGAATCTTTTCTTCCGAGCAGGTCTCAAGAGTGGGCTTAAAATATTCAGCAAACTTCGCTGTAAACAGATGTGGTCTCATTCAGGCTTTGTTGTTCTGTTTATAGAACACAGGCAGAATACATGTCGCATAATTCTTAAGGAATTAAGAATTTGGAATGGTAAATGATCAATGGCTTCAATTTAAGGTTACCAGCTGCATTCATCCCTAATAAGAGAGTCAGCTTGCCCTTTGAAGCTTTAAAGCCAGACATTGACTTCTCTCTAGCTATAAAAGTCCTGTATGGCATCTTTTTCCAACAGAAAGCTGTTTTGTTTACTTTGAATATCTTTTGTTTAGTGTAGCCACCTTCATCAATTATCTTAGCTAGGTCTTCTGAATTATTTGCTACTTCACCTTGTACTTTTATGTAATAGAGATGGCTTTTTCTCTTAAACCTTGTGAATCGACCTCTGCTAGCTTTCAACTTTTCTTCTGCAGTTTCCTCACCTCTCTCAGCCTTCACAGAGTTTGAATAGAGTTAGGGCTTTACTGTAGATTAGGTTTTAGCTTAAGGGAATGTTGTGGCTGGTTTGATCTTCTCTCCAGACCACTTAAGCTTTCTCCATATCAGCAATAAAGCTGTTTTGCTTTCTTATCGTTCGTGTGTTCACTGGAGGAGCACTTTTAATTTCCTTCAGGAACTTTTCCTTTGCATTCACAACTTGCCTGTTTGGCACAAGAGGTCTAGCTTTCTTCTTATCTCGGCTTTCAACATGCCTTCCTCACTAAGTGTAATCATTTCTAGCTTTTGATTTAAAGTGAGAGATACGTGACCCTTCTTTTCATTTCAATACTTAGAGACCATTGTAGAGTTATTAACTGGCCTAATTTCAATATTGTTCTATCTCAGTGAATAGGGGGGCATGAGGAGAGATAGAGAGACAGGACGGTTGGTCAGTGGAGCAATCAGAACACATACAACATTCATTGATGAAGTCTGCCATCTTATATGGGTACAATTTGTGACTCCCCAAAATTATTACAACAGTAATAGCAAAGATCACTGATTGCAGATCACCATTATGGATATAAAAATAATGAAAAAGGTGAAATATTGCAAGAATTACCAAAATGTTACACAGAGACACTAAATGAGCATGCGCTTTTGGAAAAATGGCACTGATAGGCTTGCTATACTTAGGGTTGCCACAAACCTTTAATTTCAAGCATAGTGCAATAAAATGAGGTACGCCGCTATTCTCAAATTGCTCTGCAAAGTTAAAAATTTACACTACTAACATCATTGTGGGAGTTTCTCATATTCTTAACAATATCTGGTCTTATCAGGCGCTTCATTTTTATTTATTTATTTTTTTGAGATGGAGTCTCGCTCTGTCGCCCAGGCTGGAGTGCAGTGGCACGATCTCGGCTCACTGCAAGCTCCGCCTCCCGGGTTCACGCCATTCTCCTGCCTCAGCCTTTCCGAGTAGCTGGGACTACAGGCGCCCGCCACCACGCCCGGCTAATTTTTTTGTATTTTTAGTAGAGACGGGGTTTCACCGTGGTCTCGATCTCCTGACCTCGTGATCCGCCCGCCTCGGCCTCCCAAAGTGCTGGGATTACAAGCGTGAGCCACCGCTCCCGGCCTTATCAGGCGCTTTACATTTTGCCAATCTGAGTGAAATTGTATCTCCTGTGTCAGAGGCATTTGAACTAGAGCAACTCCATCTTGAATAGGAGCTGGGCAAAATAAGCCTTGAGACCTGCTGGGCTGCATTCCCAGGAGGTTAAGGCATTCTATGTTACAGGAAGAGGTAGGAGGTCAGCACACTACACAGGTCGTAAAGACCTTGCTGATAAAACAGGCTGCAGTAAAGAAGCCAGCCAAAACCAAGATGGCGAGGAGAGTGACCTCTGGTTGTCTTCACAGCTACACTCCCACCAGCGCCGTGACAGTTTACAAATGCCATGGCAACATCAGGAAGCTACCCTACAGGGCCTAAAAAGGGGAGGCATGAATAATCCACCCCTTGTTTAGCATACAATCAAGAAATAACCATAAAAATGGGCAACCGGCAGCCCTCGGGCTGCTCTAAGGTGTAGCCATTCTTTTATTCCTTTACTTTCTTAATAAACTTGCTTTTCCACTTTACGGACTTGCCCTGAATTCTTTCTTGCGCAAGATCCAAGAACCCTCTTGGGGTCTAGATCGGGACCCCTTTCCAGTGACACTTGTTTTAATTTGCATTTTCCTGATTACTAAAAAGACGAATAGACCAGAGATCCTATCTTTAAAAAACACACACACCAAATTATTTTCTTGTGCCTCCAGGAAAACTAAAAATTTCCCTATCAGAACCTTTCACAGGCAAAGTGACTTAATCTTCCCCTGCTTCATGGATCTAGTAATTCCAAATTTTCACATATTTAGCTTTAGTGGCACAAAATTATATTCCCAAATGTTTATTCATTCAACAAATACTTACTGAGGGCCCTATAATTCTGTAATTTCACCACCCACCGATAGCCTCTCCTCCTGGCACTCACCTTCTAGACCTTGAGGTCTTTGTCCCTTGCACAGTGGCAGAGTGATCACTGGGTAGGTATATTTAAGAAAGGCTGGAAGACTCCTTCCAATCCATTGTCCTCCGGCATTATTTACTTGCTCACAGTTTTTGTATTCACTACACCCAGAGAGGAACACAGTATGTCCATGCACTCTCTTACTGCAAAGGAATTAATTATTCCCCAGAGAAAAGTTTTGAAATGAGGGGGAAATGCGAATGTTTTCATTTCAAGCGCTTGTTTTAAATGTTGAGTATAATTAGTGTCTTATAAAGAAACTAAATTTACTTTCTCTTCTAGAAGCAAGTTTTTTGCTCTTCACACACACAAAAAGCGTCACTTTATTTCATTTTTTCGTTGTAATACCAAGTTTGGTTAAAAGGACAATGAAAAGTATTTCTCGTTCGCACTGACTCAGGGTAGTTCTCAATTCCGAAGACAGAAAAGATCATCAAGCCACAATTGTTCAATCTTTAGTTTCTATCCTCAACAGATAATCGTTAAAGGTTAACTATACTATAGACGTCTTCATCAAGCTGCTGCGGCTTTTCTTCTACTTTGAAAACCACAAGTCTAATGTAAAACAAGTCGGCTTCCTGTGCTTTTTGGAAAGAAAGATCAGGATTTAACTCATTTTATTGCTTCAGACAATGGTGTGGTTCCCAGATAAGAGGTGCTACATCCAGGGGCGGTGAATTGGATTATGAAGGGTGGAGTTCGTGCTGAATTCTATGATTTTTTAAATCTTGTAAACCGCACGCAACAATGAAAGTGCTAAATGCCATGGTGCGTGACCCGCGCCACACTCACGCTGCTCTCCTTTATCCCCCAGACTCCACTTTTCCTCCGCCACCACGAAAATTCATGCAAATCAGCCAGCTAACCCCGGGGCAATACGAACCATTTTCGCGCCACTCGCTCAGGACTGCGCAGCTGCACAAGGAGAGTGGTCCCCGTAGCCCCTAAAGCGCCCCTTCTCAAAGCGGATTTTAGGGGTGGCCAAGGCTATCCTTTGAGGTCAGAATATATAGGGGGGCCGTGTTTTTTCCAGGGGGCCATCTAGTCTTGCGCCGTGTCTGGCCGTTACCACAGCTTGCAGGACCTGTGTCCCAACGCGGGAAAGACAGCCCGAGTCCCGCCCCTCCGGGCCTGGGTCGGCGCGCCCCGCCTGCCGGCCGCGCTGCTGCTGCTCCTCCTGCTGTGGGACCGCTGACCGCGCTGCTGCTCCGCTCTCCCCGCTCCAAGCGCCGACCTGGGCACCCTCCACCAGCATGGACGCTCGCCGCGTGCCGGTGAGGGCTGGGCGGGCGAACCCGAGGGGCGGGCGCGGTGGGTGCTGGACGCAGGCGGGCGCGGGCCGACCCTCTCCAACTCCGCAGCCTAGCGCTGCCTTATCAACTGGTGGCCTGCCTAGGCGTTGCCCTCTTGGGCAAGCCCCTGATTTTGTGCACCTGGAATAACTGAGGGCCATGGGGACGTTCCTGCATGGCGTGCTCACCCGAAGTGCGGGCGGCGTGGAGACTTGAGTCGTTTGCAGGATGGCTAGCAGCGCTGGAAAGCCCTAGGCACGTGCGTCCGCCAAAGGCCGGACAGCGACCCGGAGGGCTGGCCGGTCCCGGTTGTGCCTGCCGGGCAGAGCCGGCATGCCTGCCCCCTGGGAGTTTGTCCCGCAGCGGCCCAGCCCTTTCCCGCACACAACTCGGAGCCAGTGTGTGGGTCGCCGCGTCTATACCCGCGCTCAATGGGTGGCCCTTGGGCGCGCACCCCGCCCGGCAAGAGACGCGTCCGCTTCTAACCGCTGAGAGCCAGCGCTTTTGAGGTTTAAGGTCTTGCGAACCGGTCTCCTAGAACTTGGGTTGCGCACGCAGTGTGAAGCGACCGTAGTCCCGGGCGGTGGTTAAGTGCATTTAAAGGGCTTGGTGGGCCAAACCGTTCGCCGACCATTTGCTCGTTTCCCACTTCCTCCACCCCAAACCCCAACCCTCGAGCCTTACTCTTAGCTGCAGGACGTTGCTCTGAGTGGAACGTTACTTTTTGCTCTAACGGAAGCCAGAACGTGGGGTCGGGCTCCTGGAGAGGGTAGAAGAGTGGGGGTTGGGTGAAACGGAAGACAATGACATGTTTAAAATAAATATCAGGGGTTAGGGACCCACGCGGGGGAGGACAGGTTCGCGGGGGTGGGTGCGATGGGGCGTGGTTTCAGGGCTGAGTCGCCGCCCTGGTGGAGCTGGGCATTGGCTCTCCGGATGAAGAAAACCATGTGTAGCTGGTCTTGGAACCTGACATGCCTGGGTTCAAATTTGAGCCGCCGTGGGACTTGAGTAATCCATTTCGCCTTCCTAAGCCTCAGTTTCCTCATTGGCTAAGTAAGAATAACGATAGCACCTTTGTTGCAAAGAATTAAACCTGACGTGAAAGTGTACTTAACATAGTGCCTGGCACGAAAAACGCCTACTATAAATGGTATTAGTTATTACTTACCTGCCAAAGAAGTTCATCTCCGTCTTGACTATTTGCCTTGCTGCTTTTTTGTGGCTTTTCCTCCAAAGATACATTTGCCTGGTAAATAACTCTTGGCTTGTGCTGACTTGTTAAAGCTCAGCACGTATTTCTCGGACAGCTTCCAATAGAATGCCGCCTTTGAGGCTGTCTGGGGCCTCTGACTGCTTGCAGGTAGATTGATGAGTAAAGGGTGGTAATTCCTGCAGTAATGCGAGGAACACTGCTGTGTAGGAAGATGGCAGACTTGAGTTCTCCTTCCTGCCCCTGTGATCTTGCAGTCTATTACACCTTCCTGGGGCCTTGAATATCCTCATCTGGAAAATGGGATCTGAGATCCTTTTCAGCTCCCAACATTCATTGTGTCACAGGCTGGAGTGCAGTGGCACAATCACGGCTCACTGCAGCCTACTGGGCTCAAGCAGTCTTCCTACCTCAGCCTCCCAAGTAACTGGGATTACATGTGCGCACCGCCACACCCGGCTGATTTTTGTGTTTTTAGTAGAGATGGGGTTTCACCATGTTCCCCCACGCTGGTCTCGGACTCGTGGGCTCAAGTGATCCTCCCGCCTTGGCGTCCCAAAGCGCTGGGATTACAGGTGTGAGCCACCCCCCTACACATACACCTAACCTTTATATTTAGTAGCTCTACCTTTTACACATTGTCCTGCCTTGTTAAGAGGGCAAAAGACAAAAACTTCCTAAGATGATTGAACGGAGTTTACTTAGGGGTATAGGGATGTTGGGGGTGCCATCATCATGAAAATAACTTTATTTGCAAGAGACTGAAATGTGTAATGTTAGGCAAAGAAGGAGGGCAAGAATGTTCTGGTCACCTGACATCTTACATCTTAGCATATTTTGTAGAACCTATAGCAGTGCATGCCCTTTCAAAGTTTTCAGTATAAGGAATCACTTCTGCTATTCCATGGCCCCATTTAAGAGAATAAAAACACAGGACCTAATACAACACTTAAGAAATCTCGTTAAATATTAAGAAATGACAAACCACTATCCTTTTTTTACACAAGATATTAGATGCCAAGTGCATTTTCTGAGAGCAGTGCCAGGCTGTTCAGTATTTACGAATGAATGAAGCATTTCTATATAAGTAATTCGCACTTTATAAAAGGACTTTTAAAAACTTAAGTCTTGTATAGCAAAGGGACAGCAGCAAGAACTGAATGACAGCCTCAAGTAATAGAGTGCTAAAATGGAATCAGGTATCCTACCTGCATTTGGAGTGCTATTTGACCTTTAACTTGGCTCCTTGTACCATTTGTTGAAGGGTTTGATGTATTTGCTTTGTAAGGACTTCTGTGGAAATCACGATAGCCCTCTTGATTGGAACCGGGCCTGCTTGGAAGCCTGCCATCTTGAAGTAGAGGTCCTGCCCAGTTTTTGTAGTTTGTGAAATTAGCATCACAGTACATAGCCCAAAGCTTACATAAAAATACCTCATTAGCTTGATTTTGGCTGAGGTGGAAAAATCTTTCTGCCATTTTGTACTTTTGAAATTTACTTTTAGAAGTACAGTTTAATTTTTTTAAAACAACAGGTTGGATTTTAGGAGTTTAGCATTAAAATCTCCTGTGGAGCTCAGTATAATGCTAAGAGCTAAAGATTAGGGGCTCATAAAGGTGGGTTGAGAGGTAGCTCTACAGATGTTTGCATAAATTGATAAATATCTTTACAATTTTCCTGCAAAGGGATCCCTTCTTAGAATTTGACCTGGTTTTGGCCGGGCGCGGTGGCTCACGCCTGTAATCCTAGCACTTTAGGAGGCTGAGGCGGCGGATCACGAGGTCAGGAGATTGAGATCATTCTGGTTAACACGGTGAAACCCCGTCTCTACTAAAAATACAAAAAATTAGCCGGGCATGGTGGCGGGCGCCTGTAGTCCCAGCTACTCTGGAGGCTGAGGCAGGAGAATGGCGTGAATCCATGAGGCGGAGATTGCAGTGAGCCGAGATCGCACCACTGCACTCCAGCCTGGGGCGACACAGCGAGACTTCGTCTCAAAAAAAAAAAAAAAAATTTGACCTGGTTTTAAAGATTTTTCGGTCCAGGTACAGTAGCTAATGCCTGTAATCCAAGCCCTTTGGGAGGCTCCAGTGGGAGGATCGCTTGAGCCCAGGAGTTTGAGACCAACCTGGGCAACATAGCAAGACCCCATCTCTAAAAAAAAAAATAAAATAAGTTAGCTGGGCATGGTGGCACATGCCTGTAGTCCTGTCTACTCAGGAGGCTGAGGCAGGAGGCTTGCTTGAGCTCAGGAGTTCCAGGTTGCAGTAAGCTATGATCTCACCACTGCACTTTAGCCTGGAAGACAGCGAGATCCTGCTTCTTACAAAAAAAGAAAAAAATTTTTGTAGCAGTTAACAAACTTCCTTTTCTATGTAGGGTATGATAAATGGACATATCTACTTTGTGCTGTTTGAACCTACTAAACTAAAAAAAAATGATGTCTTTAGTTAAATAAAGTAAGCATCACGCTTAATAGGATTGCTGTTTCCATTTGCAGCAGAAAGATCTCAGAGTAAAGAAGAACTTAAAGAAATTCAGATATGTGAAGTTGATTTCCATGGAAACCTCGTCATCCTCTGATGACAGTTGTGACAGCTTTGCTTCTGATAATTTTGCAAACACGGTAAGTGCTGCCTGAGAATAAACAGAATTGAGTCTGCAGTGCTCAAAATGCCCCAGATGCTTTATGCGTGATTAAAACTGCTTGCTTTTTGCCTACATTTCTATACAGCCGTTATGAAAATACAGTATGCACTATAATTTCATTTCACTTTTTGCTGTGGTTCTAGGTAGTAATTGTTGGAGGTAGATTAGCTACTTATTCTATCCTTTTGAAATGTCGCCTAACCTAACATGCATGATGATTTGCCATAACAACTCAGAAATCATTTGTAAACCTCTGAACCATTTTTCTTTGTAACAAAAGCTGTTCTCTTGTAGTGCACTTGTAAATGTGATTTGCTCTCTGCACGGTTTATGGAAAATTGGTTCTTGAAAAAGAAAAAAAATGCACAACCACATTTATTTATTTTACAGAAACCTAAATTCAGGTCAGATATCAGTGAAGAACTGGCAAATGTTTTTTATGAGGACTCTGATAATGAATCTTTCTGCGGCTTTTCAGAAAGTGAGGTGCAAGATGTATTAGACCATTGTGGATTTTTACAGAAACCAAGGCCAGATGTCACTAACGAACTGGCCAGTATTTTTCATGCCGACTCTGACGATGAATCATTTTGCGGTTTCTCAGAGAGTGAGATACAAGATGGAATGGTGAGTTTGAGAATTTCACCAGTTTCAAAGAAGTAAGATACATTTAGAGGCATGACATATTTTTAAAAAAATTTTTTCTTATGATTTTGATTTTAGTCATGCAAGCAGACTTTGTTGACCTTTTAAAAATTTTGAGTATTTTCTTTGTGTCTTAAAGCAGTGTTTATTAATGTAGTCGGACTTATAAATCATGAACATTTTGTAGGCTCTGAAAATTTGGAAACTGGTAAGATAAAATTGGCCAATCTCCAGATTTTCATTACCACAAAAATCCAGCCTAATCAGGAAGCACACTAGTCCTAAATATTATCTACATTTGCATTTAAGTTCAAGTGCCCAGCCTAGTGCCTGTCATAGAGCAGACCTTTGATAAATGTTGGTCTCATCGTATATCTGTGGCTGCATCTTGAAAACCTGTGATAACTTATATGCAGGAGCTCCATTGAGGGCCCTTCCTGCTGCTACTTTTGCTCCTTGGTTGGCTTTTTCTATGCACGCTACCTTCCTTTAACTGCTGCTGCCACTGTTGTGCTGTGCCTCGGTCCCACTCTTTCTGAGCATACTGTTTAATTCTGCACACATTCTCCTGTTCCAAAGACTTTCTCAACAAAGGAAGCGGTGCATTCACTGATAATCAAGTGCATGCTCTTCAACTCACTGGTCCGACACAGATCCACTGCCTGAGGATCACGGTTTGAGTAATATTGATACAAGTGGCAGTGCCTGGCCAAGGAGTGTTTTGGTCCAAATCAGTGCTTACTGGAGTTTGTTGCAGGGGGACCAGGCTGCAGATCTGGATGTGACACAAACATTGTCAATAGCCTGAATAATTTCTGGGCAGTGTTTCAGTTCTTTGAAGATACTGTCATGATTAATAAAATGCCAATTCATTATAATTGTTAGGAACTCATGAAAGGTTTTTGTTGTTTTGTACTCTCTCAATCCATGGACACTAAAAGTACAAAAAGCTGTTTGTGGGCATGTAAGACTTTTTTGAGACAGGGTCTTGCACTGTCAACCAGGCTGGAATGCACTGGTGTGATCATGGCTCACTGCAGCCTCCACCTCGTGGGCTTAAGCGATTCTCCCTCCTCAGCCTACCCAGTAGCTGAGACTACAGGCGTGTGCCACCATGCCTGGGAACTTTTAAAAATTTTTTATGGAGATGTGGGCTCACTTCGTTTCTCAGGCTGGTCTCGAACTCTTAGGCCCAAGCAATCCTCCTGTCTCAGCCTCCAAAAGTGCTGGAATTACAGCCATGAGCCACCTTGCTGGACTTGATAAATATTGTAATGTTAAAACTGAGTCTTTATGGGTGAAATTCTGGGACTTTATGGGTGATTTTTTTTCTTCTCTCTCTTTTTTTACCTGCAACCATTACCATAGTCAATTTTGGAATACCTTTATGACCCCCAAAAATGACTCTGTACCCATTAACAGTCACTCCCTATTCTTTCCCAACACCCCCAGCTCCTGGCAACCATCAGTCTGCTTTCTGTTGTCATAGATTAGCCTTTTCATAAAAATTGAATCATGATATGTGGTCTTTTGTGACTGGCTTCTTTCACTTAGGATAATGATCTCAAGGTTTATTTATGTTGTGGCATGTGTTAGTTCTTCATTTTATTGCAGAATATTCTGTTGTGTGAATCAACCACATTTGATTTACCCATTCATCAGTTGATGGGTAAGTGGGTTGTTTGCACTTTTTTTGGCTATTATGAATAATGCTACTGTGAACATTCATGTACAAGTTTTTGTGTAGACGTATACTCTTAGGTATATACATAGAAGTAGAATTGTGGGTCATGTAGTAACTGTTTAACCTTTTGAGAAATAGACGAAGTGGCTACACCAGTTTACATTCCTACAGCAGTGTGTGAGGGTTACAGTTTCTCCACATTTTTGCTAATACTTTTTTTAATTTTCCTCTTTCTTTTTTTTTTTTTGAGACAGAGTCTCACTCTGTCACCCAGGCTGGAGTACAGTGGCATAATTTTGGCTCACCACAACCTCCGCCTCCTGGGTTCAAGCGATTCTTGTGTCTCAGCCTCCGAGTAGCTGGGACTAAAGGCGCATGCCACCACAACTGGCTAATTTTTTATATTTTTAGTAGAGACGGGGTTTTGCCATCTTGACCAGGCTGGTCTTGAACTCCTGACCTCAGGTGATCTGCCCATCTCAGCCTCCCAAAGAGCTGGGATTACAGATGTGAGCCACCATACCCAGCCTTCCTTTGCTTTTTAGCTCTATCTACTATGAAGTGGTGTCTCATTATGTTTTTTGATTTTTTTGTTGTTGTTGTTGGAGACGGAGTCTTGCTCTGTAGCCCAGGCTGGAGTGCAGTGGCGTGATCTGAGCTCACTGCAACCTCCGCCTCCTGGGTTCAAGTGATTCTCTTGCCTCAGCCTCCCAAGTAGCTGGGATTACAAGCGTGTGCCACCGTGCCTGGCTAATTTTTGTATTTTTAGTAGAGATGGGGTTTCACCATGTTGGCCAGACTGGTGTCAAACTCCTGACGTCAGGTGATCCGCCTGCCCCCGCCTTTGAAAGTGCTGGGATTACAGGCATGAGCTACCGCACCTAGCCTCTCATTGTGATTTTGATTTACATTACCCTTTGGCTAATTTGGATAAATTTTTAATGATGAAAACCTATACTACTTTTGGAATCTGGAAATATTTTTATTTTGAGCTTCTAAAAGTAGATTAGAGAAGTACCTAGAGAAGTCAAATTTATAGACAGAAAATAGGATGATGGTTGCCAGGGGCGGAGGGAAAGAGGGAATGAGGAATTACTGTTTAATGGGTATGGATGGAGTTTTAGTTGGAGAAGATGAAAACATTCTGGAGATGGATGGGGGTGATGGCTGCACAACAATGTGCATGTATTTAATGCCATTGACCTGTATACTTAGAAATGGTTAAAATGATCAATCTTATGTATATTTTATTGTTTATTTTTTAAAGTAGAGAATTGAGATGTGTTAATATAATTTAATATTGCCATAAACATTGAAGCCATATTTATAGGGGAATACATTTTTTTTCCCCTTTTTTTTTTTCAAGACAGGGTCTGGCTCTGTAACCCAGGCCTGGCATACAGTGGCACGAACATGGCTCACTGAGCCTCTGCCACCTGAGCTCAAGCCATCCTCCCACCTCAACCTTCCAAGTAGCTGGGACCACAGGTGTGCGCCACCATGCCCAGCTAATTTTTGTATTTTTTTTTTTTTTGCAGACACGGGGTTTCACCATGTTGCCCAGGCTGGTCTCAAACTCCTAGGCTCAAGTGATTCACCTGCCTCAGCCTCCCAAAGTGCTGGGATTACAGACATGAACCACTGCACCCAGCCAGGAGAACACATTTGTTCTTGTCAGAATTCTTTTAAAATACGTAAAGATGTGTTTCTAAAGAAAGGAAAAGCAGGTGGTAGGAATTTTAACATTTAAAAATGGCTCAGAACCACAGGCCTAGGGACTATGAAAATAGCTTATAACAATGTGGTCCAGATAGGCTACATGGAATTAAACTGCACTCTGTTGATTGTTGTACTCTTTGTGGTTCCTGATTTTGTTACCCAGAGGTGTCAATGTTCAGTTAAAATTCATTTCATACAAGTGTCTCATTGAAAAGGGACTTTGTAGTCATACTGATGCAGCTTGTCTGCTGATCAAGTCCTAATGACTCAATTGTTGTGATTAGAGGCTGCAGTCAGTTCGGGAAGGCTGTAGGACCCGCAGCCAGTGCAGGCACTCTGGACCTCTCAGGGTGGCGATGAAGTTTCCAGCGCGAAGTACTAGGGGAGCAACCAACAAAAAAGCAGAGTGCCCCCAGCCCTCAGAGAATTCTGTGACTGATTCCAACTCCGATTCAGAAGATGAAAGTGGCCTGAATTTTTTGGAGAAAAGGGCTTTAAATATAAAGCAAAACAAAGCAATGGTAGGTATCTGACTTTGTGTTAGAATTAATTTTTCCTAAGTGACTCATTACTTAAATCTGTTCCATCACGCAAAAAAGTTATTTTTTTCTATTACATGAATAAAAAGTTATTTTTGTTTACCTGTGAAGTCTTCAATGTGTGCCTCAAAATGTGTTTCTTTCCCTGAACTACTTTTTTTTAATCTGTTAAAGGCCTGGTTAAGTGTATAGGGGAAATCAGAAACTTTGAATGTGTCAGCTTACTATCAAATATAAAACCATGAGGAGATGTACTTGAGTATTTTCCAGAAGTTAGTTGCTCATTTTCGGCAGTTATTCTAAGCCAATGATATCAGTTTAATTTCCTCCCTTTTTAGCTTGCAAAACTCATGTCTGAATTAGAAAGCTTCCCTGGCTCATTCCGTGGAAGACATCCCCTCCCAGGCTCCAACTCAGTAAGTACTAGTCCTTGTTTATAGACGTAGTGTTTTGGGCACACCTAAGGTAGATCTGTGTTGTATTTAAAAATCTAATTTCTTTATTTGTGTGGCCTTCTAGACAAACGAAGGGGACCTAGAGGAAACCCCCTGACAGATCTCTGGATGATCCTCCTTGAATCCTGGGCAGTTTGGTCTCTCCTTGCTGTGCTCCTGTGGCACTAAACTCCTTTTGATTGGTTATTTCTTTCCTTCCCAGCTAGACTAAGCCCCTCATGGGCAGGTAATGAAGATTGAAAACTTTTTTCTGTTCTCCAGTGTGAGCACATTCCTCCTACATGGTAGATGTGCAATAGATGTTTTTAAAATTGGAGAATGAGACTGACGCGCTACCTACTGCGCTAACGAGGCACCTTAAAATTGGAGAATGAAAATAAAAGAAGAAAATCACAATTTCTTATCAAGTCATAGCTTGGTATCATATACAATTGCATTCTGAGGAATTAAGCTGGTACAACTCAGGGAGATTTGGTGTGTCTGCTGTAATAGAAAAGATTTCTTTTTCCTGCTTTTCCCTGAGGAAAGGAAAGATGGAAAGAGGGAAACCATACAGATATCCCTCTATTTTGCAGTGTAGAAACTGAATGTGTTTCTACAGGGTCAAGAGACATCAGAGAAAAATTTTTTTTTAGAGCAGAAGATCATTTCTTACCTCTTCATTAATTAAAAGAATAAATAGCTCATCTCTCAAGTTGAAAGAAACTGGGCTTGGTTTTACAAAAGCAAAATTAAGATGGCCATATAGGTTTTAGGCTGATTTTGCCATGCATTATGCAAAGGGCAAAGAAAAAGAAAAAATAGAGCTCTCTTAAAACATCCTTAAGGAAAAGCTATGAATTCCCCAAAGTACTACTTCTCTTTATTATGGAATAAATGGATTCCCTTATGCGTGCTTTGTTTAGCAATCCAGGAGACCGCGAAGGCGTACATTCCCGGGTGTTGCTTCCAGGAGAAACCCTGAACGGAGAGCTCGTCCTCTTACCAGGTCAAGGTCCCGGATCCTCGGGTCCCTTGACGCTCTACCCATGGAGGAGGAGGAGGAAGAGGATAAGTACATGTTGGTGAGAAAGAGGAAGACCATGAACGGCTACATGAATGTGAGTTCTCCGCATTGGTACTTGCTCTTCTGATTCTCATCTTCGGTAGGCCTGGCATCATACACAGCACAGGTCCTTAACACCAGGCGATCCATAGTAAATGTTTTCCTCTAACCATTCAGAATTGTAAACGTCACATAAGCTTACTTGGTAATTTTATTAGCAGGCGAGAATTGGGTTTTCTTCATCTCTTCTTAATTGTAGGCATCGTTTCCAAAATGTCCAGTTATGGCTACAGTAAGCATATGGCCTGCTCCCCTACCGTAAGCTCTAGGAGAGATTTCCAGGTTGAAGTTTGTGTGAAGAAATTACAAGTCAAGTATCTGAGATTCAAAGCTGGGGAGAGCCAGTTTTGAATCTCTGTTTTTCAGTTTTGAATCTCTTTCAATCAGTTTTTCAGTTTTGAAGCTCTGTGTTTTGTATTCCTTGTAATGCAGGAAGATGACCTGCCCAGAAGTCGTCGCTCCAGATCATCCATGACCCTTCCGCATATAATTCGCCCAGTGGAAGAAATTTCAGAGGAAGAGTTGGAGAACATCTGCAGCAATTCTCGAGAGAAGATATATAACAGTTCACTGGTGAGAGCCTCTAAATTAACCTGAGAATATAAACATCTGTGAGGGGAAGAGAGCTTCTGTCCCTAAGTGTGTTGCCCAGGTTCTAAAGGGCCTAGCATGTGAAATGTGTGCCTATATGTTTTTTCCACACAAGGAAGGAAAAGTTTTACAGTATCCCTGGGATTTAGCCCTTTTTCACAGTGGAATTATCTGCTTAGTAAGTCTGTAGTCATGGTAAATCTTTTCTCCTAATTTAGAAATCAATTCATTCAACATATATTTATTGCATATCTATTATGTGTGTATACATAGCCAGGTGCTGGGGTGTGGTGGTACACCAAAGATACAAGTGGATTTGGGTAGGTTATTTTTTAATAAGACCTTTTCTTAAAGGAAAGTGGTTTTACCACACCAGGCTAATTTATATATTTTTAGTGGAGATGGGGTTTTGCCGTATTACCCAGGCTGGTCTCGAACTCCTTGGCTCAAACGATCCACTCTTCTCAGTCTCCCAGAATGCTGGGATTACAGGTGTGAGCCACTGCACCTGGTTGAGTTATTTTTCATACCCTGGCATGTACATGTGTATGCAGAGATTCATAGACAAAATGTAAGGCTATACTACGAAGAGGGACATTCTGTAAATATGCTATTTTCTCTGTTGAAAAACAGTGTTTTTTTTGTTTTTTTTCTTAATGGCTTATTTGTAGGGCTCTACTTGTCATCAATGCCGTCAGAAGACTATTGATACCAAAACAAACTGCAGAAACCCAGACTGCTGGGGCGTTCGAGGCCAGTTCTGTGGCCCCTGCCTTCGAAACCGTTATGGTGAAGAGGTCAGGGATGCTCTGCTGGATCCGGTAGGTGCCTGCCAGGGGTTGGTCCTGTGGGCTTGAAGGCCAGCCACAAACTATGATGAGGCCAGAAAAAGGCACTGGTGAAGGGGTGGAGCCCTTTCTGTTATGCGGTGCTCTTCTGTTTTTTTAAGATGGAGTATCATTCTGTCACCAGGCTGGAGTGCAGTGGCGGGATCTCAGCTCACTGCAACCTCCTCCTCCCGGGTTCAAGCGATTCTCCTGCCTCAGCCTCCCAGGTAGCTGGGACTACAGGCACGCGCCACCATACCCAGCTAATTTTTATATTTTTAGTAGAGACAGGGTTTCACCACGTTGGCTGGGATGGTCTTGATCTCTTGACCTTGTGATCCACCTGCCTCTGGCCTCCTAAAGTGCTGGGATTACAGGTGTGAGCCATCATGCCCGGCCCAGGGTGCTCTTAATTCAGAACACAAATGAATTCAGAGTGATGGTGCTGCATAGGCCTGAGCCGCTTCTATGATACTCGGATCTGAACTGTCCCTGGGAAGTTGCTGCTCCATTTATCCCTGGTAGCTGCTTGTAACTTCCACTCCTGGAAGGAAGCATTAGGCATGACTAATGCATATTAATCATATAAATTTTTAACCATAAAGAAGGGGTTAAATGTAATGTAGATAAGTTGGGGGGGAGGTAAGGTTTAACTTAATTGTGCCGTTTGATAATCCTCCTTCAGAACTGGCGTTGCCCGCCTTGTCGAGGAATCTGCAACTGCAGTTTCTGCCGGCAGCGAGATGGACGGTGTGCGACTGGGGTCCTTGTGTATTTAGCCAAATATCATGGCTTTGGGAATGTGCATGCCTACTTGAAAAGGTAGTGGGTGTTTTCTTTTCTCTTCCACATCTGAATTTTATATTCATTTATGTCTTAATGAAAAGATGATAGATGTCAGAAGAGTGGTTATCTCTGGCGGGGTGGAGACTGACTGGAACACAGGAAGGGATGGGAACATTTTCTGTCTTTACTTAGGTGGTGGTAACCCGGGTGGATGGGTGTGTATGAAAGAGTCAGGTTATATACTCGAAGATGTGTGCACCTGACCATAGTGATGTTATAACTCAATAAAAATGTTTTTAAAAATGAATTAGGCTTTCAAAAGAGAATTCTTTGGTTGAAAACTATGTTCTGACACGTTTCCTTTTGTCTTTCACAGCCTGAAACAGGAATTTGAAATGCAAGCATAATATCTGGAAAATTTGCTGCCTGCCTTCTACTTCTCAAATCTTTCTTGTAAAAGTTTCCAGTTTTTTCGCTGAAACCTGAGTTAAAAATCTTGATGATCAGCCTGTTTCATAAGAAACTCCAATCAAATTAATCTTAGCAGACATGTGTTTCTGGAGCATCACGGAAGGTATATTGCAAGTTACACTTTGCCCTCCTGCAGTTTATTCTCTGCTCCCAACCCCCATCTCATAGCATCCCCCTCTATTTCCAATGTTCTGCAACCGCTTAGTTTCTGAATTTCTTTTAAATTACAGTTTTATGAAAGCATATTTTATTTACTTGGTGTTGAAATAGCCCTCATAAAACCTAAGCACTTGGAAACAATAATAGTGTTAACTAACTATATCTATTGAATTTCAGAGAAGAGCCTTCTGACTTGTTTACACAAAAACGAGTATGATTTAGCATTCATACTAGTTGAAATTTTTAGTAGAATCAAGGCACAAAAGTCTTAAAACCATGTGGAAAAATTAGGTAATTATTGCAGATCGATGCCTCTCAATCCCATGTATTACGCTTATGTTACAAGTTGTTGTCACAGTTGAGACTTAATTTCTCCTAATTTCTTCTGCCCGAAGGGTAAGTGGTGCGTCCAGCTTACACAATCATGATTCAAAGGTTGGTGGGCAATGTAATACTTAAAATAATGATGGAAGAGCTATCTGGAAATTATGAGTAGGCTGATTGGAATTTTCAGTATAAAACTTTAGTATAATTGTAGTTCGCAAAGTTTATTTCAGTTCACATGTAAGGTATTGCAAATAAATTCTTGGACAATTTTGTATGGAAACTTGATATTAAAAACTAGTCTGTGGTTCTTTGCAGTTTCATGTAAATTTATAAACCAGACACAAGGTTCAAGTTTAGATTTTAAGCACTTTTATAACAATGATAAGTGCCTTTTTGGAGATGTAACTTTTAGCAGTTTATTAACCTGACATCTCTGCCAGTCTAGTTTCTGGGCAGGTTTACTGTGTCAGTATTCCCCCTCCTCTTTGCATTAATCAAGTTATTTGGTAGAGGTGGAATCTAAGTGTTTGTATGTCCAATTTACTTGCATGTGTAAACCATTGCTGTGCCATTCAATGTTTGATGCATAATTGGACCTTGAATCGATAAGTGTAAATACAGCTTTTGATCTGTAATGCTTTTATACAAAAGTTTATTTTAATAATAAAATGTTTGTTCTAACTTGTCTACTTTTTTAAAAATAATCTTACTGTACTTAATTCTAATTTTTTCCTCATATTTAAATAAAAGGCCATTTCCACCTTTTCTAAAAAAGTCTCCCTTTTGACTGAAGTTTCTGAAGTTCTAAGGTCAGCTCATTTGAAAGGACCTCACTAGGTGACAGGACTAATACCTGTGATCAGAAAACGGGCTGAGACAACCACAGTCAGTGCCTGATAGAAAACAATACGTGCCCATGAGGTTTTGTAGTGTTTTCTTTTCCTTTATGATGTGCTTTACAATACCTGGCTTACTTTTATCAACCATTCAAACATACATTAAATGCATGCTGTGCCTTGAGGCTTGTTCCAGGACTGAGAGAATTAAAACCAAAAAGGCATGGTCTAAAAGCTCTCATAGCCCAATTCTTTTTTTATTTTTTATTTTTTGTAGAGACAGGTCTTGCTATGTTGCTCAGGCTGGTTTCAAACTCTTGGGCTCAAGGGATCCTCCTGCCTCGGCCTCCCAAAGTCATAAAATTACAGGCAAGAGCCACCACCACACCGGCTGTCCAATTCTTTAGATCAGGGGTTGGCAAACTATAGCCTGTGGGCTACATGCTGCTGCAGGCTTTATTCATGTGGCATATGAACTAAGTATTTTTTTTTTCCATTTGGAAAGGGTTGTTAAATAAGCAGAGACAATATGGTTCACAAAACCTAAGATATTTACAACCTAGCACTTTACAGAAAAAGTTTACTGTGTCTGCTCTAGAGTTATTTGAGAAGCCATGTTTACCCCATACTCATCTGGGGAGAAGAACAAGCTAAATGAAGTTGTACAACTGGTATTCTATGTAGATCCAAAAGAAGCCTGTAACTTTGTTTTTGTAAACTTTTTGGGTCTTAACCCAAATTATAATCCAACCTTATTGGATATGTAATTGGGAAGCTTAAATGTTTAGAGTTCATATAAATTAACGCTTATTTGGAAAAGTTTAGGTGTTACCATGTTTTAATAGGAAGTAGAACTAATGTGGTTTTCGTTAAAAATTAACTATAACAGTTGATTTGGATGGTTTATCCTTAAAGCTTTGATTTACAATCTAATGGGGGAACTAAGATGAAAACCCAAAAATAATGTTCTCAGCAGGAATGAAGGGAAAAAAACTAATGGGCATTTTCCCATCACCAGACATTTTAAAACATGGGTGAACTCCTGGGTTTTGTGATGATCCCATTTTATAATAAGGAGCCTTAGGTCAGTTGCCCAGCCTCAGCCTCGACTGTGGGAGCCCACGGGGCCCACTGCAGAGCTCCACAGGCCATCCTGAGTGGAGACAACTCCGGTTTTCACAGCTAGCTGTGAAAAGTGGTGTTAGGGTGGCTGTGCCCCAGGAACTGCTTTCATATTTGTTTCTTCAACCTGAGGTAGAGTTTTCTGAGGTAGAGATGGTATCTATGTTTTGATTCTTACTTAGGAGTTAAAAAATGAAATACGAACTGAAAAGGCTTTCACAATGAAGGGCAAAGGCTGCAGTTAGAGGGTTTTGCTGGAAGGTTTTGTTTTTGTTTCATTTTGCTTTTACAAGAAAGTGAGAGGGGACTTCTCATTGCCCCAGGAATGAAATGGGGTCACTGGGAGAATGGAACTAGAGGTCTCAGTGCTTTAGGAGAAGATGGGAGTACGGGGACAGTATTAGGTACCCAGTCCCGAGGGGAATAGGGGTTTTATGTTAATGTTAACCTCACATCCATTAGGTGTCTGAAAGAATGGGGAAGGAAATCCAGATAAGTTGAGAAAAATGCCTAGTATCACACAGCTCCAAAGAGGCAAAGCTAGGCCAAACACCAGAGAGAGGACTTTATTCTTTTTTTTCCTCTTTAAGCTGACTTTGCCTTAGGAGTCAAAGAAGAAGAGCGGGTTTTTGATAAGGTTCTGGCAGGGAGAACAAGGGCATCTTGGGTGCTGGGTCCAGCCTGGCTGATGTGGCTTACTGCAGAAACCCTGCTGAACAGGGAGGCTGGCAGGGCTGGAAGGGGTCTGAGCGCTTGTGTGGATCAGGGGGTTGTACTGGAGGTGAAGATGGGTGGAGAGCAGGTTCAGAAGGAATGAGGCAGTGGGACAGTAGGAAACCAGAGCCTTGGATGATCCTGCATGGATGTTAGAAACCTCCGAGGTTGTAACTGAAGGGCATGAGAATCCTGCGGGTGGAGAGGACTCCTTAGATAACTACAAGGTTGGGGAAGGAGAAGGAAAAGCAGAGGGAAAGAAAACTTCCTAGGAGCCGTTGCTGTGAGACAACGGAAGAGGGACTAGAGCTTGGGGTGGCAGTAAAGAGCCAGGAATCTGACTGGGACTGTAAGGGATGGACTCCCGATTGCAGAGGAACTGGTACATTCCAGAGAAAGTCCTTTATCCATTATAACATCCAGGTGATGTAAGCATTTGAGGGAAGGAGCAAGGAACAAAAGAGATAGCACTCAAAGCTGAAAGCCATGAACATTTTGTTTTTTTCCAATCTGTTTGTGTTTTGTTTTATATGGTAGCGCTTAAACTACATGTGCAACTGTTAGCATTGAAATTTGGCTCCGGTGTGGTCTTTGCTAGCTTCTTTTGTTTTCTGGTGAGATTCAATGTTACAGGCTCACTCTTACACATTCTCTACCCTAAGCCTGGAGTCAGCCATTTCTCCCAAGTGCTTTGTTTTTAAAACATTTCTTTTATATCTATTAATTTTTAGTATATTTGTGTATATATATGTATATACACATGCATACATAGGCTTATACATATTGGTATTTATATGTAAAATTAACAGTAATGTGGCTATGTATACATATATGGCTTCAGAATTATATATGTATATAGTATACATATAATATAGAATATAAAATTATATATCAAATAATATAAAGTTATATATTAAAATATATAATATAAAATTAATATGTAATATAAAATTATAATTATATAATAATTGTATAGTAATACAGAACTATAGTACATATAATATGGCTTCAGTATAATTAGGCTGGGCGCAGTTGGCTCATACCTATAATCCCAGCAGTTTGGGAGACTGAGGCGGGAGGATTGCTTGAGCCCAGGAGTTCAAAACCATCCTGGGCAACATAGTGAGTCCCTGTCTCTACAAAAAATAAAAAATTAGGCCCTGATTTTTAAAATGTAAACATTATATATATATAATTTTTACCCTCCTATTGCCTTTCAGATAAATGATAGCATACTACTTACTACATACTCTTTTTACCCTGCATTTTTCACTTAACTATATATATGGGAGATAAACATAATTTTATTATACAAAGAATTCTAGCCAGGAGCAGTGGCTCACGCCTGTAATCCCAGCACTTTGAGAGGCCGAAGGGGGTGGATCACCTGAGGTCATGAGTTTGAGACCAGCCTGGCCAACATGGTGAAACCCCATCTCTATTAAAAATACAAAAATTAGCCAGGCCTGGTGGCACACCTGTAATCTCAGCTACTTGGGAGGCTGAGGCACAAGGATTGCTTGAACCTGGGAGGTGGAGGCTGCAGTGAGCCAAGATCATGCCACTGCACTCCAGCTTCAGCAAGAGAGCGAGACTCTGACTCAAAATAAAAAAAAAAAAAAGAATTCTGAAGTTACAATCAGTACTCAAACGTATGAACATGGAGTTAAGCTTTAGAGTTTCAGAGGAAAAAAAAAATATTGTAGATAATTGTTTTCTGTTCTACTCAAATGCCCAAAGACAGACTGTTCCGTGGGCTTATGCTAGGAAAGTCAAATTTCGGCCAGGTGCAGTGGCTCACACCTGTAATCTCAGCACTTTGGGAGGCCAAGGTGGGCGAATCACTTGAGGTCAGGAGTTTGAGGCCAGCATGGCCAAAATGGTGAAACCCAACCCAGTCTCTACTAAAAATGCAAAAATTAGACAGATGTGGTGGTGTGTGCCTGTAATCCCAGCTACTCGGGAGGCTGAGGCAGGAGAAGCAGGAGAATCGTTTGAATCTGGGAGGCGGAAGTTGCCACGAGCAGAGGTTGTGCCACTGCTCTCCTGCCTGGGCAACAGCCAGACTCAGTCTCAAAAAAAAAAAAAAAAAAAAAAAAGGTAAAATTTCCTCTCCTCACACACTTAGTAGGCAAGCCATATCAACAGGAACCAGTATTTCAGTTTTATTTTATTTTTATTTGGTTTTCCATACTTTAATAGACTAATCCTTAAGTTTGTCTTCTAAATTGAATAGCTATAAATGTTTTTCACTGCTTAATGACCATCCACTGTGTTTTTTTTGAGATGGAGTCTCGCTTTGTCCCAGTCTGGAGTACAGTGGCACAAGCTCGGCTCACTGCAACCTCCGCCTCCTGGTTTCAAGTGATTCTCCTGCCTCAGCCTCCCAAGTAGCTGGTATTACAGGCGCCCGCCACCACACCTGGCTAATTTTTGTATGTTTAGTAGACACAGGGTTTCTCCCTGTGTTGGCCAGGCTGGTCTTGAACTCCTGACCTCAGGTAATCCACCTGCCCTCAGCTTCCCAAAGTGCTGGGATTACAGCCATGAGCCACCATGCATGGCCTGTTTTTTTTTTGTTTGTTTTTTTTTTAAAGTAGTAATCACCACTGGCACTTGCCTGAATTTTCAAGATGTGACCATTTTGAGTACCCTAATGCTTAAGGAGGAAAAATATGTAAATAAAATTCCTTTATGCAAATGCTTTCTGCAACTCTCATTGCCAGCCAAATTCTTGTAAATCATGATAAACAGATGCTACTGAACAAAATGAGTAAGTAAAATTATGGAGATAGATTCTATTTATCTTGTTTTTCAGTGTTGGGGAGGGAGAAAAGGATATCAACTAAATTTTTTCTGTGCATGATGATTAGGGCAGACACCAAGAACTCTATTAATTGATTTCAGCAAGGCAGGATTTGGGACTCAGCTAGAGAGCTACCCCTGGTAAGGGAAAAGTTCTATTGCCACTTTGCTTGACCAGAGAACTGGGTTGGGAAACAATTCAATATCAAGCTTGCTAGGTCTCTGCCTATTGTTCAGCTTTTTGTTGCTTTTTTTCTGCCAACTTTTAAAAAAATTGTAGTAAAATTCACATAACATAAAATTTACCACTTTAACCATTTCAAAGTATACAACTAGGTGGCTTCCAGTACATTCACAATGTTGTGCAACCATCATCACTATGTAACGCTAAAACATTTTCATCACTCCCAAAAGAAATCTCGTCCCTATTAAAAAGTCACTCCTTTTTTTCCTCTCTCCAACCCATGAGAACCTATTGCTTTCTGTCTCTATGGATTTGCTTATATTCTGGACATTTGGAAACATACAGTGTGTTGCTTTTTGTATCTGGCTTTTTTGTTTTTCTAAACAGACACAGGGTATTTCTGTGTTACTCAGGGTGGAGTGCAGCAATGTGTGATCATAGCTCACTGCATCCTGGAACTCCTGGACTCAAGCAATTATGTCACCTCAGCCTCCCAAGGAGCTGGGAGTTACAAGCATGAGCTACCACACCAAGCAGGGTTCTTTCACATACTAATTCATTCATGTTAGGCCGGGTGCAGTGGCTCATGCCTGTAATCCCAGCACTTTGGGAGGCCCAGGCAGGTGGATCACTTGAGTCAGGAGTTTAAGACCAGCCTGGTCAACATGGTGAAACCCCATCTCTACTAAAAATACAAAAACCAGGCGTGGTGGCGGGTACCTGTAATCCCAGCTACCTGGGAGGCTGAGGCACGAGAATCGCTGGAACTCGGGATGCAGAGGTTGTAGTGAGCCTAGACTGCACCATTGCACTCCAGCCTGGGTGACAAGAGCAAGACTCTGTTAAAATTAATAAATAAGATTCATCCATGTTGTATGTATCATCATTTTATTCTTCTTCATGCCCAAATATTCCATTGTATGGATATACCACAATTTATCCATATATCAGTTGGTGGACATTTTGGTTGTTTTCACCTTTTGGCTAGTGTGAATAGTGCTGCTATGAACATTTCACTTACACATTTTAGTTTGAACACCTAATTTCAGTACTCTTTGGTATATACCTAGGAGTGGAATCACTGAATCATATGGTAATTGTATGTTTAACTTTCTGAGGAGCTACCAAACTTTTTCATAGTGGCTGCACCATTTCACATTTCCACTAGTAATGTGTGAGGGCTCCAGTTTCTCCACGTCCTTGCCAA
Organism: Nomascus leucogenys; assembly: GCF_006542625.1. Taxonomy (NCBI): domain Eukaryota; kingdom Metazoa; phylum Chordata; class Mammalia; order Primates; family Hylobatidae; genus Nomascus; species Nomascus leucogenys. Next base: position 73,728,305 of record NC_044402.1, read on the forward strand.
CACTTGTTATTTTCTGGTTTGTGTGTTTGTTTTATAGACAGACATCCTAGTAGGCATGAAATGATATCTCATTGTGATTTTGGATTCCATTCCTTATTAATGACAGATGATGTAGAGCATACTTTTTTGTACTTTCTGGCCATTAGATTATCTTTGGAAAAATGTCTACTTCAGCCCTTTGCCCATTTTATTTATTTATTTATTTAAGAGACAGGGTCTTGCTCTGTCACCCAGGCTGGAGTACAGTGGCATGAGCATAGCTGACTGCAGCCTCAAACTCTTGGGCTCAAGCGATCCTCCCACTTGGCCTCCCAAAGCACTGGGATTACAGGTGTGAGCTACTGTGTTCAGACCGTTTGCGCATTTTAAATTGGTTTCTTTTCTTTTTGTTTTGAGTTTTAAGAGTTCTTTATATATTCTGGATATTAGATCTTTATTAGATATGTGATTTGCAATTATTTTCTCCCATTTCTGTGGGTTTTCCACTTTTATTTTTAACAGCTTTATAGAGATATAATTCACATACCATACAAACATTTGAAATGCTCCGTTAAAGAATACAATCAATGGTTTTTAGCATATCCACAGATATGTACAACCATCACTACTGTCAACTTTAGAACATTTTCAGCACCTCCGGAAGAAACCCTGTATCCTTTGGCTATTATCCCTACTCTCATCCCTGCTTCCCCTAGGTCTAAGCAACCACCGACCTGTTAATACTTTCTGTCTGTATAGCTTCCCCTATTTTGGACTTTCATATGAATAGAATCATAAAGTATGTGGACTTTTGTGGCTGACCTCTTTCATGTGGCGCATAGTGTTTTCAATGTTATCCATGTTATAGTGTGTATGAGTACTTCATTTCTTTTTATGGCCAAATAATATTCCATTGTGTGGGAATATCACGTTGTCATTTGCCCACTGATGAGCATTTGGGTTGCTTCTACTTTTTGGGGATTATGAATAATGATGATATAAACATGTCTAAGTTTCTGTGTGCACATATATTTTCATTTCACTTAAGTATATATCCAGGAGTAGAATTGCTGGGTAATATGGTAACTGTTTTTAATTGTTTGAGGAACTGCCAGACTGTCTTTTCACCGGCTTGATTGTGTTCTCTGATGCACAAAAATTTTAATGAAGTCCAATTTATCTTTTTTTTTTTTTTTTTGCTGCTTGTTCTTTTGGTATTATGTCTAAGAATCCACTGCCAAATCCAATGTCATGAAGATTTACCCCATCTTTTCTTCGAAGAGTTTTATAGTTTTAACTTACATTTAGGTCTACAATCCATTTCGAGTTAACTTTTGTATGCAGTGTGAGCTAGGGAATCTACCTTCATTCTTTTGCATATGAATATTGAATATCCCAGCACCATTTGTTGAAAAGACTATTCTTTCCCCCATTGAATGCTCTTGGCACCCTTGTTGAAAATCAGTTGACCACCAATATATGAGTGTATCACTGGACTCCCAGTTCTATTCCGTTGATCTTTATGTTCTTATGCCAATCCCATACTGTGTTGATAACAAGACTAGTTTTTTTGTTTGTTTGAGACGGAGTCTTGCTCTGTCGCCAGGCTGGAGTGCAGTGGCGCGATCTCGGCTTACTGCAACCCCTGCCTCCCGGGTTCAAGTGATTCTCCTGCCTCAGCCTCCCAAGTAGCTGGGACTATAGGTGTGTGCCGCCATGCCCAGCTAATTTTTGTGTTTTTAGTAGAGACGGGGTTTCACCATGTTGGTCTTGATCTCTTGACCTCGTAATCTGCCTGCCTCGGCCTCCCAAAGTGCTGGGATTACAGGCGTGAGCCACCGCACCTGGCCACAAAACTGTAGTTTTATAGGTAAGTTGTGAAATTGGGAAATGTGATCCCTCTAACTTTGTTCTTTTTCAATATTGTTTTGGCTATTTGGGGTCCTTTGCAACTTGATGTGAATTAAAGTATCACTTGTTCATTTCTGCAAAAATGGAAGTTGGAATTTTGATTGGGATTACACTGAACCTATAGTTCAACTTGGGGGAATATTGCCATTTTAACAATATTAAATTTTCCAATCTGCGAACATTAGATGTCTTTCCATTTATTTAGGACTTCTTTAATTTCTTTCAACAATGCTTTAGTTTCCTTTGTCCATATCTCTGGTTAAATTTATGCCTAAGTATTTTATTCTTTTTGATACTATTGTAGCTGAAATTGTTTTCTTTTTAAATTTTATTTAGAAATAAATGTTGTGTAGAGGCAGAGTCTCGCTATGTTGCCCAGACTGCTGTCGAACCCTTGGTCTCCAGCAATCCACCTATTTTGGCCTCCCAAAGTGCTGGGATTAAAGGCACGAACCACTACACACCCAGCCCGGAATTTTTTTTTTTTTTTCCTCAGAAAGGAGTCTCACTCTGTGGCCCAGGCTGGAGTGCAGGAGCATGATCTCGGCTCACAGCAACCTCCACCTCCTGGGTTCAAGCAATTCTCCTGCTTCAGCCTCCCGTGTAGCTGGGACTACAGGCACGTACCACCATGCCCAACTAATTTTTTTTTGTATTTTTGGTAGAGAGGGGCTTTCACCATGTTGGCCAGGCTGGTCTCGAACTCCTGACCTCAGGCCATCCACCTGCCTTGGCCTCCCAAAGTGCTGGGATTACAGGCGTGAGCCACTGTGTCCAGCCAAATTGTTATCTTAATTTCATTCTCAGATCATTCATTGCTTGTAAATAGAAACACAACCCATTTTTGTATATCGATGTTACTGTTATTTTTAAGGGAACTGCTTTCCCATCAGTGCATTCTTGAGGACTTTTGCTAATTCTCTGAGTTTATCAGTCACTCTGACCCTCACTCAGTCTTTCTAAATGCTGAAGGATATTACAACCCTACTTAGTCCCACCCCATCTTGATATGAGGATTCAACACTACCTTATTAACAAGAAGTTCCCACTTTTTTTTTTTTTTGAGATGGAGTCTCTCTCTGTCGCCCAGGCTGGAGTGCAATGGCACGATCTCGGCTCACTGCAAGCTCCGCCTCCAGGATTCACGCCATTCTCCTGCCTCAGACTCCTGGGTAGCTGAGACTACAGGTGCCTGCCACCACGCCCGGTTAATTTCTTGTATTTTTAGTAGAGATGGGGTTTCACCGTGTTAGCCAGGATAGTCTCGGTCTCCTGACCTCGTGATCCGCCTGCCTCAGCCTCCCAAAGTGCTGGGATTACAGGATACAGGTGTGAGCCACTGCGCCCGGCCAGTTCCCACTTTTAAATTAACCATAGATAGCACTTCATTTGAAGATGTTAAAATGTCAGGGCAGACATAAAGAGGGATATGGGAAATAAGCCTATGTTTATTATATTTTAAATTATTATTAATATTATTTTGCTCAATATCTTTTGATGGTTATAAAAGTATATTTTGCACTTTGGGAGGCTGAGGCAAGAGGATTGCTTGAGACCAGGAGTTCAGGAGCAGCCTGGGCTACATAGCAAGACCCCATCTCTACAAAAAATTTAAAAATTAGCCAGGTGTGGTGGTGCATGCCTTACAATTCCAGCTACTCGAGAGACTGAGGCAGGATCCCTTGAGCCAAGGAATTTGAGGTTACAGTGAGTTGATGGCACCACTACACTCCAGCCTGGGTGACAGAGTGAGACTCTGTCTCAAAAACAAAAATTATCTTTTAATTACTTATTATAGAAAATTGGAATGTCATAATTAAAATCACCCACAATCCTTCCACTTACAAGTAACCGCAGTTAAGAATTGGGTTATTTGTGGGTACTGAACCTGAGTATTATTAACATTATTAAGATTATATGGCCAGGCACAGTGGCCCACACTTCTAATCCCAGCACTTTGGGAGGCTGAGGCAGGCAGATCACTTGAAGTCGGGAGTTCAAGACCAGCCTGGCCAACACGGCGAAACCCTGTCTCTACTAAATATACAAAAATTAGCCAGGCTTGGTGGGGCATGCCTGTAATCCCAGCTGCTTGGAAGCTGAGGCACGAGAATTGCTTGAACCCGGGAGGCGGAGGCTGCAGTGAGTTGAGATCGCGCCATTGCACTCCAGCCTAGGCAACAGAACAAGACTCTGTCTCAAAGAAAAAAAAAGATTATATGCTACATATAACTTTTATCCCTCTACCCTTTGTTTCCCATCTAAATTATGTGATAATGACTTACTTTTAGGAAACATCAATTTAAATGCATTATTAGAAGTAATAGTAATTTTTTTATATTTATTTGGACAGCTACTTGTGGCATGTCTTTCATGGATTATTTTTCTTTTTTAAAATTAAAGTAATAACATGGACTTGGTATCTTAGTCCGTTGTCTGTTGCTTACAATACCTGAAACTGCGTAATTTATAAAGAAAAGGAATTTATTTCCTATAGTTATGGAGGCTGAGAAGTCCAAGGTCAAGGGCCCATATCTGATGACGATCTTCTTGCTGGGGGGCACTCTGCACAGAGTCCCAAGGTGGCACAGAGTGTCATGTGGAGAGGAGGCTGAGCTTGCTAGCTCAGGTCTCTCTTCCTCCCCTTGTAAAGCCACTGACCCACTCCCACGATAAACCATTAACCCTTTACTTCACTTACACATTAATCAATGAATAGATTAATTCATTCTCGAGGGCAGAACCCTTATAACCTCATCACTTCTTAAAGATCCCAACTCTCAACACTGCCACATTGGGGATTAAGTTTCAACATGAGTTTTGGAGGGAACAAACATTCAAATCATAACATTTGGCTAAAACAAATAGCTCTGAAGGATTTACAATAAAAAGCAACAGCTCCTTTCTCCACCTCTCCAGAACCCCAGCCCTATTTTCCAGGGAGCAACCACTTTTAACTTCAGTTTTTATAACTTTTGAGGAATAACCTGCATATCTCAACTAATAATTATTTCCTGATATTTCTTGATGTGTAAACTTTGATTTACTCATTGACTTCCTGACCTCTCTTCCTCACTTCTGCTACTAACTCTGGCAACTCTCCTTTTATTTTTGCATAATCAAGGCTGATAATACTTACCTTTTGATCTAAAAATGTCTTCTGAACCTTGTCTATAGGATCGTTCAAAAGGTTGAGAACAAATAAACAATGTACATTAATAAGATGATATAGCATCCTTTACTACAGTTGTGAGTGATATATTTGGGTTTTTTTTTCTTTTTAGACAGGGTCTCACTCTGTAGCCCAGGCTGGAGCGCAGTGGTGTGATCTTGGCTCACTGCAACCTCTGCCTCCCGGGTTCAGGTGATTCTCTCACCTCTGCCTCCCAAGTAGCTGGGACTACAGGTGCATGCCATGACACCTGACTAATTTTTGTATTTTTTGTTAGAAACGAGGTTTTGCCATGTTGGCCAGGCTTGTCTCAAATGTCTGACCTCAAGTTATCCTCCTGCCTTGGCCTCCCAAGGTGCTGGGATTACGGGCCTGAGGCACCGTGCCTGGTGTGATACGTTATGATCACATTGCCTTCCCTTCAGTTCTTGATGACAACCTGTGGCCAGCCTCTCAAAGGAGAATATTCTTAGTGCCACCATCAATTGGATTGTCTGTTCTTATACTCCAGTGATTATTTAAAATTATCCCATATTTTATTTTCTTAACTTTCTTATAGACATGTCAAAATTTCTCCAGGTTTTTAGATTGCCTTTATTCTTGAAAGGAAAATGAAATACATACTTTATCACATATTTAATCTTTCTTCTTTTTTATTCTACTTATTGCTTGGAACCCTCTTCATTCTTCTCTTGAAGCCACTAAATTACTCCCCTATTTTGCTACACAGCTGTCTTCCTAAGAAGAGCAAGTTCCATCATTTCTTGCAACCCACATTTTTCCCTCCCTTAGTTTCCATTCTATTTGTACTGGGGTACATCCTCAGGCAATTAAATCAGCCAGGCTAAGAGGTAAGTCATTGCACATATTGAAAATTATTGTGCTCAAGCTTAGTTATTAGTTTGATTGGAAAGAGAATACGAAGTCAAATTTCTCTTCAGATTTTTGTAGTTTTGTTCCCTCACCCTTCAGAGGTCTTTGCTGGTGATAATCTTTTTTTTTTTTTTTTTTTTTTTACAAGTGACCTGTATTTTTCTCAAAGTCTTTTGGGGATCTGTCTATTTTTCTTTTTATTTTTTGAGACCGTCTCACTCCATCACCCAGGCTGGAGTGCAGTGATGTTATCTCGGGTCACTGCAACCTCTGCCTCCTGGGTTTAAGCAATTCTTGTGCCTCAGCCTCCCGAGTGGCTGGGATTACAGGTGCATGCCACCACCCCAGCTAATTTTTGTATTTTTAGGAGAGATGGGGTTTCGCCATGTTGGTCAGGCTGGTCTCCAACTCCTAACCTCAGGTGATCTACCTGCCTTGGCCTTGCAAAGTGCTGGGATTACAGATGTGACCTACCATGCCTGGGCAGGATCTCTCCATTCTTTTTTATTTTTATTTTTTTTGAGACAGGGTCTCAAAATAACTACTTTGTTTTTTTTTTTCTGATTACAAAGTTAATCTGTGTTTATTGTAGAAAATGTGGGAAATGCTTGAAAGCATAAAAAAGAAAATGTAACTCTAATCTTACCACCTGAGATAATAAACATTTTTAACATTTAAACATATTCTGTTTTCTGTGTCTGGGTATATATACATTTTTTTGCTTAACAAAAATGGGCCAGGCGTGGTGGCTCATGCCTGTAATCCCAGCACTTTGGGAGGCTAACGAGGGCTAAGGTGAGATGATCACTTGAGGCTAGGAGTTTGAGACCAACCTGAGCAGCATAGCAAGACCCTGCCTGCCTCTACTAAAATAAAAGATACTAGCCAGGTGTGGTGGCACACACCTGTAGTCCTAGCTACTTGGGAGGCTGAGGTGGGAGGATTGCCTGAGCTCAGGAGTTCAAGGTTGCAGTGACCTGTTTGCCATTGCACTCCAACCTGGATGACAGAGCAAGACCTTGTCTAAAAAAAAAAAAAAAAAAAAAAAAAAGGGAAGGGGGCATATTGGAGATACTGTTTTGCAACTTGCTTTTTTCAAATTAGTTTTTTGCCCTGAACATTATCTTCTTTTCTTCTTTTTCATACAAGAAGATACTCCTGAGAATGCTGAAGCATCACACGACTGAATTAGTTAATGGTGACTGGGGAGTACCGAGTACCAGGTTCTTATTCTTGGGTGACTAGTGGGAAGGCACTGAGGCAAAGGGAGCCCTGGGGAGGTGGTGGAGGTAAGTTTTAAGCAAGGGGGCACTGTACTGGGTCTGTCTGGAGAGGAGGGTGAGTATGAGAGAGGAAGGGGATGGAAGTGGATGCTACGATTCTAGGCAGGTGGGAATAGCTTTAGGGTACTCTGAGGCTTGTGATCATCCCTCAAGGCCTGGCCAGAATAAGCATGCTTATGCCAGATATGAAGAGTAACTAGAATTTTCTGAGCACTTACTAGGTGCCAGGCACTGTGCTCTAGATTTGCCATTTTAATCCTTTCAACAACCGAGTTTACATTTTTCCATTTTAAGGATGAGAATACGCAAGTTCAAAGAGGTTAAGAAAAATGTCCACGTAGGGCCAGGTGCGATGTCTCAGGCCTGTAATCCCAGCACTTTGGGAGGCCAAGGTGGGCAGATCACCTGAGGTCTGGAGTTCGAGACTGGCCTAGCCAACATGGTGAAACCCCATCTCTACTAAAAATATAAAAAATTAGCTGGGTGTAGTGGCATGCGCCTGTAATCCCAGCTACTCTGGCGGCTGAGGCAGGAGAATCACTTGAACCCAGGAAGCGGAGGCTGCAGTGAGCCAAGATTGCACCACTGCACTGCAGCCTGGGCGACAGAGAGATACTCCATCTCAAAAAAAAAAAAAAAAAAGAAAAATGTCCGAGTATGGCAGATTGCATTTTCCCAAAAATGGCCACAACAGTATCACTGGTCCCACCTGCTTTCCCCCCTGCTGTGGACTTGCTTTTCTGAACGCCGTCATTCCCCTTGCTATGGCATCCATTTCCTCTCACTCAACCTGGGCAAGCCTTTGTGACTTCCTTGAAGACTAGAATATGGTGGCAATGTCACTGCGTGACTTGCAAGGCTGGATTTAAAAAGCCCGAACATGTCTTTCTGTGAAGAACCCGACCACCATGTTGTGAGGAAGCCCAGGCTCTGAGCAAAGGCCACATGCGGGTATTCTGGCTAATAGCCCCAACTAGGGCCCCAAGCCGGCCCCTGGCATCAATCATCAGACATGTGAGAAAATATGCCTTCAGAAGATTTTAGACTCAGCTGTTGAGGCACCTTCATCCTTCCAGTCTTCCAGCTGAGGCCTTGGATGTAGAACGGAGACAGATTGTCCCTGTTACGTCCTGTCCAAATTCCTGACCCATAGAATCCACGGGAATGAAAAAGGGTTGCTTTATGCCACTAAGTTTTGAGGTAATTTGATAAACAGCAATAGGTAACCAGTATAACAGGTGCACACAGATCCAGGATATGAAGCTCCACCTCCAGCATCTCGGCTGTAGCCACCGGCTTCTCCCATCCCGTCTGTGAAGACCACAGTGTTAGTTTGCCAGGGCTGCTATAACAAAGTGCCACAGATTAGGTGGCAGAAACAACTGGAATTTATTTTCTCCCAGTCTGAGGGGTACAAGTTTGAGATCAAGATGTTGGTAGGGCGGGTTTCTTCTGAGGCCTTCCTTCTTGGCTTGTCAATGGTGTCTTGTGTCCTTCATGTCGTCTCTCAGTACCTGTGTCCTAATCTCCTTTTGTATAAGGACATCCGTCTTATTGGATTAGATCCCACCCGTATGGTCTCATTTTACCTTAATTGCCTCTCTAAAGGCCCTGTCTCCAAATACATTCTGATGTACAAGGGATTAGAAATCAATGTATGCGTTTTGGGAGGACACGACTGAGTCCATAGCAGCTATGCCCAGGGCATTTTGGAGGTCTGGCTCCTCCTATCCCATCTAGCTAGCCTCTGGCTTCATCCATTACCTTCTAGAGCAGGGGTTTTAGACCTTGGCTCCACGTTAGAATCATCGGGTGAGCTCCAAAAAGAACAGTTATAACCTAGCCCTGCCCCAGATTAATTAAATCAGAATCTCTGAGGCAGGGTCTGGGTATCAGCAGGTTTTAAAAGTTCCTTCATGATTCTAACATGCAGCCAGGGTTGAGGCCCACAGCTCTAGGGGTGAAAGAGGTGACAAGAGCAGTGAGCCAGGGAATGACGGTGCCCTGTGGTAGCAAGCACACTGCTGCTGTGGCTAGAGGGAGAGAAACCAAAATCAGGAGCATCCTGACACGTTTCACATGCCTCTTCACAGTACCAAGAGGATGGGGCATTACAAAGAATGAAAAACAGGCCGGGCATGGTGGCTCACGCCTGTAATCCCAGCACTTTGGGAAGCCGAGGAGGGTGGATCACCTGAGGTCAGGAGTTTGAGACCAGCTTGACCAACATGGTGAAACCCCGTCTCTACTAAAAATACAAAAATAGCCAGATGTGGTGGCGCATGCCTGTAATCCCACGATTTGGGAGGCTGAGGCAGGAGAATCACTTGAACCTGGGAGGTGGAGGTTGCAGTGAGCCGAGATTGTGCCACTGCACTCCAGCCTGGGTGACAGAGCGAGACTCCATCTCAAAAAACAAAAAAATAAAAAAATAAAAAAATAAAAAATAAAAACAGAAGAGGCAGGGAAATATCCATCCCACCAATTAAAATGAGAAATTGTATTACATGAAATAAGAAACAAAACCAAAAAAAGGAAAAGCACGAAAGCACAAGATACCTAGTGGAAGTGGAGAAACAGATGCATAAGTAGGGGCTGATATGAGTCTCCTCTGTGATAGCCTGATTTTCGTGTTTTAGCTTTAGAAATTTCCAACTGAGCTTATGGACTCGATTTTATAAAATGCAAAAATCAACTGTCAGCTTTATTGTTCAGCCTGGGAACTCGCCACCCAGCAGTCAGAAATCACAGGCTCAGAATGGGAAGCCGGGGCAGCACCAGCCCGTCGTTAACCAGCTTCATCCTCGTCCGCACGCACACAGCAGACCCTGATTCTGCTCAGATCTTTCTTTCCTTTCCACTCCCAACCCTCCCCATGGGCTGTTTCTGGGGCTAGATGCTGCTTGCGAATTGCCACGGGGGATGTTGCCTATTCCTGAAGTCATTTATATTGGTATTACTACAGTAAATTCTTTATGAAATAAAAATCAATAGTCACCGACATCCTGAGTAGTGAGGAAAATAATTGTTTATGGCACTCAGCTTAAGCTGTTCTGATAATCACGTTGAAAAATACAATATTTATTCATTAGATCAAATTTAATGAGGCCTCCTGGCAGTAATTATAAAAATTACTGTAGCAGTAAATTACTAATGAGTTGTGATGTGCTTCCTACCTGTGAAGAAGGACTGGGGGTTGAAAAAGCCTGCTACGCAGATGAGGAGGCGAGGGAGGGAGCCCTGCGGCCCGCGCTGCTCTCTCACCCAGGCAGGGAAGGATCAGTGTACCTAGACCACAAAAGCAAACAAGAAAAAAGACTGAGGACACACAACCAGGGGGATTCCTGGAGCCGTCGGAGCAGGATCAAGATTAGAGCATTCTTTTCCCCAAAGGTGAGCATCGTCTCAGTGACTTGGTGTTGCTGGCGTGCCGGGGTCACAGAGGAGCACTCATCTGATGCCTGGGAAGGACAGGGCTTCTTATTAAGGCTGGGAAATGACTCCAGGCACACGCTGCCCTTCAAGTCTGAGGCCTTGACTCTGACCGCCGAGGTTCAGGTTCTGCTCAGCTCTTTCAAAACCAGCCGCAGAGCATGGCGCCTGCTCTAATGCAAGCACAGTTAATGGTTTTTACAAGCTCCTGGGGGTTTCTTCCTGCTCTGAAGGATCAGAACTGGCTAGAATTTTGCTCTTTTATTTATAGCAGGGAGCTAAGTTTTTTTTTTTTTTTTTTTTTGGACGCAAGTAATTAATTTTGATTGAGGAGATATATATAAAAAAGCCAGAAAATCTGATCTGAGGGCAGGCACAGTTTTTAGAGTTAGCAGAGTTAAATGGAAACATTAAATCTTAGGGAAGTATGGTTGGATACAGCATCGTTGTGCAGTTTTCTGGATTAATATGGACGGTAAATAGCAGCCTTACCACATGGCAGGGCTATGTCAATTCATCCCTGGTAGCCTTTGTTCCCTAGACATAGAGCCATGGCCTGCTGATGAGGGACTAGCCAAGCCAGGTTACAGCCTCCCATCCCACAGGCAGCTGGAATCTGGGAACCAGCCGAAACACCCTCCGAAGCCTCAGCATAGCCCTCCCCTGAAAAGTGTCTCTGAATAGCGGGCAGGCTGTCGTCTGGAGTGACAGCTATCTATTCAGGTAGTGGCTGCTATTGTCTTCACACTTGTAACACCAAGAGGATTTTTGTTTAACTTTAAGAATTCTGACAGCATCTCAGAATGTCGTACTCCAAGTGGGTCCAACCCCTCCTCTCATGGGGAGGGCACAATGACATTAGAGTGTACATTTTTTTCTTTAAATTGCAGATGCCTTAAAATGAGATTGTCAGGTTTGTTGGCTTGTCAGACTAAAGTATCAAGATTGTCACAGTGTATTATATCACTATAATATGATCATTGTACACGAAACTAATGAATAATATTGTACTTAGTGGTGGGATGGAGTCACATTAACATTAAAAACGGTGAGCAGCCTTGCATTTTACCCAGGAGAATCTGGGAGGGATGACTTTACACTGTGGGGTGTCAGGCCAGAATTTCATCACCCAGGGGAGGTCAGAAAGCCCTCTTTGGACAGAGAGGTTAGGAGGTGGCCAGCTGAGTGCTGTGTTGGGAACAGCAGAGCAGAAGGGAGGCTGGGGGCTCCTCAGGGAGGCTGACTGAAGTGTTTGCACCCTAATAGGTGCACGGAAAATTGTTTTTAAAGGAAGGCGTAAATGTCAATTGCGAGTTTTCTTCACAATTAGAATCACATGCAGCTAAACTAGAAGCAGTTTGATGAGGATGCAGTGGAAGCTGCAGTGTCTGCCTTGCTTACGCCCTCATTGACCAGTTATTAATTCATTCATTCATGCATTTATTAGATGTCAATAAGCCCTACTACATGCCAGGCACTGTGCCAGGCCCTATGTCCACGTAGCAGGCCCAGCCTTGCCTTTGTAAGGCTGGAAAGGCAGCATTGCAGACACTGAACAAGGACATGTACAAAACAATACCGTGAGTCCCTATGGCATAAGTGCTCTGAAGGAAAGCAGAAAAGGGGAGGCTAACTTATTTTGAGAGAGTGATACTGAAGTGAGATCTCAAAGAGTGAGAGGGAGTTAGGATGGAAAAGAGCATTTGAAGCAATGGAAGCAGAGGCTTAGAGCCCCTGTGAACTGAAGGAAGGTCAGAGGGTCTGGAAGGAAGCAGGAGCACCACAGTCACTATGTGGGGAATGTGGCCGCTGGGGTCAGGCAGACCTGAGTTTGAGTTTGGGCCAGTTTACCTCTCTGAGTTGTCAGGGACTAAATAATGTCATCGGTCAAGCCCTCAGCACAGGCCCTGGCCCACAGTAGAAATCCCATACATGAAAATAGTCATCATGGTAACAGGGAGGCAGGCTGGGGAGCTTATCGCACGTGGCAGTTTGAAGACACCCAAGTGCTCATTCTATGGTAGGTGGGCTTTGCGGGGATAGAGCAGGCGAAGGCACAGGTATGTCAAGGCATGGCACTGCCATGTTACCTGCGTTAGGATGCAGAAGAAAACAGGAGAGCGAGTATATCCTTTCAGGATAACAATATCCCACTGTAAACATTCATTTACTTTGTCAGCATCAAGCAATGTGTCTTCATACTGCAGATTAGATTGCACGTGACAGAGAAGTGCCTCCGGGGTTTGTTCCGTTCACAAACTGTACAGCCATACTCAGAAGCCCGGAATTCAATACGAATTCTTTTTTGAGTGCCTACAAGGTGGTAAATTTGAAGTCTGTATTTTTTTCAAGGCAGACTGTTCTCGTGCCTACTATTACAGAAAGTCTACTTCCTAAAATGGATAGGATTTACAGGGTTTGTCTTTTCCAAAAGATGCAAGTACATTCTTCTCACTAATGTTATTGCAAATTGCACTCATATTTGAAGGAGGAGAGTCTTCTGCAAGAACTGCAGATCAAACATTTGTACTCGGCCGGGCGCGGTGGCTCACGCCTGTAATCCCAGCACTTTGGGAGGCCGAGGCGGACGGATCACGAGGTCAGGAGATCGAGACCACGGTGAAACCCCGTCTCTACTAAAAATACAAAAAATTAGCCGGGCGTGGTGGCGGGCGCTTGTAGTCCCAGCTACTCGGAGAGGCTGAGGCAGGAGAATGGCGTGAACCCGGGAGGCGGAGCTTGCAGTGAGCCGAGATCGCGCCACTGCACTCCAGCCCGGGCGACAGAGAGAGACTCTGTCTCAAAAAAAAAAAAAACAAAAAAACCATTTGTACTCAGAGCCCTCGCAGAAGTCAAATACTTCGGTGTTTAGAGTCTGTGGAGTCAGCTCTGCGTGACCCGTGACCTCTATTTCTCCACACTCAAGAGCAGTATGGTAAGATGCAGTTTGGGAGTTTCCTCATCTCTCCCACCTCAGCAGCATAGCAAAGGCTGGTTGAGATTCATTTTTCATGGGTGGGTTGTGAACATATTGATAAAGGATTATCCTGGGCGTGGTATTCCACGAAAACGATTTAGTGAAAACACATATTTGATTCCACTTGTCTTCATCTATCTCTTCCCCTAGTTATTCTGGATATGAGTCATTGTCATTGGGAGTGGAGTGTACATCACTGGTATTCCTGCTAGGTATGACACAGCTTTTTCCCACCTATACTTCCAGAAGATCACAAGCTCTTATTTTCTGCGAATTTTCATCTGGAGGCAAAGCATTCACCAGTGGGTTGACTGAGCTTTGTAACCAAAATGGCTGAACAAATGAGATGTGGGAATTCTAAACTGGCTTATCACTTCAAAATGCATAAGCCAGGGAGTGCTGGGGAGGGGAGAAGAGGGAAGAAGCAGGAAGAGAGCAGACACAGGGTGGAGACTCACCAGTCCTGCCAGGTGGGGCTTTGTCTGGTCCGGACTGTCTCTGGTACGAGAGGGCACATGTACATTCTCACGCAGCTCCACTCTCCCTGGCCTTCAAGCCTGCTGCCCCCGAGCTCCTTTTACAGTGCCAGGTCTGAGTGTGGCTGAAAGAGCCATCTGCAGAGCCTGCTCCATGCACATGGTCAGCTCTTTGTGGAAGCTGCTTACTGGGGGGACTTTAGAACTCAGCCTTTTTGTCCCACGGACCGCATACTTCTGTGGGTTTTTTCCCCCTAAATTGAACCACTCCTGTCCCTAATTGTGTCACTCCTGCTGTCACCTCTAGCCATCAGAGCCAGTGGCATGGTTCTGATTGTGTTGCAATGCGTCCTTGAAGCATTCTTTTTGTTTGTGTTCAATGGCTCTCCTTCAGCTCACAACACAGTGGTGGCAATGGTTTCCTAGGGTCACCCATTCTCCTCTGAGGACCAGCCCAGAAAAGCTCAGTCGTAATGAACAGGGCTTCAGACGGATGGACACACACACGGGCTTGAGAGCCCTCCTGGCTTTGGCCACTCTAACAAGATTTTGTCATTTGTGGCTTTTGCACATTGGAAAAACTTTCATCTCTGAGTTTCTATGGGCTATAAATACTTGGTAGGTTAAAAAGGAATCATTCAGAACATGAAATAAACATAACCTGGCACGTACACAGCAACACACCTCAACGGAGCCCTTCAACTTCTAGGCCAGAGCTGCAGGAATCGGAGCCGGGGCTTCCTTCATCCCGTCTCGCATTCACTTCCCTCCCGGGCTGGGCACTGCTCTGGTTTCTGACCTCTTTTGGTTGGATATTTTCCTAATGAGGCAGGAGGATGAGGTCTCCATGTTCCTTATGCCTTTTAACCACAGAGTGAAAACTGTTGATTTTGTTGGCATTGGGGAAAATCTTTAGAATGTATGGAAAACATGTTATGGATATTATATATCTACCATAAACCAAGAAAAGAGTCTGGCAGAGGGAAATTCTATGTTGATTCTGAAAAGTCACCATGATCCTGGTCTTCATGGCTTTATTTTTTTTCTGAACAATTGCTTTATTCTTTTTTTCAGAATATAAAAGAAAGAGTAAGAAAAAGAAAAACCAATCATGTTTTTCAAAGATAGCATTCTTAACATCTTGGTCCTGTGCTCTTTTTTAAAAAAAAATTGAGGTAAATGTACATAAAGAAAGATGCATAAATCATAAGTGAACATCTCAACATTTTAAAAATCCTAAAAATTATGTATACCCATGTCACCACCACCTAGATCAAAACATTTCGTGTACTCTAGCAAACTCTGTTGTGTCCGTTCTTAGAAATATCCACTCAGAAGTCTCTCCACCATGGCCTGCCATGGTGGCTTATGCCCATAATCCTAGCACTTTGGGAGGCTGAGGCGAGAGGATCACTTGAGCTTAGAAGTTCAAGACCAGGCTGGGAAACATAGTGAAATGTTTCTACCAAAAATACAAAAATTAGCCAGATGTGGTGATGCTTGCCTGTCATCCCAGCTACTCAGGAGGCTGAGGTGCAGGGATGGCTGGAGCCTGGGAGGTCGAGGCTGCAGTGAGCTGAAATTGTGCCACTGCACTCCAGCCTGGGCAACATAGCGAGACCCTGTTTCAAACAAACAAACAAGCAAACAAACAAAAAAGCAGAAACAACAAGAACAACAAAAGAAGTCTCTCCCCTAGAGGGAATCACGTTCTGATTTCAGGCTTATCCTTTCGTCACCGGTCGAGGGTGTCCGGGTTCTTGGCGTCTTGAACAAAGAGTTGAACAAATCACACAAAGCAAGGAAGGAATGAAGAGGTTTACTGAAAATGAAAATACACTCCACAGTGTGTGGAGCGGACTCAAGCCTAGGGGCTCAAGGGCCCCGTTACAGAATTTTGGGGAGTTTAAATACCCTCTAGAGGATTCCATTGGCTACTTGGGGTACACCCTATGTAAATGAGGAGGATGAAGTAAAGTTACAAAGTTGTTTATTATGGAGAGGATATTTGCTGTCATAGCTGAAGGGTGAATCAGCCTTATGTTCCCTGCCTCCAGACCCTGTTTTCATGCCTCACTTATATATATATAGCTATATATAATATTTGCATACACTGTTCTCTCTATATTTAACTTTTATACTTTATTTTATGTATATCACACATTTCAACAAAAACGGATCAAACTACTCATACGGTATTACAATCTGATCCTTTCACTTTAAATAAATTTTTATTATATAATGTTTATGAAATAAAATGTTGTACAGTATTACTACATAATATAATAAAATGTCACATTTATGTGATGTATAAATATGTAAATTATATAATTATCACTTTATATATTATCTTTCTGTCAATAAACATAAAACGAAACCATCACTTTTAATGACTGCATCCTATTGTTCGGTATAGCATAATTTGTAAACTACTTTCCTGCTAATGAACATTTTAGCATTGTTCCTTTGTGATTATATTTTTAAATTGCCGTTAGGGTGACATCTATGAATGGATTTATTCCAAAGGCTTTGTAATCCTATTTTACTGTTATTAACTATGAGTATTAATGCTTCTATATTTTATATTGTCCATCTCTTTTTGTTCCATTTCTTTCCTAGCATATATTAATCTTGTGGCTCGTGCTAAAGGACAGTGTGTGAATGTGTGTGTGCCTGTGCACACGTGTGCACGCATGCATGCCTGTGTACATACATTCTATGTTGTTATTGTTATTCTAGTGGTCCCAATCCAGCCCAGCCTTGGAGCAGGAGATGTAAAGTATGTTTGCATCCACACAGCATGTCATATAGTTTTAAAAGTCATTAAAGAAATTCTCACCAGATTTCATTTCTAGTTGTTGGAGAATTTCTTCCACAAACCATTCAATTCTTTCAATTTATAGGGGGAAAAAATGTCTCTGGCTCCAGTCCTCTGAGTGAAGTTGTTGTAATGTCACCCCTTCCACTTGAGTGGAAAGCACACCCATGAATGCACACACGAATTTCCTTCCACTCTAATCCATGAATATCACTGCCCTTGTTTCCCAGCCCCAGCCCCTAGGGTTTTTGTGTGATACTCCACGCTTTCTATCAGGAGTTAGATTCTCTGTCACAAAACTCCAGTGCTGTGGGTTGGCACGTTTGCTGAATTTTCAAATCAGGGGTTTATTTTCCTGGTCAGTTATTAAATTTATTTTTTAAAGACATCTTTTATTTTCAGTCAAAAAGACAAGTAAAAATAATTCTCAGAGATATGTGTTTAAAGTAAAACGGGTTTTTATTAGGATGTTTGTTTACATCTACTCTACAGAATTCTTTTTAATCTAGAAGCCACAGGGATTATTATTTCTTTGTCATGGAATCCCTAGATCTTTGTGGGAGGCCTAGAAGCACCAGTTTCTCTTCCATTTAAACAAATTCTATTCAATTCACTTGCATTGGCAGAGCGCACCAAAATCTTAATTTTCTCAGCCATGGAGAGTGAAGTCAGCTTGGGAGCTTTTTAAACGTGGATTTTGTTCTTTTTTTTTTTTCATCCTAACACATGCCCAGAAAAAGAAAATACACCCTCTTCTCTAAAGCAATGAAAGTACATAAAGTTTCTCTCCTAAAACCCTTCCTGGCCAGGAGATTATGTGTGAGTGAACCTAAGTATATCTTTCCTATTGGCTTAAAAGAAAAAGCCAAGCAAATAAACACTTGTTTTTAAAAATTCAAATCTAAAAAGTGGAAATAAAATTTTCTCTCTCACAGTCTCATTACCTCAGGGATAGTGATTAATAATTGGCATTTGTATCGTGCTTTTGAAATAAAAGGTGGGATGCATTGTCCATAGTGTAACGCAAAAGGCCGTTT
This sequence comes from Nomascus leucogenys, assembly GCF_006542625.1. Classification (NCBI taxonomy): domain Eukaryota; kingdom Metazoa; phylum Chordata; class Mammalia; order Primates; family Hylobatidae; genus Nomascus; species Nomascus leucogenys. The sequence continues at coordinate 73,746,263 of NC_044402.1, forward strand.
TCACTCCCTGTTAGACACTTCTCTGTGGCAGAACACAAAGATCCACCTCATTCTTGAGTAGCAGCCAAGGATTCCAACGTTTGGCTCTCTATAATTTATTAACCATTTTCTATCAGTGGATATCTGTGCTTTCTACAGATTTTTCTATTAAAAACCTAGACTTTGAATCTAATTTTGTCTAAGATCCAGTTATAATTCTAGCCAGAGATCTTGCTTAGAGAGATCTTGGAGACAATCACAATTGTTGGTTGATGATGGCTTTTACCCATTTCTATTCCCAGAAAAGAAGGAAGGCAGCGATCCACAGCCAGTGCATGGCCTGCCTAACAGAACACAAACGTCCATATAAAACCTCTTTCCTTTTTCCACCCCAGCCTCTTCCAACCTCTTTCCCTACAGGATCTCCTCCTTCTTTCAAATGGAAAGGAACAGGTTCCAAGAACAATTTGGGGGCCCGGACTTGGCTGATTTACCCAAACTTGTTTGGAGAAATGACTTCATTGTATGTTTCTGGCTCTATATTCCTGGTTTTCTGCTACAGGTTCTCTGGCTTGCTCTGCATCTGGGAAGTGAGGACTGTTGTCTATGGGAAGATTTCCATGGCTGGCAGCTTATGGCTGATGATGTAACTCAGCACCAAGTTCACACCAAATCCAGCATTCCTAATTCTAACAAGGTGCTCTTGATCCAAACTTAGGGCATCTGAGGCTCTACGTTCTTTCTCCCCTTCCTTTGTCGGCAAAAATAAGAGTATGTCAGTAAATTGAAAACAGCGCAGAGAGGACAGCTTTCAGACTTGCTTAGTCAAAGAGCAGAGCTGTGTGTGTTGTGTTTGTACTGTCAGCCCACAAAAAAACAGAGAAGATTTAGGAAGAAAGGAAGGCTATTTACTGGAACAAAATACACGATAGTTCACATTACATATTTTCTTGATGGACACAAAGTGACATCCATACTGATTGACTGTCGGCATGTGCCTCTCCACAGAGCCAGGTTCTGTGTGATGGATAAGCCAGTCTCTGGCAAGTGTCAGGAAGATTATCAAAAGAAAGAGCTGTCTGTAGTTGTTCCCTTTCTGAGGAGATTGACAACTCACCCTAACAAAAGGAAACATTAGTGTGCTATTTGCGTCTCCCAAAGAGACTGTGATAAGATGATGTGATAAATGGTGGGGTGGGGGTGGGAGGGAGGTTGCCATAAAAACACATAAGGTAGCTAAATCGTGAAGTGCAAAGAAAATCTCGGCTCCCACAATTGATGAGGCTTGTTTATTTTAAAAAGGTGAGCTCTTCTGAACAGCAAAATTGCCTGCAGCATAAGCACTGGTTGGAGGACAGCAGAAGTTCTCCAACCAGTGTTGCCAACAGCTTCAAGGGAAATCTTAAATACTCCATGTCCTACCCTTTCCTCTGGTTGCTTTAATATGACCACCGAGAGCACGTGAAAGAAGACACGCCGTGATGTGGAGCAAACCTTAGGTACATCTTTCTCCTCCCTGAAATCCAGAGTGGGCTCTGGGTCTGGCATAGCCCCAAGAACAGGGGTTTGTATATGAAATTCACAGAGGGCGTTTATTATGATTCAGAAACAAACAGGGTGAACTTGAGTGTATCCAAAGAGGAAATTGTCCCCCAGAGAGGCTTTACCCACAATTGCAGCCACTGTCACCCCTCATTAATTGCAGGGATGGCACCAATTTCAAGTGTTTTCAGGTCATCTTGGCAGGCTTGCTTCCCAAGCTAATATATGTGGAAGTCGATGTGCTGTGAACCGGTTGGACTTGGAGATGAAAAGTACTTTGACGGATTGCTAAAGTCCACTGGCACCTTCAAGGATGTTAAAAGAAAAACTTCAGCCGAATTACGCTTAAAGGAGTTTAATTGAGCAACGAACGATTTGTGAATCAGGCAGCCCCCAGAATCACAGGAGATTCAGAGAGACTCCAGGGATGCCTCGTGGTGAGAACAAATTTATAGACAAAAAACGGGAAGTGACATACAGAAATCGGAGGTGAGCTAAAGAGACAGCTGGACTGGTTACAGGTTGGGGTTTGCCTTATTTGAACACAGTTTGAACACTCAGCGGTGTGTGACTGGTTGAAGTATGTCTGCTGGGATTGGTTAAGACTTAGCGATTGTTACTGGCGCAGACTCCTAAATTAGGTTTTCAATCTCATCTACCTATTAAGTTAGGTTGCAGTTCATCCATAAGGGCTCAAATATAGAAGTACGGAGTCCTTCTCAGGCCACATTTAGTTTGCTTTAACAGGGAGCACCTACTTTTTTCCTGCCTGACCCTGCATTTTCACAGCATTCCCAGCCCCCCAGTGCTACCGGGAGGTCTCTGGCTCATGGCAAACCAGACCCTATCTAGAAGGCAGGGACGTCTCCTTTGGCCTGAGTTGTACTGAAAAGCCAGGCACTGGCAGGGATGGAAAAGAAAGACTCTTCTGAGCTTTGTGTGCTGTCAGCCATAACAGCATTGACTAGGTGGCGGGTATCACGTTCTGTCCACATGTTGGTGTCGGTAGAAAACATGGTCAATATAAAAAACCAGTACTAACACTGGGAAGCCTTTCTAATTTCTCAGTGTTTCTTCCTGCTCAGTGGATACTGGCCTCTACTATTACATTCTTTTCATGACCTATTTTTCTATATTTTTTCCATGTCATACTTTCTCCTGAGACTTAAAGCAGTTTGAATCTTGGGGTGGTTATCCTTTAATCCCTGTGTGGTTTGCATTTCTTTCTTTCTTTCTCTCTCTCTCTCTTTCTTTCTTTCTTTCTTTCTTTTCTTTCTTTCTCTCTCTCTCTTCCTTCCTTCCTCCCTCCCTCTTTCTCTTTCTTTCTCTCTTCCTTCCTTCCTCCCTCCCTCCCTCCCTCTCTCTCTCTCTCTTTCTTTCTTTTCCTTCCTTCCTTCCTTCCTTCCTTCCTTCCTTCCTTCCTTCCTATTTCTTTCTGATGGACTTTTGCTCTTGTTGCCCAGGCTGGAGTGCAATGGAGTGATCTCAGCTCACAGCAACCTCCGCCTCTTGGGTTCAAGCGATTCTCCTGCCTCAGCCTCCCGAGTAGCTGGGATTACAGGCATACACCACCATGTCTGGCTGATTTTGTATTTTTAGTAGAGATGGGGTTTTGCCATGTTAGCCAGGTTGGTCTTGAACTCCTGACCTCAGGAGATCTGCTCGCCTCAGCCTCCCAAAGTGCTGGGATTACAGGCCTGAGCCACCGCGCCTGGTCTGTTTGCATTACATTTAAAGCTGTTCCCTTAAGGACGACTGGATGGGAGGCTGAGGTGACTCTTTCACTCACTCCCAGTTGATGATGGGAGGGCTACAAGAAACAGGAAGACAAATTCCACTAGTGTGTCTTTGTTGATCACTGGGAATGACATGATCAGGTTATGCCAGTCACCAACTTGGTGCTTTCCGAGACATTGGGAAGCCCTCACCTGGCCTATGGAGGAGGCCAGATATAGGGGTGTGTCCCTCCACATTTACGTGACCTCCAGGAGAGAAACTGGCTCCTTCTCACTGGGGCCAATATTTATCTTCTGAAGGTTTCTTGGATCCATGGATTCCCTAGAGAACCTAAGTCATGCTGCTTCCTCTCGATTGATCTTCTTTCAATTCATGCCTATAGACAACCATGAGTTTTGGATAAAATCCAACTCTTTTTTTACCCTAGAGAGTGTCCGGATTCCATTACAGGTTATGGGGCCCTCTAACCCCTAGGAGTATTGAGGCAAACCAAAAAATGCTTAAGAAAGCCTAGATCTAAAGTGGCCTGTATTTATTATTTATTATTTTCAGGCTTCGTAAACAGAAAGTGAGATCTAAAGTGATTTAGAAACAAGTAGTTGAGGGGAATGGCAAAGTGAGCAGTCAGTCAAAGAAGAAAACTTTTGCAAGGAGTGGAGAGAAAATGGGTGGCAGGCAATCAAGCTAGATAGAGGAATCAGGGACACTGGAAGGAAAGGAGAGGGAGAATGTGTGTGTGTGTGTGGAGGGGGGCGAGGGTGGGGGTGGGGAGAGTGAGAACAACAATAAGAAGGCCAAGGAGAGAAATCATATTACTTGAGCAAAAACCCGAAACAATAGCATCAAAACAAACAAAACCCAGAGAACAGAGTCCTTCCCAAATTTTCCAAGGTTAGCAGCATCCACCAGGTGATCTGACAGTGACACCAGGTGGCTGATGACACCACGTAGAGGCCTTATCTTAAATCATTTTCCCCTAAAAAGCCAAGCTTTGTTTTATAAACCCATCCTTAATGGAAACAGAATGGAAAGAAACATGGAGATTATGTATTCCAACTCCTTTACTTTACATTTAAGGACACCAGGTCCTCAAGTTATCAAAACTGACCCACCAACCGAACAAACAAAAAATACGGTCCAAGCGTGCAGACACAGCACTTCATTTTAACCAACTCCGTGACTCTAGCTTTTGTTGCTTTTAATGTTTAAAAATAAAATATATCTTAGAGCTAGTTGCCTTCTGGTCAATAATGGGCAACTAATATTAAAACACAAATTGTGACCATTGTATTTGATCAATTCAGATGCACAAGGATATTATGATATAAACTTAATTATGGAGAAAATAATCACAAACACATGTATAGTACCTTTTGACTTAAACGGATTATTGAAGAGAAAGCATAATTTGACTAGTATTGCCTTTCTTCCATATTTTTAAATGTTAACAAAAATTACAGCAAACCATTTGCCGTTCTAGGAGTAATATCAGATACAGAACATATGTTTTTGTCAGTTTTTAAAGAATATCATGCAGTAAGAGACAGCAGAGGAATTCTAAATGTTTTTAGTGTTTTATATGGTAAAGTAGAACGCAGGGGTCTATTTTCCCTGGTTAAATCTTAATATGGTTTCGTCTAAATTATACACCAAAGGAAGGATTTGGATTATATATATAAAAAATCCACACTCAATATAAGAATGTGAATCAGCTGGGCACGGTGCCTAATGCCTGTAATCCCAGCATTTTGGGAGGCCAAGGCAGGCGGATCACCTGAGGTCAGGAATTCGAGACCAGCCTGGCCAACATGGTGAAAACCCGTCTGTGCTAAAAATTCAAAAATTAGCTGGTCATGGTGGCATGCATTGTAATCTCAGCTACTCGGGAGGCTGAGGCAGGAGAATCGCCTGAACCTGGGGGGCAGAGGTTCCAGTGAGCTGAGATCGTGCCCCTGCACTCCAGCCTGGGCGACGAGCAAGGTTCTGTCTCAATAATAATAATAATAATAATAATAATAATAGTAATAATAAATAAAATAAAATAAGAAAAAAAGAATGTGAATCAGCAAATATTAGGTGTGAGGAACATTACAATGGACCTTTATAAAGCAATTTGGCTTTTGGAAAGTAACAACAAACATTCTTGTAGGGAAGAAAATGAAGAAATAAAAATATTTGGGGATAGTTACACCTTATAATGATACATTGAGAACTGGTTCTTTACCTTAAACAAAATTTCTTATATGGCTAAGTCTCATAAATTATCAAAAATGAAGGAAAAAATCTTTACAATTTCCAGGAGTGGCTTATGTATTTTGACTTGTTTTCTTGGCTAATTTTATTTTTATTTTAAAGCTCTAAAGCCATTTCCTGCTTCGCTTTGGTCAAATTAAAGGGAAAAGAAAAATCAAACAAGAAAATAGAGATGTTGAGTGAAGTTGATGACCATACAGAATAACGTATGTGCTTTGTCACTTGTGAACAATTTTCTATCTCTGCACACTTACGAACTCTCTGAGCACCTCCGTGTATTTACTGACTGCTGGCCATGTGGTGATGTCTCCTTGCCAGTGATATAGAACAAGTTGCCCAGGGTAGAGAACAAGCTGCCCCTTGTCCTTGGCAGGAATTCAGTCTGTACCTTAGGGTACAGGGCACGCACGGCCAGGCCCTCCTGAGGCAGTATTTCATCCCTGCCCCGAGGTCAGCTCTGGAAATCTGGGATAGAGAACACCACAAAACAGAGTGGGGAGCAGAAGAACCAGTAGCCTGTCTAGCTCTCCTAACAAAACCCTAGTTATTTTCATCATTGCTCCCAGTAGATGCCCTGATGAGATGCACAAACCGATGATTATGTTGGTAAAGACCCAACATTTCTAACGTGTCCGTGCCTGCTTAGATTCATTTAGATGAATCCATATTATTAAGACAACTTGCACAGAACACGATCACAGATCCTTCATTGACAAACAAGAGAACTGGGCTGCTGATGAGTCTCTGAACTGTCTTTTAGCTGAATTGTTATTAAATACAAACATGGTCCTTTTTTTTCTAAAGGGGCGCATGTTAAACAATTTAATATTTTAGAAAAATACTTTCCCTTATTTAAATGAAATAAGTAATGTAGTTTGCAAAGTAAAAGGCAGGGTTTCATCTTTTAGACAAAAAAAAATTAAAAGAGAGAGAAAGACATGTATTGTCTATTTAACAATCAAAACACTACAATAAAATAAAATAAAATCGTGGTATCATAATAATGAGTTCTCTTTCAAACGGTTTGCTCTGAACTAAATTGTGCTCTTTATGTAATAGAATGACAAATTGTTTAATTCGGTATCAAATATTCATGAGCTGTAAATGTGCTGCATCACCAGAACGGGTGCAAAATCATAAACAAATACTGTAGCATGCACAGAAATGGAAGCTAACAGAAGTGGACGTCTGCATAGGTTTTCAACGTTGTTGTGGCTTTGCGTCTATGAGAGAGGGGAGAGAAAGAGAACACCTCCTTCTCCAGCTATCTCCAAATGCTGCCGTGGGAGAATAAAAGGGTGAGAAAGGAACCTGGATGTGGATTTGCATAGCTCCGATTCTCCTGCAGATCAGAAGGCTAAAAGCAAATCAGAGATTAGACCACAATATGACGGAAATTCCTAGACATTTCAAAATGGTGCAGGGCAGTATTTATTAGAAAAGAGGATGTATGTGAACTCTTTTTTTTTTAAAGGTTAGAATGGCTAATTATTCTGAGTTTGAATTTTAAAGTGAAGCGTCTTCGGCCATTCAGGGAGAAATACATGAGAAACCCTCATCTGCATCATCTACGTGGTCATTTGTTTGCCCTTTGCATGGCAGGGCTTCGGAGGAAAATCCAGCTCCAGGCTGCAGGCTCTGAGAGTCTTCTTAGACCTCTCCGGAACAAACGTATTCATTTAGAATTAGGTTTCTTCTTTTAGCCTCAGCCAAACGCCCTCAATGCCACACAGGTTTCCCTCTCTTCCCTTTCTCCTTCCCCCGCCCCTCCTCTCTCCAGTATTTATCCTCATAGAAGTGGAAGGACTGGTGTTTAGAAGGAGAGAGGAATATGTCAGTCCTTCAAGGACAATGTACAGGTTCCCTTTGCCCTACAGGGGGCAGACCCTATCATTTCCCAGCTGACACATTTGGCCTCACGGGCTCTCTTCTGGAACCCTTGAGTTCAGAAAGGGTTGAACACCACCCATTTCCTGCCGCAGTCCCTTCCAGGAGTTCCGTTCCCATGCCTGTAAGCAGTCATTTGGAGTTGCCTAAGAAATCTTTAAGAACCTCACAATATTGAAATCAACTCTTTCAAATGGCATGAAGAGTTTTTTGGTTATTAACTCCACTATCTCCCGTTAGCTAAGCTCATTTGTTTTCCCTTGAGAGAAGAGCTCTTCTAGTATCTAATCATACCTAATCTTTCTGCAAAGTTGTTTTCCTAAAAAATTGTGTAAATCAAGTTTTTGTAAATCTAGTCATATGTTTTATGCATCAGGGGAACTTGGAATGTAAAGGAATCTCATGGTGCTTGCATACTTCTGTAAAATGAAGATTTGCTCCCTTATTTATTCATGTTTGTAAATCTGAATAATTATTTACTGAGTTGAAGGAGGTATGCCTTTATTTAGGCTTTTGCATTTGGTATCTTTCCATTTTTTCTTTTCGAGATGCCCCCAAATGGTCACACATTCCACCTTTAGAGGAGGAAAACACAGCCAACGTGCTCCCTAATTCTCAGTCATAAAGAGCCTCGAAATTCTGTGCCAGTGGCTCATAAGGAGTCCTCGTCTGATCTAGAAAACCAGCAGAAAACCTTGCCGCTATCCCACAGGACAGATACACATTTCAGACTGACTGGGTTCTACTCCTTCCTTCTTTCCCTTCTTCTCCTTTAGCAAACGAAAAGATGCACAGTACTTGCGATTTCAAATAGAATGGTGTCTATTAAAGCTTTACCTAGGAGGAATTCCCCAAATCAAGGGACATGAAATTACTCAGCCACAGGAATCCTGGAGAATCTGGTCTCTGAAGATGAAGCTAGAAATGAGCAAAGGTTTACTGTTTGTTGTTTTCCTCGGCAGACAGCGCAGGGTCCTTATGGCAAGGAAAGGCTGAGCTGTTGGAGCAGAGTGAAACCAGGTTCCTAACATCTGTGCTCTAGACCCCACTCCGAAGGGGGACTTTCTGGAGGTATTTTTCTACTCTCCGTCCCCTGGATCCCAATTAAGGGAAACGTTTTTTTTAGACACGTTATTATCCCATGATAGAAAAGCAGGACTCACTGTTCCTCCTTCCCTCCCTCCCTCCTTCCTTCCTTCCTTCCCTCCCTCTCTCCCTCCGTCCTTCTCTTCCTCCCTTCCTCCCTCTTTCCTTTCTTCCTTTCCCCCATCTAGATGAGCAATGCAAAAGGTCTGGTATTTGAGAAATGTAATTATATTAGTGATAAACTTCATGGTTTAATTTGGGAAATCTCCCAAACCTAAATTCCCAGCCCGGAGGACTCCAATTAGATCTGGGCTGGGAAAACTAGAATATATTTCAGCGAAGGGGAAATAACCAAGGGGAAGCGAGAACCGCGAATGGCCAAACACTGATGTCGGCTCAAGTCCTCCTCGGAAAATGCCTCTGTATGAGGATAAAGTGGCTGGTGGAAAGTTCACTCAATCAGGGCTGCACGGTCTTGTGGAATAAAATACGTCCAGACAGGGTTACGACGTGCTTTGGATTCCAGCAGGGGGAGCTCTGACTCTGGAAACCGGTCAGTGGCCACCAAACGCTGTTTCACCGGGTCTAGACCTTTGGAGCTCAGCGTTCTCTGGTCGCCAAGGTTGGTAACGAGGTCCATGGGTAATGTCGCTGAACCAGAAACAGAGGTCTCCCTTCGCACAGTCCTCGGTGAAGAAAGCAGTTAACACCTCTGTAGAAACACAGCTGAAGAGGCATTTTAGGAGCAGGTGACCAAAGTCTTACAAAGGCAGCCGAGAAAAAGTCAGGGATGGAAATTAAAGCCCCCGTTTCCTCCTCTTTGGCATAACTGTTTCTCACTAGGGGGCTGAGCTCTGATATGACATCCTGTGAGGGTCCCTTTAGCAGGGGGAGCCACAACCCCGATTTTAAAAACTGCCTGTGGTTGGGATGAACTAGATTTCCTGATGCCATCAAGTCAGCTCTGGGCACTGCTGTGTCCCCGCTGCTCTCACTTTGGGTTCCTAGGAAGGAGAAACACAATATCTTTATGCTGTAGCTACATCAGTGCCAAGGGACCCCACTTCCCATGTCTTCTGGACTTGGCTCAGAAGCATCTGCAGAGAGATAAGGAAGCCCCACAAAATGTGGACAAATGCCATTCCAGCCCATGAAATAGCTGAGAAAGAGTGGGGCTCGGCACGGCATTTTCTAAGCTACGTTGTGTGAAAGGTTGCTGGACCCTAAGGGGCTCCCAGGTATTTATTTCGTGGGGTAAAAAGTGTTCTGATGTCAGAGTCTGAGAAAGGCTGTAGGCACTATCTGTGTATTCCCCACTCCCCTAACTTTTGTGGAAAGAAACTTGTTACAAGTCCTAGAAGTTCTACAGTCCAAACAAACAAATGAAAAAGCCCACTTAAATTTGTCTGATCCAGCACTTCCAAAACTTATCTGACCATGACGACCATGACATTTTGTCTTTTCCTTTCCACAAAGCACCTGTGTTCTAGGCACTTGTGTCTCGTGGAACATACCTTGAGAAATACTGAGTATACATAAAAGAGCAAAGTTCTAGGACTGAAGAAACTTCTGCATTCCTGTAGATCGGTTCTGATCCCAACTTCTGCTAAGATTTTTTTTTTTAAGATGGAATTTCGCTCTTGTTGCCCAGGCTAGAGTGCAGTAGTGCAATCTCGGCTTACTGCAACTTCCGCTTCCCAGGTTCAAGCGATTCTCCTGCCTCAGCCTCCTGAGTAGCTGGCATTACAAGAACCCACCACCACATCTGGCTAATTTTTGTATTTTTAGTAGAGATGGGGTTTCACCATGTTGGCCAGGCTGGTCTCGAACTCCTGACTTCAGGTCATCCGCTCCCCTCAACCTCCCAAAGTGCTTGGATTACAGGCATGAGCCACTGCGCCAGGCCTGCAGCTATGATTTTTGACATCACATAGCCTCTCTGAACCTCAGTTTCCTCTTCTGTAAAATGATGACTCCTCCATTCCTACACATCTGCATGGCTCCTGGCTGAAAGGGGAAGGACGGATGTCCGAATATACCTAAAATTTGTGCTCCTGGAGACAGAAATGGATCACACATTTATGTTGAAAGTAGGTTGTAGACTTTTGTCTACAAATAGACAAAATGAACAATATCTTATGACCAGAGGAGGCACTATTCCCCTCTCTTTCTATTTGGCTTAGAAATCACAATTCACACCAGTCCTGTGGCTACTTGTAAATCTTTATCTGTCTGCTTTGCTTAATCTATGGACTAGCTGCATGCAGCATTCTCTTTGCTTTTTATATGCAAGACTGCGAGTTTAAAAAAATTCATGTAATGAATGAATTTTAATTGTTGAGGACATTTATTCAGAGCTTTAATGGGGATTCTACAGATTGCAAGGATTTACAGTCTTTTCTGAGGAGTAGCAGGAGCCAGAGTGCATGACGGTGGTATTATAGTTGGGACTGACATTAATGGAATGGTCCAAGTTGTAAAGTGTACACCTGAAGATTTATTTCTAAATTGCTATACAGGACAGTGGCGAGGGTGATCAGGTCCTCTGTGCTAAAAGGGCGTTTCTTCTTTCCCCCCAGATCTCTACCTCTCCTTCACTTGGGAATAGAAATGGCAAAAGGAAACAGAATCACCTTAACTGCCTTTCCTTGGGGATGCTGATCAGATGCATCAGAAGGAAGATAAGGCAGTGTGGCTTTGCAGTATGGCATGACCGGCCATCCATCCACCTTGCTCATGCCCAGCTGCATGCACTTTCTCAGCAATGTTTATCCAACAAACATTGATTGAGCACCTACTATGTGCCAGGTATTTATTCCCATCAAGTGGGAAGTCCTCTTTTCCAAGCTGCAGCTAAGTTCTGGCTCCTCTGTGGAGGCTTCCCTGATATTTCCAGCTTTCACTAATATCTGCCAAATTCTAAATTGTTATAGTTGGGGTTACACAATTGAGCAGTCATTATATACTTCTTGGTTGCTGTGGTTTCAAATGAATGTCTAAGATGTAAGCTTCAAGAGAGCGAGGGCTGCGTCCTAACAATCTTTTACTTGCTCTTGGTGCTTCTATAAACACAATTCACCAAATCAGATCAACAAGCAACAGACTCTGGAGAATCCTTCAGACTACATGTCTCTGCACCTCGAGGTAATACAATGTGTTTTTCAGCCAATAGTGTATGCCGTGCTGTAGGTGCCCTGGCAACTACCCCTAATGTCTACTCTCTTTGTTCCAGTTGGTTTCTGTTCGTTTCAGAATTAGAGGGTCAGATTTGGTGTTTACCTCTCACTATTTGTTATTGATAATGTTGTGCATTAAAATTTGGTAAACTCAACAGAATTGAGTGCCTTTCTGGGTGGTCTGAATTCATCTCCAAAGGCAGCTTCCACTGATGCGGTCTTTTTTCCTGGCTTTCTGTTTTACTAGTTTGTGGCTAATTACAAGGGCTTCAGTCAGTGGATGTAGCCACAGATGACACTAACACCCTAGGTGGCCCAGGGGAGGATTTGTGGGGCTGTGGTGTCTGGGCTTTTTCAGAGAGGCCTGCAGGGAAATGACCGATGTGGGTGTGGACTTTGTCTCTGTCCTTCCTACGCCTCTTCTACTGGCATCCTCTCCCATCTGAGGCTCTGCCTCCACCTGTCCTGGAGTCTGATCTAGGTATTCCCTGCCACAAGTGTCTTGCCTAAGTAACTTGGGGCTGGTAAGTGTTTACAGTGGGCCACCTCCCGAGAGCATACTTACGTGAAAAATTCATCTGGAATACCCAAAAGTGTTTCATAAAGCCTAACTTGGCTGGTTTTCCCCAACAAATTATAACCTTTGCACACATTTTCACAGCCTACAAAATGCTTTCATGCACAGTGTCAGTCGAGCCATAAAACAACCATGTGAAGTCAGGGGAGTGGTGGAGAGGCAGGGATCAGATGACTTGCACAGTGAGTGCAGAAGAGGTGGCAGGGCTGGAACCCACCAGTTCTTCTGACTTGTCCCTGCCCTGTTTTGCCTTGAATTGTGGTTATTGGAGTAGACATCCTTTATTCTCATAGACTGTAATATGATGTAGTGGAAAAGTAGTCAGTCTGAACACTTGAAACTAAAGCCAGGTCTGTTCCTCATAAGCAGGTGGATACTACTACCAATAATAATTATAATAAATCACAGCTCCAGTGTATCCAGCACTTACTATGTATGAGGAACTGTACTCATATTATTTCATTTAATACTCAAACAGCCCTCTGCAATGGAGCTTAGAGCAAGGTTTCACCATCACTAACTGATGCTCAGACTGAAGCCAAGTTTTGTCTGTTTCAAGCCCATGATTATTCAGTTTCTGCCTTGGTTGTTGAGAGGTTTAAGCAAGATAACCATGTGTCTCACATGGTGCCAGATTGATGCAAGTTAAGCTTACAAGAAACAGTAGGTCTTTCTCTCCTTTTCCTTGAGTCTAGGGATGTAATCACCACCCCACCCCACCCCTTGGTATTCCTCATAGCATAGTGTTTTGCATAAGTCAGTCCTAGGTGAATGTTCATTGAGTTAAATGGAAATCAAAGCTGAGAATGAGGAAATTAGTCTGCTCTCCTCAGCAGGTAGGGGAAATAATGAAGACCAAGCAGTTCCATTGCAAGAGTTCCTGGCATCTAGGCTGGTGCATAATGAGACTAGGGTTGTGGCTTTGGTCCCCAACCACTACCTCCTGGTTCTTCACCCACCACTCTGGCTGCCCCTCTTACAAAGGAAGCATCTTTTGTAAGCATCTTTCTCTCTTTCCCCTTCATGTTACTGTATCTACAAGTTCTGTCTACATCAAAGCCTTGCAAACGCCATTTGCAGCACCAACTCCTCTGCTATAGGTGCATATATATCCCAACACCTACTCAGCCTGGAGTCCCATACCTCATACTTAGCACATCTTGTACTGAATTCATTATTCCCTTGTCCCACTTAGCTGCTTTTCATGTTAAGCTCATTTAAATCACTTCAAATAATGTTGGTTTTATTGTAAGGATACATAGGTGGCAGAACCTAGTTAAAGCTGAAAAAGCAAAAACCAAAACCAGGCCCCAGGGGAAGAGAAACTGTAATGGGTCAGGAAAAGTGAGAGCCCAGAGCAACTCTTGGATGTTAAGAGCAGGAATCAGGGTGCCTTTTGCATGTGTCGCTAACCTAACTCAGCTATCCCACTTGACACTTACTTCTGAGTGGCTGGTCCATGCCTGGGATGTGCATTGTCTCTTTACCTGACAACTCTGCCAACTTGTTTCATCGTTCTCATCTTGCTCATAGTTTCCACTTCTGCATAACTCCTGCATACCTTGACGCCTCAGAAGCCAACTCTAGCTCGTGGAATGTCCATGCCAGTTTTAGATCCTACCGAATGCTGCCTCATTCTCTCAGTATTTTTGTGGTTCAAATTGGAGAGAATATGATTTTCTGGCACATATTTTCATGCCGTACCACCTCATCGGTTCTTGACAAGCCTGTGGGCTGGCTACCCTCAAGGGCCCACTGATCCAATCTGTCACTGTGGCCAAGGGTAGGACACTTGGCTGCCTTTTTCAAGAATGTTTTAATCACCCAACTGTCCTATGCTAAGTGAGATAAGCCAGTCGTAAAAGACCACATATTGTGTGATTCCATTGATATGAACTGCCCGGAACTATATATAAAGGCACATCTATATATAAAGTAGATTAGTGATTGCTTAGGGCTGTGGGTGGGGGTAGGGGATTGGAGCATGACAGCTAAGGGGTATGGAATTTCCTTTTGGGGTGATGAAATGTTTTAAAATTGATTGTGATGAAGGTTGCACAACTCTATGCTAAAACTCTATTCTAAAAGCCATTGACTTGTACACCAACATAAATGCAGTATATGGTAAGTGAATTATATCTCAATAAAGCTGTTTAGAAAAAAGAGTTTCGTAGAAGCAAATTTCTCAGGAAGGACGGAGGATATGGCAGATACCACATCCTCCCTAAATGTTTATCTTCATAAATGCCACCACTTTTTAATCTATTTTGCCAAACCAAAACTCTGAAATTTATCTGACACCCCCTGCTTCCTTTTTCAGTTCAGTGGTTACCTCCTTCCTTGATTCCAGCTATTAGTTTTTTTATTTTTTTATTTTATTTTTGTTTTTATTTTTAAAACATAGAGAGAGAGTCTTGCTATGTTGCCCAGGGCTTGAACTCCTGGGCTCAAGTGATCCTCCTTTCTTGGCCTCCCAAAGTGCTGGGATTACCAGCATGAGCCACAGCTCCTGGCCCTTGATTATATTGGTGAAGTAGTTGGGTCAGATGCCCTCCTTTGTGCTCCAAAAGCATCTGACACACGAGCCTGGAACCGTTTATTATCCTCTGTTATAATTGGTGCCTTGCTGGCAAGTCTCTGCTACTGGACTCTAGACTATTTGGAAGCCCTTCCCCTCCCTATCCTGGCATGCTGCCTGACACCATAGGTACCTAACAAGCTTTCTGCCATGGCTGACTGGCGGGGTGGGATGGGATGAGGGGATGGATGGAAGGAAAGGTTGATTATCATCTCTGCCCATGGCTGCTGCCTGCTTTTAGAAATCCTGCCAATTCCATAAAAGGTGTGTGCGCCAATGGGACAATGAATGAGGAATGGGTGGCTTAGTGCAGTTCCACCCTGTTATCTACCGAAGAATCCAAAACCCAAGTGATACTGATGCAGTGTGGCCCACTGCTGTGGGAGCAGTTTATCTGTGGCAGCTGGCAACCTTCCAAGGACTCAGTTTCCACTCACTGTGATTTGACTTGAGTTTCCGATGGGCCCTGGGGCACAATATATTCCTTAGAGTAAGGGCAGACCTAGTGCTCAGCCACACAGAATAGGCCTGGTGTTTCTAGTAATTTCTCTTCTGGGCCAAGCCCCTTGAATGAAAGATTTGGGGCAGTGGGAGGGCAAGAGAGTGGGAGAAGGAGAAGTGGGGAGAGGAATAGCCTTCTCAGAACAACGATTGATTTGGAATATGAAAATCTTATTGATAAAAGCAAAGCCCAGACGGAAGGAAGCAGTTTGATATGTGCACTATTTGAAAAAAATCATGTGCATCTGTTTAGCACAATATACAACATAATGACAGCAATCTTCCCTGTTTGTATCTATTCATCTGATTATACAGAGTAACAATTCTTTTAGTTACACATTTAGTTACCCAGGGATTTTTTAATGGATAATAAGTTAGTAAATCAGATAGCATGTGTTCTGGATAATACTTTAGTAAACTGTCTACCACACAAGACAGTTGTAATTCACATTTTATATAATATCCAATGTTTCATTAATACACAGCACAATGTGAAGCTATGAGCAGCTCTTCAAGAAGGACAAAGCAGATTTTAATGATTATTTAATACTGTTTGATCTAGACACATATTATGTTGAAAAGCTACAGATTTCAGTCCTGCAATGCACCACAGATGTAACGAAAAATGTGGACTTATTTGAAGTATAATCCAGTGGATTTCTTTTGATGTAGTTGCCATGGCTGTTTGTGCTGAAGTTTCTTGTCTTTGACCCAAGGATAGATATATTGTATGCTTTTACTGACTTTTTTCAAACTTAAACCCCAAAGTATATATATCATTTCATGGCAAAATAATGAACTTGAAGGAAGAAAGAGAGGATAGTACTGCATTTAGCTTAGGCCATTGAAATATGATAATAAAAGTAAAAATAGTTCTTCCTTTCTTCCTGGAGGGAAGATAGAAGTCAACACAATTTCTGGTTCTTTCCAGAATGCTGAATGGGCCAGGAAGTCTTATGGCTTAAGACTGGAATTGAAGATGGCAGAAGAGCACATCTAAAGAGGGGCTCTGTCCTTAACTCCTCACACTACTGGGCCAGGCTAGCAGGAAAGGGCATAGGTTGCTGTTGCAAGGCCAGAAACAACCACCTCTGAGATTAATCCAGCAATACCAGCTTGCTGGATTAATTAGCAATTAATCCAGCAATACCAGTGAACATTTGTTCACTTCTTCTGCATCTCCTGATGAAGCTCATGGGGTTTCTCAATGTCATTAAGATGAGATATGTTGTGGTCTTAAGATCACATTATATATCTTATTTCAAAGAAAATTCCTGTGTCAGATTCCCATTACATGCCACTTTGTAGGGTACTATTGCAAATGGAAATCAGCATCCTCCTTATTTAGTGAGTCATGAATGAGGAACATTTGCTGGCATGCTCTGGCTGCATCGAGGGTGGAATCTAAACGTTAAAGCTGATCAGATACAGACAACAGCGAGACCATTCTATTCCTTTCATGGCGTGGCATGTGACAGTATTATTGAAGATGGACGCATTGCTCCCTAAAGCGATGCTCAGACTTTGCTTGTTCTTGCACAATGCTACCTGTCAGCTGCCTAGCCGGCAATCCCACAGTTTTTGAAAGGTCAATTTCTTGGGGCAGAATGAAAAGACCTTGAATATCTGAGCGACTTTCTTGAAATAATTTAGCAAAATTAGATTTATTTTAGAGCACACAAAACATGAAAGATATAAAGGGGAGGACCTAGCAGGAACGAGTGGCCCCTATTTCCCAAGCATTCTCCATACATTTTTTTCATTTAATAGTTACAATTACCTTGTGAAGTAGGTATTACCATCTCCCATTTCCAGGTGAGGAAACAACACTCAAATTTGCACAATTAATCAGGGGCAGGGCCACTATCTGAACCCAGCACCAGCTGACTCAGAAACTTGTGCTGTTTGTTTGTACTGGTGCATCTCAAACTACACAACAGTATCATCTGGAGTTAAAAATACATCATTGCCTCAGCTCCACAGCCAGAGACTCTGAAGTCATTGTTCTGGACTTCAGAATGCCTGGGGACAGGGCATTAGTATTTTTTTAGAAACTCACCCAGGGATTCTAACAGACGGCCAGGTTAAGAACCATGATTATATCATACCACCTGCAAAGTTACAAGCCCATTGTAAGTCACTACATTTACTTGAACCACATAAGTCATAACTAATGAATACCCTGCCATCTATACTGTGGGGCATACAATAAAATGTGAATGTCCTTGAACACAACTCATTATCAATCCTTTCTATGAAGTCTTCATGCATTTGCCATTCCACAGTGGATTGTACTGTCCCCTTTTTTTCTCACTGCAATTCAACATTTTAAGATGTTTTAAACGAGTTCATTGAGCTGTATTCTGGTAGTAGTCTGGTAGTGGTTCTATCATACCAAGCCCATTAAATAAACTCAGGAAAGGAAATAATCAAATTAAGCTGTATATCTACAGGGTCAAAGATTGGGTTAAAAATCTTAAAACTTAGACATTTCCAATGGTTAATTTCTTTCTTTCTTTTCTTTCTTTCTTTTTTTTTTAGACAGTCTCACTCCTTAAGTGATCCTCTCACCTCAGCCTCCTGAGTAATTGGGTAGTACATCACCACTCCTGGCTAATTTTTTGTATTTTTAGTAGAGACAGGGTTTCACTATGTTGCCCAGACTGGTCTCGAACTCCTGGGCTCAAGTTGTCCGCCCACCTCTGCCTCCTAAAGTGCTGGGATTACAGGCGTGAGCCACCATGCCTGGCCAATGGTTAATTTCTTTTGTTCATTATCGTGACCTCAATCATGATCTCAAAACTAATTTGATTGGATTTTTGGTTTGTTTCTAACTGGAATCTAGCTATTTGCCTGACAAGTTCTTCTGGTGCTGCAGAAGCGCATTCTGTGGACAAGAAATGGTAAAATCTAAACCTGAGATATTATTCTTTTTACATATTAATGCCATTACTTTCTCCCAAGTCTGTGAGGGCTATTTATAAGGCACAAAAATCCTCAAAACCAAACCCCCAAAAAACAAACACTCATAGTCTAAGAGTTAAATTATGTAAGCAATATTGTGCTTGTGGTTAGAAATAGTAACACTTTTTGGAAGAAATGCTTCAAAATGCTAGCAATGGCTATCCTTGTTGATTAGAGGTATATGTAGAAAATACACAAACTAAACCCAAAAACTTGTTTGAGATTCTTAAGTCTGCTTACATCAGCGGTCCTAGTGGTCCTACTTATTATTCTTTTTTTTTTTTTTTTTTGAGACGGAGTCTCACCCTGTCACCAGGCTGGAGTGCAGTGGTGCGATCTTGGCTCACTGCAAACTCCACCTCCTGAGTTCAAACGATTCTTCTGCCTCAGCCTCCCAAGTAGCTGGCACTACAGACGCCCGCCACCACACCCAGCTAATTTTTGTATTTTTAATAGAGACTGGGTTTCACCATGCTGGACAGGATGGTCTTGATCCCTTGACCTTGTGATCTGCCTGCCTCCACCTCCCAAAGTGCTGGGATTACAGGCATGAGCCACGATGCCCGACCCCTACTTATTATTCTTTCCAAGGCAATGGCTCTGGGTCATTTTCACTTTTTTTTTTTTAAACTGTTTGCATCTTAGTGCAATGACTTGCTCTAATAAAAGCCTTTTATTTTAAACATATAGGAGAAGAGATTAAAAACACTTACATTTTTGCCGAAAATCCTTTAACGTGAACAAATGTTTCCAAAGCTTTCTTAGACTTGAATTTCTTTGAACTACTTTTTCTCTCTGTATATATGTTTTTTACCTGATTCTGATTCCAGACTTTATTGAATAAATAAAAGCAGAAGCATCGTATGTGGTTTAACAGGAAGAAGATAAACTAAAATATGGAGGCTTAATAGGCTGGGCGCGGTGGCTCAAGCCTGTAATCCCAGCACTTTGGGAGGCCGAGGCGGGTGGATCACGAGGTCAGGAGATCGAGACTATCCTGGCTAACATGGTGAAACTCCATCTCTACTAAAAACATAAAAAATTAGCCGGGCGTGGTGGCGGGCGCCTGTAGTCCCAGCTACTTGGGAGGCTGAGGCGGGAGAATGGCGTGAACCCGGAAGGCAGAGCTTGCAGTGGGCCGAGATTGCGCCACTGCACTCCAGCCTGGGTGACAGAGCAAGACTCCGTCTCAAAAAAAAAAAAAAAAAAAAGGAGGCTTAATTCCAGCAAAAGCTTTCAACATCCACAGTGTACAGATTGAGAAGGCAGACGTTGGAAGCAGAGGCCTGTGGTGTGATCCTGGTCACGTGACCTGGGCACCTCCCTTAACCTCATTTTCCTCAATTTCATCTGCAAAATGGGGACTAATATTTAGCAACTTCCTAATAGAGTTGCTGTGAGGATTAAATGTGTAACTGTATGTAAATGCTTACTGGAAGTGCTCAATAGGTGACAGGTGTTATTGCTGTTGTTAGATCTGTAGGTCAGTGGCAGAGCTAGTAAAACTGTGCAAAGTCTAACGTGGGTAGCCTGTATTTTTAAAAAGTATTCTATTTCCTTTTATTGAGCTGTTCTTTGCAAGGAGGGGCCTCGTAAGGGGCAAGGATTGGAGAGTGGAGGGTATCAGAGTGACTATTTGGTGTCCTTGCTTTGGTGCCATACAAAAACTTGGTCATTTGTTTTTATCCCTGGATACTGCTCTAGGAACTTCAACAGATACTAAAACAGGTGCAGAATTATGTCCTGGCGACTAGCAGTTTACTCTCTTGGCCAGGACCACAGGCTAGAATTTTAGCAAGAGACCATCCTCTGAGCCTGGACTTCGGAAATAAAAAGACTTAAAAAAAATTTTTTTTTCAACATAAAGGTACCAAAGTGTTGTAGCACATAGCCGTCCTTCCTTCCTTTTTCTTTCTCATTCTTTTTCTTTCCTTTATAATCAATTCTTTTAAAAACAATCACTTATAAAAACTTGTTTGCCAACTGATCAATAAAAAGCATTGACTAAAAATAGAATAAGTTAACTAAAATGCAACTAAAAAGTTAATTATGTTGCTAATGTAGTTAATAGCACACATGACTTGCCCATTGTTGGTGTTTTGCTGCAGTATTCTAGTACCCTGGGCCTTCCCAGGAGATGTAAACCCCTCTCTTGCTCCCATCCCCCGAACATGCTCATACACAGAGCTCATTCCTCCAGTCTCCTTTTCTCTTCCTCTTTCCACCTCAGGGAACTCTCCTACAGCCTGCTCTGGGGACCAATTTTATGCTGAGGGCAGGAGCTGCTGGCTCTGACACGGCTGGGGCACATTGACCTGGAGCTTTTGCCTGGGATTTCTCACCCCTGTCTCCGCCGTGAGGGCTCTTCAGAACCCGTGGGCTCGGAAGAAATGCATTTCATTATTTCGACCAGCTTTTACTTAACTATTGCGTTAGATTATAAGACTTTCCAGCAAAATTAAATATTAGAATAAAAATTATTTGCAAAAGTACTCCTCATGTCTTCTCTTGTAACTTGGACCACATTTTGAGTGCATGCAGTTAACTATAAGGCATTCTTTCTTTGGCTACGAGTTCAGATGTCTTGTCTTTATTAGAAAACAGCCCTGTGCAAGCCCCAAATTGCTCATATTTCACTTTTGTATCTTTTGGTTCACTTAGTATATTATTCTCAAATCACTTTTTCCAATTCCTGAGTTGTCTATAATTTTTGCCTTTGCACCTTGATATCCCCTCAACCCTAAAGCAAATACTCTTATTTGCCTTAAAGAAATGGAGTAGTCCGGGCGAGGTGGGTCACACCTGTAATCCCAGCACTTCGGGAGGCCGAGGTGGGTGGAGCACCAGATCAGGAGTTTGAGACCAGCCTGGCCAATATAGTGAAACCCTGTCTCTACTAAAAATACAAAAATTAGCCAGTTGTGGTGGCATGTGCCTGTAATCCCAGCTACTGGGGAGGCTGAGGCAGAAGAATCGCTTGCACCCAGGAGGTGGAGGTTGCAGTGAGCCGAGATCACGCCACTGCACTCCAGCCTGGGTGACAGAACAAGACTCCGTCTCAAAAAAAAAAAAGAAATGCAGTAAACCTAAGCAATTACCTTTCTGCATATAGTCCCCTCCCTCATACCCCTTAAAGATTGTGCTTTCAGTAACTTCTAGTCATGGGCTTTCCCCCTACCATGGGATAAAGAAACTTACATGTCATTGTCCATGTTTGCTTAGAGGACTGGTAAATTTGATTAGTCACAAGTAAGTCATCAGACCAGGAACCAAGAAAAAAATCTTAAGTCTCGGATAAAGCCCTCTTTCATTAGAATATAGATATGTTGAATCTGGATGGATCTCAGAAAGAAATTAGATTTGTCTTGACACTTTCTAGATGAAGAAACCAAAGACCCAGAGGTTACTTTTCTTGGCCAGGTGCCATATGACTAATGGCAAATGGCAAAGTTAGAACAAAAGCCTAAGTTTTCTTACATCACCTGTAGAGTACCAACATCATTCATTCATTCATGTCTTTCTTCGTTTTTCCTTTCTTCCTTCCTCCCTTCTTCCCTCCTTATCTCTTTCTCTTCCCTCCTTCCTTCCTTCCTTCCTTCCTTCCTTCCTTCCTTCCTTCCTTCCTTCCTTTTTTTTCTTTCTTTCCTAACATTTATTCCTGCCCACTATGCACGTGTTTCATCATAAACAAGTGATTCATTTTCAGAATGAAAACCTGGGTGACATATGGTCTTATGAGTAGGAGTGCACTAATAGACCCACAGAAGCAGAATGTTTGAAATGAGAACTACCCAGGAAAATCTGATTTCCATGGTTATTGTCATCTTAGCTTGCCACTTTCTCTGTAATGCACACCACACCAGTTTTACTGTGGTGCCATAGAATCCTGATTCAAAACAAGGCAAGAAGGACCAAAGAATAATAAGAGAGTACATGTACATGTCCAAACCCATGCATAGAGATGGAGCTGCCTCGGATGTAATTCAGCAGACAATTAGCACACTGACATTTTGGCAAAATTTCCAGACATTTCCATAAATCCTTTTTAGATTCTTCTTCCCTCCAGCTCAGCAAGACAGTCACATTTTTTTTTTCCGGGCCTCAGACAAACAATAGCATCCAAATGATATTTAAGAACAACCCCCCAGCATGACAACTGAGGCTCAACCCATCTCGGAGAAAGGAAGGTCACCATATGCCCCGCACTCTTTGTGCGCGGCCTCGCTGCCATTTTACAGGGCCTTGGCCTCTTTATTTTACTTTGGGAGACAAGAGCTCTACTAAAACGCACAAAGGGGATTTGGGATTAAGGATCGTCTTCTATCTCTCTAACCTACAGCATCTTTCATCCTAACAAAGGTGGGAGGAGCTGAAGAGAAAGATGGGGCTAACAGGAGGGGGCTGCGGAGGAAGCCAGGCAGCCGAGGGGGAAGGGGAAGAAAGCGAGCTTTTTAAAACTTGCTGTCCCCCGGCCCTCCTGTTTTCTTCATCTTACAGAAGCACCATCTGTTCCCAGACTTGATGTGCTTGCATTTGTTTTCCATTCAGCAACAGCTTATGTAGGAAGCAGATTATGAAGTGAGCAAATATGTCACCGACTGGATCAGCAACTGTATTTTGTTCGCCCCCTTAAAACTTTACAGAAACCCTGCGGCCCGTGCACACGGGGCGGGACCCGTCGCCAGCGCCAGTGCGCCGGCCTTGATTAGGGCCACCTGACTTCGATTATCCTTTGTGCTCCAGCCTCTCAGTGTTTACGCACTTCATTTATACTGTATTTTAAAGTACCCTTAAATTATGTTTTCAAAAATTTTTCTAGTGTGCAAGCCTAACGAGAGCATAAACAATTCAAGAACAGGGAATTTACTATTTCTTGCCATATTCTCTTTTCTCTAGTCAGCCATGCAGACAACTTTATAATATACTGACATTTTGGCAAAATTTCCAGGCATTCTCTTAACTATGTAGACTTATTTGATCATACTTTCAAAACTAACAAGGTGGGGATGAATCATAGGAGATCGGTTGTAGACATCAAAATGTCACCTTTTGCTATCTCAAAAAAGAAAATCCCATCTTCAGCTTTTAAAAATATTCTGGGCTGGGTGCGGGGGCTCACGCCTGTAATCCTACCACTTTGGGAGGCCGAGGCGTGTGCATTGCCTGAGCTCAGGAGTTCAAGACAAGCCTGGGCAACACGGTGAAACCCCGTCTCTACTAAAATACAAAAAATTAGCCGGGCGTGGCAGCGGGCGCCTGTAGTCCCAGCTGCTCAGGAGGCTGAGGCGGGAGAATCTCTTGACCCCGGAAAGCGGAGGTTGCAGTTAGCTGAGATTGAACCACTGCACTCCAGCCTGGCGACAGAACTAGACTCCGTCTTAAAAAGAAAAAAAAAGAAAAAAAAAAATTCTTGGCAGAGCGGGTGGCTCACACCTGTAATCCCAGCACTTTGGGAAGCCGAAGGGGGTGGATCACCTGAGGTCAGGAGTTCGAGACCAGCCTGGGCAACATGGTGAAACCCCGTCTCTACTAAAAATACAAAAATAAGCCAGGCATGTTGGCACATGCCTGTAATCCCAACTACTCGGGAGGCTGAGGCAGGAGAATTGCTTGACCCTGGGAGGCGGAGGTTGCAGTGAGCTGAGATCGTGCAATTGCACTCCAGCCTGGGTGACAAGAGTGAAACTCCATCTCAAAAAAAAAAAAAAAAAATTTCCGGAACATATGATCCAGATGTGATCTTCACACTGGGCTGTGGTGCCTTCCAGTGATAAGACTCTGAAATGCAGAAACAGCCACATAGCATTGTGTGGAGCTGATATACTTTACATTCTCATTCTGCTATTGTTGGACATTTTAGTTAGTATAACATTCCAATGATAAATAATGCTGACGTCACCATCTTTAAGCATGAAGCTTTTTCTATTTTTATAATTGTTTTCTTAGACTACATTGTGAAAAGTAGAATTAAAAAATAAAGTTAGTGACATTTTGAATTTCATCTTCAAATCACCATTTAAGAAAAGTTTACTGTTTTGAATAGGTATATAAAAGTTGGGACTACTAATTCATCATTGCATCTACATGTTTTTACCCAAACTTTATTGGAAAGCCTTGGCACATCCCTTAACTACAGTCTTCACCTGTCAGACAGAAAATTTAATATTTATTTACCTGAAGTACCCATAATATATTGGAATATAAGTTGCCGTTAAACTTATTCATTATTTTCTCTAAGGGCTCATTGGACATTTAAACACCTTAGTACAGAATATGAACGACTAAATTGGATACTTTAAGTTCAAACTTGGTTGTACTATTCTGGCATTGTAATACATTCTATGCATACTATAAATTGCTGAGGCATCAAATTACAGAAGTGCAGTAAAGAAATGTTAGATTTTAAACTTCAAATGTCATGGATTAATGCTAATGGTTATTTTTAAAGTGCTAAATTTAAATCTGATGTAATTATTTTATCCCATTTCATATTTTCCTGGGAAATGTTTACTATGTGTTTAAAATTGAATTAAATTAGTGGAGGGAAAAATTTCAGAATGTCTATTTTATTTATATTATTTTTATTTATTTTATGTTTTATTGAAACAGGGTCTTGCTCTGTCATCCAGACTGGAGTGCAGTGGTATGATCACAGCTCACTGCATGGTTGACCTCCTTGACTTAAGCCATCCTCCCACCTCAGTCTTCCAACTAGCTGGGACTGCAGGTGGGCACCACCATGCCTGGCTAATTTTTTATTTTTTCTAGAGATAGTCTCACTATGTTGCCCTGGTTGGTCTTGAACCTCCGTGATCAAGCAATCCTCTCGCCTTGGCCTCCCCAAGTGCTAAGATTATAGGCATGAGCCACCATACATGGCATCAGATTGTTCGTTTTAAATTGAAATTGCTGTGTAGATTTTAAGAAATATTAGAAGTTGAACTATTTGTCATACTCAAACTTTTTCTTTGATTAATGCGCCAAGTTGCCTTGTTTTGATATTGTATACTTCTTGATTAATAATTTCTCTTTTACACTCGAGCATAAACATTCTTTTGTTGAGTGGAGCTTTTATTTTTTCACCCAAAATTATCTGCATATGAAATATGTGTACAGAACAACTTTAGTGGAAAATCACAACAGCCAGGCCTGACGCAAACACATGGCTGAACCCCGGGACCTGCATTCCTCAGTGTGCTGCTATCCCAACACAGAGGATAATACAACACAAAAAAATCCCAACACAAACATTTGTTGTTGTTGTTGTTGTTGGATATCCCAACACAAAAAATCTATAAGCATAAAACTCCTGTAACTTCCCACAAAATGCCTTTGGCCTCGGCAATGTGAAGCTTACACTCACTAAAGGAATAGTCTTCATTTATTAGATGGAAGGTGGTCCCTGGGAAAGGTTGTGAATGTTCATTAAACCCTGCATTTTCCACATGTTGACATTTTCTAGATCTGCTTTAATTTCTTTTGAATTCTGAGTCCATGCTAGTGTGCATGACTGAGATAGAGTTATATAGAGCGAGGTGGGCTGTGGGGCAAAAACCTTGGAGTATTGTCCATTTTGGGTAAAGAAGTTTAGATAGTCTTCAACTGTTCCTGCCAACAGGTTACAGCACTTAAACACAGACAGGGATCAGATGTTTCTCTTAAAGTATTAATACTTTATCTCATGCTGTACTGGGACAACAGGAGATAAGCAGTCATCTCTTTGTCCTCTGATCTGTGGAGATGCACATTATTTAGAGCAGAACATTATTCTCTCGTTTTTCTTCCCTTGCAAAAGTCAAGGCCAAAACCAATTCCTCAGGGAATTAAAGGTGATCCTAAACCAATTCATCTTTATACTGCCTGCTTTTATTCCTCATCTGTATATATTCCAGGTGTCATAATAATAAACAGAAGGGGAAAAGACAGTAAAACCAGAATGCTTCTGACAGTAAAACAGGAACTCCTTGCTCTTAAAAATGAAGGAGGCATGTGCTTTGGCTCTGGGCGCCTTTTTTGGGAAGTATGGCCTCTGCAGAGGAAACCTGGAGCTATTGTCTTATGCAACGGTCTCTTTCATTGTACACAACGTCTGAATCATCACTTCTGTTGTCCTACCTGCATGAAATCTGGGTGTTATTCAATGGTGTGTTGGTAACTTGTCAACCACCTCTTCAGGAAAAAGAAGCTCTGATATGTAGCATTTGTCGATTCCTATGATGTAAATATTCCCACCATTGCTGATTTTAAGCTACCAGTGTGATTTCACTGACATAGAGTTAGGAAGAAATGTGCAAAATTGACTCTTGTGAGCTGATGTGAGCTGGTCCCAGTACAGTTTTAACTTCCTCAGCACCATGAACCCTCTCCTTTCATTCAGCTCATGAATCTCCTCCTGGTCATCTCAGATTCTCTATCCAATCTTGACTTCATTGTCAGCTCACCTCACCGTCTTAACCTTTTCTCTATATCAGACATTTATTGCATAATTACCATGCTGCAGACACAGCACAACACATTATGGCTACCAGGTCAACTAAAACCAGGTCCCTTCCTCCAGGGGTTTATCATGTAGTGGGGACACAGATGAGTTATCAGGCTAGCCAGGGACACCAATTCAGAGTGTAAGTGAGTGGTACAGGCAGGCTCGAGGTGCTTTAGGAACCTAGGGTCACCTCTTGGGGTGATTCATATATCCCCAGACTTCTTTTCCTTTTCTGGAAGTTTGGAAAAGCAGGTTCCATCATTCACTCCACCCAAGCTGGCCTGAGGAGCATTGCTAGTGAGGGGAGTTCCTGCTGTTCATCTTCAGAGGGGCAATGTCTGTGTTTCTCTTGCTGTGTCTCACAGAAGGTGTTCCTGACGTCTGGAGCCGCCTGCTGCCCCAGTCGCTGACATCCCAGGGGACTATTTCACCTCTTGTATTAGTCCGTTTTCACACTGCTGATAAAGACATACCTGAGACTGGGTAATTTATAAAGAAAAAGAGGTTTAATGGGCTCAAAGTTCCACGTGGCTAGGGAGGCCTCACAATCATGGTGGAAGGCGAAAGGCACATTTTATATGGTGGCAGCAAGAGAGAATGAGAGCCAAGTGGAAGAGGTTTCCCCTTATAAAGCCATCAGGTCTCATAAGACTTATTCACTACCGTGAGAACAGTATGGGGGAAACCGCCCCCATGATTCATGTGTCTCCCACCAGATCCCTCCCACAACATGTGGAAATTATGGGAGCTACAATTCAAGATAAGATTTGGGTGGGAACACAGCCAAACCATGTCACCTCCTCCTTTGACAATTAGATTGAGGCCAACCAGAATAAGTTCCCACCTTTACCCTGTCCTCCCTCAGGGGTGTTCTTTCCCTTTGATTAGCCCTCATTTTTGTCCAGTCTGCGATGAACAGCTGCCCATTTGTCTCATTAGGGCAAACCAACCTATTTTCTCCTACCTCACAGCCTTCCTGCACCTCTCAGAAACCCTTTCCTTCTCAAGTAATGCCTCTTCCCCTTGGCCTTTTCCCTCTTTTTCTCTTTCCTGGCTTCCTTCCCTTGACTTCATATCCTTAGCAGGCATTCCCCTGCCTGCGTCCACTCTCCTCATCCTCGTGGTTCCCAGGTCTGCCACAACAGACGGTGGAGG
This sequence comes from Nomascus leucogenys, assembly GCF_006542625.1. Taxonomy (NCBI): domain Eukaryota; kingdom Metazoa; phylum Chordata; class Mammalia; order Primates; family Hylobatidae; genus Nomascus; species Nomascus leucogenys. Next base: position 73,774,180 of record NC_044402.1, read on the forward strand.
AGAGCCTCCCGCTCCTTCAGCTCTCTGAATCCCGGTTTCCTCTTCTGTAAAATGCCGAGGTCCACAGCACTATAGTGAAGAGATAGTGAAATACTAATTAAATGAGATCATTAGATACGGTGTTATTTACCAATCTTTTACTCTTGAAGTCCTAGAATGTTCTTGCAGTGGCCAATGGTAAATGGCTTCTTTTTTGTGTTTTTTTTCTCTGACCTCTGCAGCATTTGAAATCTTGCTGACACCACTTCTTCCTGAGACTCCTTTCTATCCTGGATTTAGGCACTGCATGTTCTGGAGTCTCTTCCTGCAGCCTTGAGTGCTGCTTTCCTCAGCCGGCTTCCTGGTTGTGGGAGTTTCCCAAGGGACAGTTTCCACCCTCCTTCCTACCCATCTTGGAAGAACCAACGTGCTCCCTGGCTGATGCTCTCGTTTCTGTGCAAATGATTTACAATCTACGTTCTCACTTGCCTAGGATGTCCAACTGTCCCATTTTTCCTGGGACTGCGGGATTTCCCAGTGCAGGGCTTTCAGGACTCAAACCCACAGTCCCTAGCAAGCCAGACCATTGTCTGCCTAGTCCTCAGCTTCTACCTGTTTTGTGAGGTCTCTAACTGTCTACACTACGTGGCCATTTGGATCACCTGTCATTGCATTAAGCCAAAGAGTCGAAGATCAAACCCATCGTCTCTTTTTTCCTTCTCTCTGAACTTGATCCATCCCTTCTCACTTTTGGTATTTGTTAGGTTTGTGACCCTGGGAAAGTAAACCACTCCATTGTGCCTTGGTTTCTTCATCTAGAAAATGGAAGTAATAAAAGTTCTCATGTATGGGTTTGGGAATTTTAAATAAGTGATTAATGTAAGCAGTTAGAATGGTGCTGACAATAGTAAGACCTCAGCAACTGTTAATGATCAATAATATTATCAGCGCTTCTTCACATTCATGGGAACGTCATTATCTGAATTCCAAGTTTCAAAGCATATGAATTATCATTGATTCTTTTACCATTTCTGGGCATTTGCTGAATTGTATGGATCGTTAATTGCAACTCTCACATGCACCCGCTCTTTCCTTTCCTTCCCCAGAGCCGCTTCTGGTCTCTCGTCACTTCCTATCTGTGTAACTGTCAGAGGGTTCTCGCCACTTTTCCTGCTTTCTGTCTCCACATTTGGTTCCATCCTTGGCATGACAACCATATTAATCTCCCTACAAAATGCTTTTTTTTTTTTTTTGGAGATGGAGTGTCATTCTGTTGCCCAGGGTGGAGTGCAGTGGCTCTATCTCAGCTCACTGCAACATCCACCTCCAGTGTTCAAGCGTTTCTCCCGCCTCAGCCTCCCGAGTAGCTGGGATTACAGGCACGCACCACCATGCCCAGCTAATTTTTGTATTTTTAGTAGAGACAGGTTTCTTCATGTTGGCCAGGGTGGTCTCTATCTCCTGTTCTCGTGATCTGCCTGCCTTGGCTTCCTAAAGTGCTGTGGGATTACAGTCGTGAGCCACTGTGCCTGGTCAGTTCTTCTTTTTTTAATAGGGGGATTATGAACAAATTATTTAGTCTCTAATATATGCTTCATCTTCCTTGTGGGGATAATAATACCTACGTAAACTGGATTACTGTAAGGATTAAATAAGATAAAATATAAAGTATCAAGCATAAAGTCAGAAAAAATATAAGTTCAATTAATTTCAGTTTTTTTCTTTCTTTTCCCAGATAGTTCATTTTGATAGGTTTCCTCTGGCTTAGTTTTTTTTCTTTTGTTTTGTTTTGTAAATACACTTCTAAGAGAACCCTCTAAATCATCCAAATGTCTTTTTAAAGATTTAATATTATAAATCTGGTTATTATACATCAATAGTCTTTACTATCAGAAGAAAAAATAGAGCCACAATAAAGTTTGGCTCACGATTTGTTTATACCAATATCTTCACATAGTTAAATCACAAGAAATCATCAAATTAATATATTGTTGATGTTGCCTTTAATGTTTTACATATTCACATTTTTCATTTTCTTCTTGTGTACCCATTATCTTTGATTTTGACAACTTAAGCCAGAAAGGTACAAAGATGATACAAAGCTGTGGGTAAGAGAGTCACAGAGTCACCAGGCGCAGTGGCTCATGCCTGTAATCCCAGCACTTTGGGGGACCGAGGTGGGCAGATCACCTGACGTCAGGAGTTCAAGACCAATCTGGCCAACATAGTGAAATCCTGTCTACGAAAAATACAAAAACCAGCAGAGCGTGATGGCACATGCCTGTAGTCCCAGTAACTCAGGAGGCTGAGGCAGGAGAATCACTTGAACCTGGGAAGCAGAGGTTGCAGTGAGCCGAGACTGCGCCACTGCACTCCAGCCTGGGCAACAGAGTGAGACTCTCTCTAAAAAAACAAAGAGATTCGTAGAGTCACACTCCGGGCAAGGATGAGAGAGCCAACCAAAAGCTGAGATGTCTGTCTCTCATACACATCCCATATACTGACTGAGGCCATAGATTGTGCTCCAGGCATGCACACACCACAAAAGCTACAAGGATGCAAATACATAACAGGCTCACTATACATTTTGTGCCAGAGAATGTCAGGGCAGCCAGCCAGTATATAGTTGTCTCTAAGTGACCTGTCTACAGGGTCTCATTTTGATGGGGGTGAAATTATTTCCTTCTTTCAAAAGCCTGCAAGGAAAGCAAAGAAACTTCTGGTCTAACGTTGACTGCCAAGTACTTTGTGGGTGAGAAAGACAGCGAGATCCATGCATCCTCACCACTGGGAAGTCATTTTTGGCAGGATGCAGTTAATTTATTGCTTGAAGAAATGATCAATAAAAATGGCAGAACTTGAGCTGCTCCTGCTTGGAGGCAGGTAGTGTGTTAAAGCCCAATAGGCAGGTCAGGCAACTGAGGCTCCATTGAGTTAAGAGACTTGCTTGAGGTTACAGAGTTTGTGAAGATGAGCGGTGGGGCCTGGCTCCAATGTGCTGCTCTTCCAAATGTACCATGATATATAGCGGCTTTCTCCTTAGACATGAGTCCCTGTTCTTTGAGCACATTAGGTCTGGAAAATAGCATCTTAGATTGGCACAGAGAGGGGAAAATCAGAATGAAAAGTATTACTTTTTTTTTTTTTTTTGAGATGGAGTCTCGCTCTGTCGCCAGGCCGGAGTGCAGTGGCGCGATCTCGGCTCACTGCAACCTCTGATTCCCTGGTTCAAACGATTCTCCTGCCTCAGCCTCCTGAGTAGCTGGGATTACAGGCACATGCCACCACGTCCAGCTAATTTTTGTGTTTTTATTAGAGACGGGGTTTCACCATGTTGGCCAGGATGGTCTTGATTTCTTGACCTCATGATCCACCAGCCTCCGCCTCCCGAAGAGCTGGGATTACGGGCGTGAGCCACTGCGCCCAGCTGAAAATCATTACTCTTATGACATGCATTGGAGAAAATAAGCCATTGTAGTTGATGTTATGTGTGAAGACAGCCAAATCTTCTCTGGGGCAAGGAATGCCCACTAGCCAGTTAATCCTTCTCCACTTTTCTTCAAAGAGAGGGAGGGGGAATCTAGAAACCGATTCAAGGGATTGGCACCTACTGAGCCAGTTTAGTGGGAAGGGGCATTCCTCTTGCCTAACCTGAATTCCAGTGCACATGATTTCACTTGGGTGGTGTCTTTGCTGTCACTTCTCCCTTTACAGGCCTAACCTCAAAACATTCCCTTACCAACCCCTCTCCCCTAGGCAAAATACACAGGCAAAAGGTTTTTGTTGTTATTATACAGGCATATTATTATTATACAGGTGATATCACAGGCAAAATGTTTTTGTTGTTGTTATACCCAGCATCACATAACGGAAGGATGGTGTGTGAATCCACTCTGAGGTGACCTCACAGATGCCCCTTCAGGACCTGGAAGGGGAATCACCCTTGGCCAAGGCCACACTCCTCTCTGGAGGCAGCCCCCATCAATGGCTGGTCCTGGAAGGAAGAAGGATAAAAGGCAGCCCCAGGCAGTTCAGAGCTCCCTGTATAATTGGCTGAGACTGCATCTACATCATAGTTCAGCACCTCCTCTCCCTGCCCCAGCTCCCCCACAGGTGCCTGCTTCTGAGAAGATCCTCCTAACCACTCCTGGTAAAAACCTTCCACATGCAAATCTCATCATCTTAGGGTCTGTTTCCCAGGGAATGTGACCTGCAGCAGAAGGTAATTTGGGTAGTGCTATATGCTCCTTTGTAACAAGCTCATTTTTATGAATTATGGCATGAGTAGGTGGTGCTTGAACTCAGCAGGGACCGATAAACAGTTTTGATTCAGGCTGAGTGCGGTGGCTCACGCCTGTAATCCCAGCACTTTGGGAGGCCAATGAGGGTGGATCACTTGAGGTTAGGAGTTCGAGACCAGCCTGGGAAACATGGTGAAACCATGTCTCTATAAAATATACAAAAGTTAGCTGGACATGGTGGCATATGCCTGTAGTCCCAGCTACTAGGGAGGCTGAGGTGGGAGGATCTCTCAAACCCGGGAGGCAGAGATTGGAGTGAGCCAAGATTGTACCACTATACTCCAGCCTGGGCAACAGAGTGAGTTTCTGTCTCAAAACAACAACAACAACAACAACAACAACGAGTTAGGCAAGTGTAGGATTGAAATATCACCTTTGCTAGTGAGCCAGCTGATCCTGGGAATAGGACCTATATCTGTAGGAATTTGATGGAAGTGCCTCTGCCCCCAGCCATGGCAGTGCCGGACCACAGCCATCAGCATGGAGAGCATGGAAGGCAGGAGCAGAGCAGAAGTGGCTTCCTGTGGGCAGCTTGTGCCTGAGTGTGACCGAAGAAGGCCCGATTCTTTGTCCTAAACACATCATTGTGTACATTGTTGCACCTTCCCATGGGGGGCTGGGGGGTGGCAGAAATGAAGTGGAGAGGAGCCCAGGAGTGTTGTGCTGGGCAGCTTCCTACCTGTGGAAGACGGCATAAAGAGTCGGGGGACATTCTGTCCCTCCAGATAGCAATTCCCTTTGGAGATTGTATCTCTTTCTTGGGAATTCAGTCCTCAGCAAATTGATTTCACAGATATTATTAAGTGCCTATTCAATGACAGACATTATTTTGGGGGATTCAGAAATGAACAAAACAGGCAAAATCCCTGCTGTCATGGTGGTTATAGTCTAGCGGGGAAAGCAGAGAGTAAATGAGAAAAATAAGTAAAATATGTTGGGGGATGGATAGCTATCAGTGATCTATAACAACCCCAAAGTGGGGAAGAGGAAATGAGGAATTATGAGGAATGGTGTCAAAAAGGGACAAAATAAAAGCCTCCATCTGTTTGGGTGGAATAGGGAATAGGGAGTAAATATTTGCCACTCAAACTGTGCTTCAATTTCAGTTGTCATTTCTGCTAGCACTTCTAACACGCTTCTCTCTCACAGCTCCCCTGCATCCAATCCCGCAAGACCCTTATTGCTTTTGTGAACTTGAGCTCTCTCTGCAACCCTCTAGCCCATCCTCTGTAGGCTCAGTCACAGTTAATGACCTTGACTGTAGCCTTGAAGATATAGACATTCCAGGTGCTCTGCCCTGGCAGGGGTTCAGCATTCCTTTCTGTCCACAGTTTTGCTCTTTGGCCTACTTCAGTGCTGATCCAGCTGGCTGTGACTCCCCACCAGACGTGAAGGGACTTGCACCACCTGAATCTGGTTAGAAGCTGGCTCACATAACCAGGCTTGTAGTTTCAGCTTTGCTACTGTCATATGAACCCTGGGCCAGAAGATTCTGTTGACACCCGGAAACTAGGAATGGTTTGGCGGTGTCCTGACATGGTGGATATTTATTGTTTTGTGTTTCTGGTACTCCTCCTACTTTCTGGGAATAACACTCCCTTTATTTGGGGGAGCTGTTCTTGCTGCCCAATGTGAACCAAATGGGTAATTCATATTTTACATGACCCCACTTGTCTGTACAAAGTGTTTGATCCAAAGGTAGGCCCCTGGCCAAGCTGAGCTACTCATGGGAGCCCCTGTTCTGGCCACAGTGACATGTGTCTAATGCATGACTCAGAACACACCAATCACTCCCCTGGGATTTCAGAAACTAAACCTGTGGGGAGAAAACGTTTTTCTCTTGAGGAAAAGCTGGCAGATGTAAGCCTGCAGCTGTAGCAGCCATGTCTGACTTCTGTGAGAAAACCAAGCCGTGGTTAGGGGAGAAGAAAGCCGATCCACAGACAGCGGCAGAGACAAGAGAGTCAGAGAGAGTCCGAGTCCCCGGCTCCAGGTGTCTCAGTCACGCTCCTGCTCTTCAGGGACTTAGGTCAGTACATTCCAATTTTTTCCTTACCTAGGTCAAGTAAGTCAGGTCAGATTCCAGTCATGACTATTAGACATTGAGTCATGGCAACTATATTTGGGAAGACCCAGAGGGTTCAAGTGAGCATCCCCATATCTTCTACCTGCCCATCTTTGGAAGATTACTTCTTCCATGAAGCGTTTTCTTTTTTTTCTTGTTTGATACAGGGTCTCTCTGTGTCATCTATGCTGGAGTGCAATGGTGTGATCTTGGCTCGCTGCAACCTCTTCCTCCTGGGTTCAAGTGATTCTCATGCCTCAGCCTCCCAAGTAGCTGGGGTTACAGGCACCCACCACCATGTTTGGCTAATTTTTGTATTTTAGTAGAGACGGGGTTTCACCATGTTGGCCAGGCTGGTCTCAAATTCATGAGCTCAAGTGAGCTGCCTTTCTTGGCTTCCCAAAGTGCTGGGATTACAGGCATGAGCTACTGAGCTACCGACCTGACTCCTCCTCCTTCCTTCCTTCCTTCCCACATGGCGCTTCAGTTCTGCTTCTCTCATGGTACTAGTAATCCTTAGTGTACTTGCTGGTTTAACCATTTGTCCCTACCAAGAAGGTAGAAATTGGTTCTTACTCTTACTCGTATTCTCTAAGTTGGGCATGTAGATGCTTAGCATGTATTTGTTGGATGAGAAGATAAATGGATAGATGGATGGATAAGTATCATTACCATTAAGTGGATGCCTCTGTATGTCAATCCTTTAATAAAGATGTCAAAAGCCCAGAGACTGTCTGGGGACTGAATTAATTCTGGGGCTTTGGAGGGGTTCTGAAAAGGCCTGGGGAAAGTGAATTCGGCTGGAACTACTCTGGAGTCGCCACAGGGTGATGCAGAGTTGGTTCAAATCTGCACAGGACACTTGGTGACTATCAGCTTTCTCTGATTTGTTCAGGGTGCATGAGAGTAGTGTTTCAGCCTGGAGCGGTGGCTCACGCCTGTAAACCCAGCACTTTGGGAGGCCAAGGCAGGTGGATCACCTGATGTCAGGAGTTCAAGACCAGCCTGGCGAACATGGTGAAACCCCGTCTCTACTAAAAAATACAAAAATTAGCCAGGCATGGTGATATGTGCCTATAATCCCAGCTATTCATGAGGCTGAGGCAGGAGGATCTCTTGAGCTGGGAGGTGGAGGTTGCAGTGAGCTGAGATTGTGCCACTGCACACTCCAGCCTGGGTGACAGAGTGAGATTCCATCTCCAAAAAAAAAAAAGATCAGTGTTTCCTCTGAGGCTTAGGATGCCAGCTTGGGGAACTCCAAACTTGGGCATTATGTGGTGGCAAAGCACCTCAATCCACAGAGACACCCAACCTTGCCATGGCAAGTTAGACACAGCAGGGAAGACTGGGCTCTCCCTGATTTGCTCTTGAGTTCTCACTTTTCCCTCCAAACTTCCCAGAAGAGATTGGGGCTCCATTCCCTGGGGTCTTTCATAGCCACACTGCCTCTCCTTAGCCATTTTCTCTCAGCAGAGTCATTCTTATTGGTATAAGTGTTTCCCCAAACTGCTTCCTTGATCTTCATCTCTCTGTCTCTGTCTCTCTCTGTCTCTCTGTCTCTGTCTCTGTCTCTCTCTCTCTCTCACACACACACACACACACACACACCATTTATGGCATTAGCTACTTTCTACCTGGCATTTTAGTCATTCTTTTCCATGGAGACTATGTGCTTTTTTGGGGACAACTACTGTATTTTCTTCATCTTTGCAGCTCCTAGGGTGCTCAGCACAGTGCCCGAAAGAAGCAGAGTTAGATGTTTTTGAATAAACTCTCTGTTCTCACACTTAGGTTTCTCTAACTGCTTTAATTCAGGTTACCTACATAGGTTTCTACATAGGGATTCTCTTAAGAACATATTGTGAACAGCTCTCTTTTGCTGATATGGACGTTTCTCCAATTTTATTTTTCATGCTGACAGATTGTTTTCTGGTCTGAATGTACTGCCATTTATTTTCCTAATTCCCTAGTGCTGGAGCTTCTGGGTGCGTCCAACATTTATAATTATTGACTGTGCTGCTGCGAGCCTCCTCGCTAGACCTTTGTGTAATCCATCATTGCTTTCTTAGGATAAATTCTTAGAATGGAATCTACATTTTAAAATCTTTTGACACGTCCTGTCAAACACCGTTCCCCATAGCCTTCAGTCTGGGCTCCTTTTATAGCTTTCCTCATAGCCATTATTCCATCAATAGGTAACATCGACAGACTTCAGCGAATGGAATCCTCCAGCCCTTTACCCTGATCCTTCCTCCGAGTTACGTATTTTGTGGTTTCCAGGCCACTTTGAAATCACTCAGAAACAAAGACACAGGAAAAGTTTTTTAAAGTGAGGAAAAGTAGAAAATCCTTTAGAGGCCTTTACAGAGATAGCATAGAAACCATGTAGTTGACATTTTGTCTTTTCATTTATTTTATTTATTTTTTAAAAGTGCTTCTTTTTTAATGAAATAAATCCAAAAGATGTACAGTCAGGCTCAAGTTGTGCAGTTCACAAGCATGGGGGAAACAAACAAAACAACGAAGCTCAGGATGGTCAGAGCAGAGTTAACCCAGGACGAGGCTGGACTTGCCACCAGGGGGATATCCTTTGGATGGTGCTGGGGCCGGGGCCACTGGGCTCAGCACAGGTGCAGCAGGCGCGGGCTTCTCTTCCCTCGGCCCCAGGCTGCCTTGCAAGTCTGTGTCCACATTTTCATGAATGTCACCTTCTCCCTTCAGATCTAAGAATCTGCAGAGTTCACTTCAGAAGCGTTCCTTCCCTGCAGTCCAGATGACTCCAAGTCGTCTCGGCCACCTCTAGACTTGGCACCTGCCGACGTGGCCCAAGAAGGTGGATTTTCTTCAGGTGTCCCAAAGATATTAGAGGCCATTTTGGTGTTCTGTTGGTTCATCAAAACCCGATGAAAAATTGGATCCACCATCTGGCAGCCGCAAAACCCGGGAGCTATTCCCGCTGTTGGGGTCGACACCCTTGAAGGTGGTGGTGGTGGTCATGGCGCAGAGGAGCAAGTTAGGCTGGTGTGGAAGCAGAATGCTGACAGGGGCGGACCGAGGGGCACAGGGAGGCTCCAAACCCCACAGACTGGCCCCCGCTGGGGGAGTCTCGTGCCCACATGTTAGCTTTTCAAATGCTATTTGGAATGTGTTTATTATGTCTCTTTAAATGCTATTTTGAAATGATACTTATTACTACCTAAGACGTAAATAACTCATCCTAGGTCAAAAACGGCATGATTAGTGGGCTTCGAACATAATCTCTTCTGTACAGCTTTTGAAATATAGGACACCATGGCTATTCAGTTAGGTCCCTTGCTGGTGAGTCAGGCAGCCAATACCATCAGAAGCTGACCACATACGTGCCCCCCCACGGAAGCTTCTGTAGCACAACCATGTGAGGCAAGCCTTGGACACGAAGTCCCTGTGCCCAGTTGACTCACAGCTCCACTTATCTCCGCGTGAGATCAAAATACAAATGCCAAAATTTCATTTCCCCAATTTTCTATTTTTGCTAATTGCCTCCACCTTGCTCTTTTTCTTTATATCCTATGCATGTTTGACATTTTAAAAAGGTGTTTTTAGCTCTGAATTTAAGCAAATTGGCCCACAGATCTCCCAGTGGGTAGCAGACTCCGAGTTAATATTCACGGTGTCTTAAATGTTAACACTGCTTGGTTTTGCCTTGTCGCCTTTGCCTTGGCCCCAGCTAGTTTTAAATTGTGTTTACACAATTTTACAGTTACTTGCATTTTTTCTTTAATGAGTAACGATATCTAGCATCAAGTTCAGTTTGGTTGGCTATTTCACTACTATTCTGTACATAGGACAGTTAAATTATAATGTTAATTTAAAAGACAGGGACTCTACAGTAGGTTTATACTTGAACAGGAGAACACTTTTCTGCCAGACCTGAGGACCTTCTGGGCTTTATCTTCTAGATATCTTCTTTTGTAAAGAAGAGAAAATAAATCTCTGGAAGTATTGGGGAACACCTTTCATTTTGGTTTTTTAAAATGTTTTCTTCTTTAATCCCCTGTGATTGAGAAGGCATAGAGGACTGCCAACCGAAGTGGAGGGGACCAATCACAAGGCGTACAGCATGCTTACTTTAAAACAGCTCTGAAAAACGAGGCAACGATTCCTTATCAACACTGACATAATAAAGGCAGTTAGCTCCAAGTATACGTGGGGGTAAAGGACTATCCTTTATACATTCATCACTACCATTTGTATTGTCATTTTTGGCCGTGAAGAATATTAATAGACATTTCTGCCAAGATGATATTTTCATTAGAAAATAGAGATATTTTCTGTTTTCTTATTCAGCAGAAAAATAGACAAGGGGCTGGGCATGGTGGCTCATGCCTATAATCTCAGCACTTTGGGAGGCCAAGGCGGGTGGATCACCTGAGGTCAGGAGTTTGAGACCAATCTGGCCAACATGGTGAAACTGCATCTCTACTAAAAATACAAAAATTAGCCAGGTGTGGTGGCAGGCACCTGTAATACCAGCTACTCTGGAGGCTGAGGCAGGAGAATCACTTGAACCTGGGAGGCAGAGGCAGCAGTGAGCTGAGGTCGTACCATTGCACTCCAGCCTGGGCAACTAGAGCAAAATTCCATCTCAAAAAAAGAAAAGAAAAAAGAAAGGAAAGAAAAATAGTTGAGCAATGTTGGTATATCCCAAATGTTCCCAATTCATCACTCTGGTGTTCGTATCACACTCATCTGAGACCCCATGTTGTCCATCCAGCCTTGTAATTTCCACATCTGTCTCCTGCTCGTTTGTTACCTGATCCAGTTGTCCAGCCCTGGACCACAACCCTGCTCTTCCCCGCTGTCGCAGCCGGTGTCTGGCTCTGTCCCTCTCTGTCCTGCTTCCTCCTGAATGTGGTGGATACAGACACTTCCCACAGTCCCCCTATGGAAGTTGAGAACAGGCTGTAATTTTTGAGGGTTTGGGAGTAGCAGAAGTGGATTAAATTCCAGGGACCGGAACTGCAGGCAGGACTGCTCTCAGCATCTGGCTCCCCATCATCACAGGGATACCCACCTGAGTACCCTTCTTTCTAGACTGTCAGCAGCCATTCTTCCCCTCACACGTAGCACGGTTATGTTTCCCGCCCTGGGGTCCAGACCCCATCTCTTACACATCAAGAGAAATGAAAAGATTCTTCAACCAGATTTGCCTCCTCATTCCCTGCATAAGAATTGCTCTCTTCCCAAGATTATGGTTACTTGAGTTACATTTATTTCTTTTAGCTGAGCCCCATCCCTGGAACCTTCCTCTTTGTCATCTAAAAGATGCTAGAATTCAGTGGTTTGATGTCATATATTTCCCAAAGTTTGGGCTAGTTGCTCAGGTTGGGATTTTTTGTCAAGGGGTCAAGTTTGGGATTTGGCAATCCCAGTCTTCCAGCGTGAGGGCACTTCCAGAGAGGACAACAGGGCCTGTCTGGAGTCTGTGTTGTCTAAATCCAGATTCAGTAAGGGAATATTTTTCCTAAGGAAAACCTAATTTGCAGAAGCATAGGTCCCATTAAAAGCCATACCCAACTGACATTGCTGAAAAAGACACTTAACTTCCTGGTTAGAATCATTTGCATTCTGGTCTTTCCTAGAAAGAGGAGAACATGCTATACATTTGCACATCTCTGAGTAATGGGTCTGGAAGTGGGTACCGGCAGGGCTAGACAAGAGGCTTATCTCCCACTACACTATAGCAATGATTTCCCAAATGCAAGCCAAAAAAGGTTCTGTGACTCAAATCAATATGAAAACTACTGAGATAACAAGATGTTTTTCAACTCAAATATTATTTTGCTCTGTACATTATATGGCTCTGAGAAGGGGATGATATTATGTGTTTCTTAAACTTTCTGGCCATTTAACTCTCTCTCTCCTCCACAAAGAGTTACTCTTCTAAAATTCTAGTCACGATTGGATGGATAAAGACCCATTTGCCTTCCTTGGTTAAGGACACTCACTTTTACAACCTAAAAATAAAAATAATTACTATGACTATGCTTAGAATTATATTTCTAGCCTGCCCAAGGGGATAGAGAGAAATCCCAGAAATCCTGTGACCTGGCAGCATTTGCAGCCTGAAACAATCTGTTCCATTCCAGATGGTTTTGCCCTGTGGGCCCATGCGGCATGGCCTACTGCATCCTCTATGGTCTCTGCTTTCCTTCCTTGTTCTTTTGCTCGCTCCGTTGTTTCTCAACTTGAGAGGTTCAGGCAAGATCCCTTAATTTCTGTACATGTCCATTAGGGAGTTTTCCCCTCTCTTACCTATTACTTCAGATGCTGAGAGCAGTCCTGCCTGCAGTTCCAGTCCCTGGGGTTTAATCCACTTCTTCTACTTCCAAACCCTCAAAAGTTACAGCCTGTTCTCAATTTCCACAGGGGGAATGTGGGAAGTGTTCTGCATTTACTGCATTAAAAAATAGATTCTCCAGAAGCTTTTTGAGGGACAACTCTGTCACTATTCAGACTTGAGAAGATTTCAGTTTTTTTTGGTGAGGCAATAGTGTGATGTCTGGTGTCTGGGAATAATCACACAGAGTAATTTATTAGTAGTCAATGATTCATTTATGCAAAATATAAAAATACAGCCATTGTCATGTTACAAATGTTAATATTTAATACCTGCTTCAGTATTTCTTCAATCATCCATCATTCTTAGTTGATGAATCTTCTATTTTTTCCACAAACTTTCTTTCTTGGTGAAAGGTACTTGTTTTGCCTTATAGCTCAAGTTAATTCTATATCAAGAAGGCATATGCTACCCAAAGTGCTGTTTCTAACCGCAGACACATTTCTTTAACCTTTTGGAGACCTGTAGAATGACTTATCTTCAAGAAATGTGGATGCAGAAGTAATGCAAGAGAACCTATCTATGCTAACTGAAAAGTTGGGGTGTAGTGTCCCAGTTTACTCTAATACATGTGCTCTCAAAAGGTACACACGTACATACACAAGTGTTTTATTTTAAGATGTGGGAAAACAAGACACCTACCAGAAAAGCTGAATGAGATATATTCATCTCAGGAGACTACAATGGACAAGACTGAGAGTCGAATGGATAACTCATCAATCAGATTATTGACCTTCTCTGTCACGATGTTGATGAGTTCCATCTACAGCCTTGTTTGGGGTGGGATTAAAGATGAAGAACTGTTGTGGGGAAGAAAGAGACAGAAAGGTTGTAGGACAGGCAGTGAATAGATTTCCCCTAGAGTAAATTCGTGGTTCACACAAACATTTTGATCTACTATTATATAGTCAACTTGAAGAAGAATTAATATTTTTTTGTCTTGAATGTACAAAACCAATCTGTAAAGAAAGAGAACAACAAAGACTTTATTGTAGTTACTTGTCATTTCCTTAGTGGTTTTATTTCTAAAACTTGCCAGTGACAGAGACCTAGTCAGAACAAGGGAGTTTAGACTCCATTGCCAGAAGGAAACAGGAGGTGGCAGGAGATTAGAGGGTGGGAATTTCCCAGTTGCTGAAAAGAGAGAATGCAACACTCTTCAGACTCCTCAGTATTGGTAGTAGTTATTTTGTATGTATGTGCTCCTGGAGCACCTTATCAAAATCTCCAATATAACATGTAACACATTGCATTATAATTTTTTACTTGCATTCCTCTGTTACATTTATTTATTTATTTTTGATACGGAGTTTTGCTCTTGTTGCCCAGACTGGAGTGCAATGGCACAATCTTGGGTCATTGCAACCTCTGTCTCCTGGGTTCAAGCGATTCTCCTGTCTCAGCCTCCCGAGTAGCTGGGATTACAGGCGCACGCCACCATGCCTGGCTAATTTTTATATTTTTAGTAGAGACAGAGTTTCACCATGTTGGCCAGGCTAGTCTCGAACTCCTGACCTCAGGTGATCTGCCCACCTCGGCCTCCCAAAGTGCTGGGATTACAGGCGTGAGCCATTGCGCCCAGCCTCAGATACATTTATGAACAATCAGGTCACACCAAAAGACTTAATGCAGAAATTTACAGGCCTAGAAAATCTCAAGTTTTCTTCCCTATGGGACTGTGAACTCTTACAATACTATGAAGATATGCCCATAGGAGAGGTGTGGCTGAACACAGTAGGTGGTAAAGAGGCAATAATGGAAAGAATATGACCTCTGTATTGGTTTCTAAATCAATAGGGGTGATTTAAAATGGTGATTTAAATCCACAGGTGTTTGCTTTTCTTATATAATAATAAGTCTGGAGATAGACAGGGTCTGGATGTTGCTTCAGCAGCCCCATATATATCTAGGAGTCTCGGCCTTTCCTTCATGGTGGCAAGATGGCTCCTGCAGCACCAGCCATCATATCCACATTCAAGGTAGTCCTTAGGCTTTACCTACAGTTGTCCCTGGTACTTATTCATTCATTTTTTCTTTCATCAAATATTTTCTGAACACCTGCTATGTGCCAGATAATAAACTAGGCACTGCGAATAGAAAGATGCTCCAGCCAAGAGGTAGAAAAGGGGACATCATATGTTTTTGTTCTTATGAGGAAAGCAAAAGCCTTCTTTGGAACCTTCTAGAGGCTTCCTTTATGTTTCATAGACAAGAAATGCATACCTGCCTCCTTCTAATTCAATCATGGGTAAAAGGTAATTGGAAGATTGAAGTCTTAGAACAATCATGACTCATTTTCTGAGGCTGGGGGAGGGGCTACCCTTCCCTAAACACATATGACAGTCATAATCCTGGACTTTACCCGCAATTGCTACCCCTACTGCTCATTCATTTATTTATCTATTCAACAAATGTTATTGAACACCAGCTGTCTGCCAGGTACAAGTTAGGCACCGAGAATAGGAAGATGCATATGACCAGGAGTTCCCAGACTGCTGGAGAATGAAAGCAATGCAAACAAATCATTGTAAAGCAATGTGATAAGATGTAGTAAGGTGATATTGGGAGTGGAGAAAAGCCTAGAAGTACTTATGAATTTCTCAACCAGAGAATATGGGGTAGATTGAGATAAATGATGCCTGCATAGAAGAGAGGGTATTACAGCAGGCCCTTGGGGAGAAATGGGGTTTCACAGAGCACAGATGGGTTGAAGATAGAAGGGAGGCAGTGAGGGACTCAGGAGGCTCTGATCTAGTTGCAATCTATCATGGAGTGCTGGGAGTATTTATTTCCCCAGGGAATTCAGTGATTTGCTCTTGTCTGTATGTTGACCTCTCATGCTACTGATTCAAGGGCTGTGAAGCAGAGTAGTGGGTACAGGGGAAGGCTGATTCTACGTTGGAGACTTCTCTCTGGGCAAAAATGTCTTCCATTAAAATTATAATCTCTTTATCCTTTCCCTAATCCTGCCACACTAAGAGACAGGAGAGTTAACGTTGTCCGTCTGGCCCAGAAAGATCTAACCTTTCGAAACATCAGAGGGGAAGGGGCACGATTCCCCTCATTGTTCATGATACGTTTCTAAGATGTCACCTTCACTGTAGCAACTTTATTGGCATGACAAGGCACACACGAGCGCCGTCTGGTCATGCAAAGAGCTTTCCAGCTGCAAGCTCCATTGCTCCCAAAAAAGGGAAAGCCTGAAGTTCCCCAATACATTCATGAGGGGGCTTCAGAGGAGGAGGGGCCCAGGGTCTGTCTGCATTTTAGAGAAGTCCAAACATGCCAGACAAGGAAGACACCCATGGTCCCCCAGCTGCTAATCCACAAAAGACCAGGTTGGTCTTCTTTGTAAACCTAATCCTCCTGTCCACAGTGATTAGGAGTCTGAGGACACTCTGCGTCAGAAGCACCGGGTTCTTTCTGAATCATTCGATGAGCCAATACCCAGCAATCCCTTTAGAAAGCAGGGGGCTATGAAATCTGACCTCAGAGAAACCAGATGACATAATCCAACCCTATACAACTCTATTTCGGGTCTGACTAATCACAATCCCCTATTGAGGGAGAGGGATCTACTATCTTAGGATGTGTCTAGGGAGATAGGAAGAGATGACCTCTGGAAGCTTTATTTTGACTTAAAAATATTGTAGCTTAAAAAATATTCTTGATCCCTTCAAAAAGTAAATTAAATGTGGTTTGGGGAGGTGTGTCTTAAATTGGATTAAATATTGGATGTTGTAGCCTGCCAGGATAATGCTGAAACTAAGGCTCCACATATGCTCTGTCTGAGCTAAAAGAAGGGATGCCAAGTGCACCAGTAATGTCCTCAGCAGCAGAGGTTCCAGATGCCTGGCAACCTGCTGGGCACAGAATTCAGATGCACCAACTCTTCCCACTATTACATGAATTACATCTGCAAACCGAATACATAAAGATGAACAAAATCCTGTATCATTCTAAGTTCTACAGATTTATTTGTCCAAATTTTAAATAGGAAAATGGAAAATAATAATGAATGAATATTTCTAGAAATCCAGATTGATAAATTACAGACCATGAAGAACATTTTCTACTAGAATAGTCTTTTCGGCTGGGCATGGTGGCTCACGTCTGTAATCCCAGTGCTTTGGAAGGCTGAGGTGGGAGGATCCCTAAGGGGAGACGATCACTTGAGCCCAGGAGTTTGAGATCAGCCTGGGCAACATAGCGAGACTTTGTCTCTGCAAATAATTAAAAAAATTAGCTGGTCGTGGTGGTGCATGGCTGTGGTCCCAGCTACTCAGGAGGCTGAGGCAGGAGGAGCACCTGAGCCCAGGAGGTCGAGGCTGCAGTGAGCCAAGATAGCACACTCCAGCCTGGGTGATGAAGCAAGACTCTGTCTCAAAACAGCAACAGCAACAACAACAACACCACCACAATTTTGATTTTGTGTAAGTTGTAAGTTGTGTAAGTTATTTCATGCCCTAAAATGGAAGCATTTTACATTTTGCTGTTTAATTATATACATTTGACATATTAAGAAAAGTGATTATTTAAATAAAGTTTTAAATTTTAGAATAGTTTTCGATTTGCATACAGAGCTCTCTTATACCTTTCACCACTTTCCTCTACTAACAACTTCTTACATTAGTATGATACATTAGTTACAATGAATGAACCAATACAGATACATTATTGTTATTATTATTTCTTTTTAAGTAGGGTTTCACTCTGTTACCCAAGCTGGAGTGCAGTGGTGCAGTCATAACTCATTGCAAACTCAACCTCCTGGGCTCAAGCTATCCTCCCACCTCAGCCTCTTGAGTAGCTGGGACCACAGGTGCAGACCACCATGTGCAGCTAATTAAATTTTTTTTTTTGAGACAGGATCCCCCTGAATTACCCAGGCTGGTCACAAATTCCTGGGCTCAAGTGACCCTCCCGTCTTGGCCTCCCAAAGAGCTGGGATTATACACGTGAGCCATCACGCCTGGCCCAGGTACATTATTATTAACTAAAGTCCATACTTTCTTCAGATTTCCTTAGTTTTTACTTAATGCCCCTTTTCTGCTCTGGGATCTCATCCAAGATACCACATTACCTCTAGTCATATATCTCCTTAGGCTTCTCAAGACGATGACAGTTTCTCAGATGTTTCTTGTTTCTTGATAACCTGAACAATTATAAGGAGCACTGGTCAGTTATTTTGCAGAATGCTCCTCAAAAAAAAAAAAAAATCTTCCTCATGATTAGACTGGGGTTGTGGGTTTTTGGTGGGGGAGTGGGACACCGCAGAGGTGAAGTGCATTCTCATTGCATCATTTCTAGGGCACATCCTATCAACAGAATCCGTCACTGTTAATGCTGACCTTGGCCACATGGCTGAGGAAGTGTTTGGTGAGGTTTCTACACTGTAAAGTGACTCTCTGGCCCCCTACCCCCTGCCCTTCGCATACTACACTCTGTGGGAAGGAGGATCCCACAGATATTTGATATTTATTCTCCTAGGTTTTGTCTTATTCTTGTCACATTACATCCTGTCTCCTTTCCTCTCAGTTTTTAGCAGTCTAGCTGAAGTAGGAGCCTGGCATTCAGTGCAAGAATAAGGGAAATATCTGCCTTCTGCGCTCTTCAACTTATAAAAAAGAGAAAGATTATCTAAAAGGTAATTGAAATAATTTGTACCTTTTAGAAGAAGTACTTAATAAATCTTTTCTGCACATATAAGAAGATACAAGGAATTTACTATAAGACAGATAATTGGATCATCATGAGTGTAGGTATTAATGGGAATGGCAATGAATGGGGGAGGGGGGTGATGAGGTTATTACCTCTCCCTATAAGGCTGGACCTTGATGACAGTGTTGGAGTGATATTTTGTTGCACATTTTTACTATTTGACCATCCCTGTTAAACCCACCCTTGATACCCACTTTGCCAAGAACCAACTGTAAGACCTTGGGTCAAATCATTTCACCTTTTGAACCCTTAGGCCCACATTGTCATATGGGGACATTATCGCCTGCTTTTTACCAATTTTAGTGCATCACTGACAGATGCTCATGAAATTTGTGTGTGATGCTGCACTGAAAAGGGGAGAACAGATGTACAACCTCTTAGCCACTATTCTGGAATAAAAAAAAATTCTAAAAACTAGAAGTTATTGCATAACTCCCTTGGCAGCCAAACATAGCATGACCTAATATGAGGCCACTGATCGTTTTTCTTTATCCCATTTAATATAAACATCTATATATTTAGCTGCAGAAATGTGAATGTTTGATTGTGGATTGCTGCCCAGACTACAATGGGGACATTATGTAATATATGACATATGTACTGGGTTATAATTCTAAATTCCTGACATTTCTGAATTCTGAAACCCATCTGGTGCAAAGGAATTCAGATAAGAGGCTGTGGGTCTTTATTTCTAGGTATCATTATTATTTCCCTGCCATGAAGTAGGACTTCTCTCAAATCTTTCTAAAACCACAGCCACTAACATTTTTCCTTCCTTTTCAGAGAGTCACAGCAAATTTCTTATTCATGTTTTCACTTATAGAAGAGTCTCAAAATTCTTCAATGTCAAAGCTAAGGGGTGTATGGGAACCATTGTTCTAGTTGATCAGATGGGTGAATTAGGGCCCAAAGCATGTATTGAGGAGGCCATTCCATGGCAGAGGGGTGTCCAGGTAATGCGAAAAGCCACCTGAGTCCCATACCCACATTCCACCTTCTAGAGCGTGCAGCCTCCGTTCCTAGTTGGTAATCTCTTCCCTGCAATTAAATTCATTTGATGGTGCATCTTAAATCAACTTTAATTGGACACTTGCTGTGCTTTAAAAATACTACTTTTCCTTATCTATGTAAGTTTCTTTGCACGCTATCACTTTTTTTTTTTAAGCAGTAGAATTTGTATGTGTAGTATGTGTGTGTGTGTGTTAGAGTAAAAACAGTCTGTAAAATTTTGGCTGCTCCATTATTATCTGGAGGCAAGAGTTCTTTTTCCAGTTACTTGGTTAACTTTACCTGTTGATAGCCTGGGAAACATTGTAAATATTTTTAAACCCCATGTAAATAACTATCTTAATTAAGTGCAATGCATCCTTTAGAACTTCAATGAGCTGTAAAATCAGCTCTTCACCTTCAAATGCCTGATATAGCTAATTTCACGCGATATGCCAGCAACAGGCAGCCATAAGGTAGAAACCAGAACAGAGAGCTAGAAATAGAGACAAAAGTTTTATGTCGCTTTAAAACAAAACAAAATAAAAAACAACTTTCCCTCTTTACTCTCAATTTTATATGGCAAACTGGGTACCATTTGACCTCTGACTTTTATTCCTCTTATTTTGTATTCCAGATGATTCTGGGTACAAATAACAGAAGCACAAAAGAGGCTACTCTGATGAATAATTTGTGCTTTCTAAAGAATGTATGCATCAAAATGTGGGTGGAAATTTAAAGGCCACAGTAGACCTATTAGCACTGTATGTTCACTGGAGGAGGATTGATTGGAGCTAACTGCATGAGTTATGTGTAGATCATTATCCTTGAGTGGAGTGATATGTATGTCCTGAATATTATGCTTTGTTACAGTTTATTGGCCTTGATTCTACTTGTGAGGCCAGAGTATATTGCTCAGTTTTAGGGGAGCATTAACTATTTCAATCTGCCCTGATGAATCATAAAGCAAGGAAATACACAGCACTGTATTTTTCTGGATTTTTACATACACATTAGGACCTACTGCTTGAGTCTCTAGGGGTCTTTATGTATTCAGAAATCCCCAAATGACAAGGTGAAATCATGCCTAGGTGACAGTAGCCAATAGAGTCCAGACAAATCTTCAATCAACCACATCCAGCTGGAAACAAAACTACTTCCCAATCAAATATTCCCAGCTAAGGTCTGAGTCAAGAAGAGAATCTTGCATTCAAACTAGGATGCCCCTTTGCTCACATTTTGCAAAAGTACTTCCATTTTCCATAGATCATTTTTTTTTTTTTAAACAGACTCAAGTATTCCAGCTGGGATGGTTTTGAAAGCATAACGTGCTGTCTGTTGTCTAGAAAGATGGTGTTTGTGCCCCACTGCCAGAAGGGCATGCTCTTTGAATTGCTTTTGCTGCAGTGGGAAAAGGAGCTTCTCTAATTCATCCACATATTCTCTTCTATTGTCTCTGGGCCTGTGGAGGCCCCTAGTGAAGACTGGGGAACACAAAATAACGCTGCAACTCCTTGGAGAGGTTCCTGGGGCAGAGATTTGGGTGGCTCTCGAGAAATAGCAGAACGTTCAAGGAAGAACAATCTGGAGAAACTGGGATGGGTAAGAAGCTGCACAATCATGTTTACATGTTTTTGGTTTTGTTTTTGCATTTTAGAAACAGGGTCTTGCTCTGTCTCTCAGGCAGGATTGCAGTGGTACAATATCAACTCACTGCAGCCTTGACCTCTGGGCTCAGGTGATCCTTCCTCCTCAGCCTCCCAGTGGCTGGGACTACAAGCGTGCACCACCACGCCTGGCTAACTTTTTGATTTTTTGTAGAGACAGGGTCTCACTTTGTTTCCCAGGCTGGTCTTGAACTTCTGGGTTCAAGTGATCCTCCCACCTCGGCCTCTCAAAGTGTTGGGATTACAGGCATGAGCCACTGTGCCCAGCCCACAATCATGTTTAATTTTTTTTCTTTCCTCATGCAAGTATTAGAGATTATCATACATCTGAAACATACACTACTCCTTTATTAGGAATTTTATCTTTTGTTCCTATGAAGAGTCCATTTTGCATTTTGCTAAAGGTACTCTGATTTTACTTCATATATTTGTTACTCCTTCATACTGGGAACTGGAGGATGAGGTGAAATGAATTCAGGGAGGACAAGAGTTGGAGAAACCTGAAATCTCAGCATAAGCACAAGACCCCTTCCATCTCTGCTCCACCCACTCTTTCCTTTGGGAGTTTGAAGTATGGAAAATGTTCCGTGAAAAACCAAGAGCAGAGTAACAATAGAAGCTGATTTGTTTCCATGTTCAAATCTGATGTTAATGGTGAAGAGGCAAGCTATACTTCCATCTATATCTCCCAAGGAGCATACTTCCCTCTAAAATATAGAACCTGTGTCTTAAAATGTAAGGATGGGATCCCTGCAGGTACAATGGGCATCACTTGCATATACTTTGTATATATTTGCATAAAATTGCATGCTAAGATTAAGTGACTTTAATTCCATGTTTATAGAATAAAATTAAACAAAACGATACCGCAACCAACTACAATACCCACCAGCTTCAATATCAGGAGAAATATATATAAAGAACGCAGTAGACTTTTTTTTTTTTTTTTTTCCAAAACAGAGTCTAGCTCTGTCACCACGGCTGGAGTGCAGTGGCATGATCTCAGTTTACTGCAACATCTGCCTCCAGGGTTCAAGAGATTCTCCTGCCTCATCCTTCTGAGTAGCTGGGATTACAGGCACCTGCCACAATGCCCGGCTAATTTTTGTACTTTTAGTAGAGACGGGATTTCAGCATGCTGGCCAGGCTGGTCTCAAACTCCTGACCTCAGGTAATCTGTCCACCTCGGCCTTCCAAAATGCTGGGATTATGGGTGTGAGCCACCACGCCTGGCCCACAGCCGACTTTTAAATGAGTTAATTTGATTATATCACCACAAAGACCTTTGAGCAGAAAGAAAAAGAAAATCTGGCTAATTTCATAGTAGTGACTCAAAATGGTGGGTTGCTAAAAATAACAGATTTCTCCAAAATGCATGAGAGAAGCTATATTTAGGTAACTGCAAGAAATGTATAGTGTGGAAAGTAGTGTTAAGGTGTTTGCTCTTTTATATTGTATGCTGGAGAAGAGTGAAATCCTCACTTTTCAGTGGGCAGTTTCATCATTTAAAAAGATATGCACACAATACACTTACAGGAACTAACCATCTCGTCCAGACAAATTCTGTTATGGCCTCTTTGCGTCCCTGTCCATGTTCAGCAGAACAGAACATTAGATCATAATTGTGGGGGCAGCAGCTCTTTGGTTTGGCTACCACGGTGAAATGGGAGTGGCAAGGGACCTTGTTTCTGGACTTTGCAGAGTGAATTCGGGCAGCACTATGCAGACATCTCTGGTTTGCTCCTGGGTCAAAAGGCCTTGTGCGACCCTGCTCGTTGCCCCTGCTTCAAACCCCCTGTCATTTTCACAATGGGTCTAAGGGTCATGGGGATGCAGTGCTTGCCAAGAGCACTCAGTTAAGAGCAAGGAAGGGAGAATCATAACCATATCCGTTTCCGAGGAAACAAGATGCCATAACAAAGTGCCACAAACTGGGTGGCTTAGACCAGCAGAAGTCTGGATTCAAGGCATGGGCAGAGCCTTGCTTCCTGTGAAGGTCCTGGGAAGGATCGTTCGGGCCTCTGTCCTAGCTTCTGGTAGCCCCGTGTCTTGGCAGCATGACTTCAATCTTCACATGGCCTTCTCCTGGTGTGTCTGTCTCTGTGCCCAAAATTGCCCTTTTACTAAGCACACCTTATTGGTCATATTGGATTAGGGGCCCACCTTCCTCCAACGTGAGCTCATCTTAACTCATTCCATCAGCAATGACCTTAGATCCAAATACGACCTCATTCTCAAGTACTGGTAGTTCCCTCAATGTACGCCTTTTTGGGGACACAATTCAACCCATAACACTCATGAAGTAGATGTCCTGTGGGTTTAACCTTCATTCTACTTGTTTGACTGCGCTGGGCTGTTTCCAGTTTCTCCAGTGGGAAAGTGCTCCCAAGGAAATTACCGTGCACAGAGGAAAGGCAGGTGAAGAACTCTTCTCCTAGCTGAATTTTCAACTCGATTTTCAAATCGTTTTCCTTCTTGGTGAGTGCAGATTGAAACAGCAATAAAGACTTTTCAAACGTATAATGTCAGTCTTGTCAACAGAGAAAGCATGCATCACTGCCCTTCCAACTTGATCATCTCACGGAGTTTCACTGATTTCACGGCTTCTGTAGCTCAATCCCCAGTCAGCTATCCAAAGGGAAATAAAGTGTTATTTTGCCTTATTGTTGACATGGCTATAGGAAACTAGAGAAATAACTGTTTGTAGAGTTATTCGGAATTAGTGGACCAGGATTAATATCTATCAGGAAACTGGCATAAAAGCAACTCGCTCAGAGAGCAGAGAAAGCCTGGCTGGTGGGTAGAAGGTCTCATGGCAACTCCTGTCCCAGGGGAGCAATTTTGCTTTTTACTTTGCTGACATCATCTAAATTCAAAGTGACAAACTTCTCTTAGGGACTTTCCAAATTCATTACCCTCTATTAAGAGCTTAGCTCTCCTCTCATTACTCGTAGAAATCATTTAAAGTGATCTCAAACCAGATTTCAAACTGTTATTGAGGACTTGAAAACTGATAAGAAAAATCACTTAAAGTTTCCAATAACTTGTATATACCTCTTATTTCCTTATACCCTTGCACAACTGACCAAAAATAAAAAAGAAAGTGGAAAAAATGGCTACACACTTCAAAAGATAATGATAATAAAAGCAAAAAGTAACCAAATTAGAGAGATTATATTAGGAAGATAAGGGCAAAAAGGACTATGAGAAAGGTGGAAGGGGGAGGGGAGCAGGAAATAGAGGTAAAAGAGTGTTAGAAAACAGAGACCTATTACTGAATAAGAGATGATTCCATTTCAAAACCATAGCCAAAATATAAGAAGTACTAGTCATGTCCCAAGTCTTTGCTCACCATGAAGTCACTCTTTGTAATCATATCCTCAAGGGAAGAAAAGCAATCTAGTATGGCCAACCACTAATCCACAGACTCTATAATCCAGAATATTAATCCCTAATCCAGAACACTGTGTGTGTTGGTAGTGGGGAAAGGTTATTCAACAAGGACAACCGTATGGATGTATGGGAATTAAGGGTCATAATTCCAAGGAATATGTTGTACCTTCAAGGGGCTTATAGTCTGTGTCACTGAACCCTGAAAAATAAGTGGCATCCAGCTAGATCCAATCTGTTTGCTTTTCAGTCACTGTATTCTAATCTGGAGGCCTGGGCTTCCAGTCTCTTTCAGATTGTTGGCAGAATTCTGTTCCTTGTGGCTGTGGGACTGAGGTCCCTGTTCCCTTTCTGGCTGTCAGCTTGGGGCTGCTTTCACCTCCCAGAGACTGCCTACATTCCCCACCACTTGGCTTCCTGCATCTTCAAAATTCACACGTGGCGATGTTGAATCCCCCTTGTGCTCTCAACCTGACTTGATCCTCTTTTGCAACTAGCCAGAGAAAATCCTCTACTTTTAAAGGGCTCATATAATTATGTCAGGCCCACTGGGATAATCTTCCTATCTTAAGGTCAACTGGCTTGGGACCTTAATTACATTTGCAAAATCCTTTCATGGCAGTGTTTGATTGAATAACTGGGAGGAGTGTGTACTGCAGGCTGAGTATCTGGAAGGTTATCTTTGAATTTTGCCTACCATGGCTTCCTTCTTACATTAGTGGTGCTTCTGCTGAAACAGCAACAAGCCAATTTGCCATTTGTATAGAAACATCTCTCTAAAAAGCAGAAGGCTGCGATAACATTGCATGATGTATTTTTCAAGATGAATATAGTACTCTTAAAAATCACTGGTCTGGGTATTGTGGCTAACAACTGTAATCCTAGGACTTTGAGAGGCCAAGGCAGGTGGATCACTTGATCCCAAGAGTTTGAAATCAGCCTGGGCAACATGGCAAAACTCTATCTCAACAACAACAACAACAAAAAATTAGCTGGGCATGGTGGCGTGTGTCTGTAGCTGTAGTCCCAGCTACTAGGAAGGCTGAGGTGGGAGGATCACCTGAGCCTGGGAGGTTGATGCTGCCATGAGCTGTGATCATGCCACTGCACTCTAGCCTGGGTGACAGAGTGAGACCCTGTCTCAAAAATAAAAATAAAAAAAATAAAAAAATCGTCGTACTATTTACAAAAACAGTTCTTAATACTTTTGCATTAAAAGGGTGACTTCAGTGCTCACTTTGGCAGCACATATATTAAAATTGGAATGATACAAAGATCAGCAATTTCAGTTAAATAAGAAAAAATTTTTTTAAAAGGCTGACTTTAAAACCGGAGTTCAGACATTAAAACCCAAGGTTCAGGGAGCTGAGAGTGGGTGATCCCTGTATAGAGGCCAGTTCTTAGTAGGAATTACACGGCTCTGTGTGGTCCCACTGTTGGACAAGCTTCACCCAATTTGCTCACTGAAAAGACACACTAACACAATCATTTTGGTTTTGAATCTGAATTTTGTAGCAACAACATATACTATCAAGACTCAACTTTTGCTAGCATAATAATCTTATTTTATTTTACTTTAAGTTCCAGGACACATGCACAGAACATGCAGGTTTGCTACACAGGTAAATATGTAGCACAATAGTCTTAGAAATAGAAACTAAAATAAATAAATGAAATAAAAGCTCCTTACAAAATATTTTGGAAAATATTGCAAATCACAAAGAGCAGAATAAAAAACAACCTCTAATTATACTACCCAGAGTAAACCACTGTTAACGTTTTGGCTTTTTGTTTCAGTCTTTTTTTTTCCTCTCTTCCTCTACATAAACATGTTTATTATTCAGAGGCCAATCAGGAGACAGAAACCACACAGTAATTTGAACAGGGAAAATTTATTATAAATAACTGTTAACTATAACGTAGGCCTAACTAGGAAGGTGAAAACAATGCTCTAAACAATATCCTAGGGCTGAGGATGAAAATCAGGGGAGGAACCACTTTGAAGGAGGTCCTTTTCCCCACGATGGATTCAGACAGTGAGGGAAAAGAGATTTTCAGCTCCACTGAATGGTGGAGTTCTCCTGGCTGCCTGAGACAGAACTGGTCCATGGTTGCGGGGAAAGGGGGGAACATATGTCTGCAGGGCAGGTGCTCAGAGACAGCCGGGGCACAAAGAGTCAGCTTGTTGGCAGGACAGATAGAGGCCCGGGGTGAGTGGTGTCCCTGTTGGGGGTCACCGGCTGGGGCTCTCTGAGAACTTACAGAGAAACTGCACGCTCTGGGTGTGTGGCAGCGGCAGAAGCTTCTGGCAGTGGTGAGCGAGGAGCAAGTAGAAAAACAGAATGGAAGTCCGGGAACCTTGGGCGGGGGTAGTGGGGGTAGCTTCTTCCTCCTGCAATGTCTCTCCTACGCCCTCTACCGACAAGCTAAACCTCATTCTCGCTGCAAAGGAAAAAATGCTTGAAGGATCCAGTCTGAAGGCAGAACAGGTCATGAAAGTAGATTTGGAGGTGAGAGGCAATGTACTGCTAAACTGAGATCACAACATATATCTTATTTTGTAGCCTGCTTTATTTTTTTCAAAATATACTAAAAACACTTTCTCATATTGAGAGGTGACAGCGTGCTGGCAGTCCTCACAGCTCTCGCTCTCTCTCGGGGCCTCCTCTGCCTGGGCTCCCACTTCGGCGGCACTTGAGGAGCCCTTCAGCCCACGGCTGCACTGTGGTTGCTCCTTTCTGGGCTGGTCAAGGCCAGAGCCGGCTCCCTCAGCTTGTAGGGAGGTGTGGAGGGAGAGGCGCGAGCGGGAACCGGGGCTGCGCGCGGCGCTTGCGGGCCAGCTGGAGTTCCGGGTGGGCGTGGGCTTGGCGGGCCCCGCACTCGCAGCAGCCAGCCGGCCCTGCTGGCCCTGGGCAATGAGGAGCTTAGCACCCGGGCCAGCGGCTGCAGAGGTTGTACTGGGTCCCCCAGCAGTGCCAGCCTACAGGCGCCGCGCCCGATTTCTCACCGGGCCTTAGCTGCCTTCTCACGGGGCAGGGCTAGGGACCTGCAGCCTGCCATGCCTGAGCCTCCCACCCCCTCCATGGGCTCCTGTGTGGCCCAAGCCTCCCCAACGAGCGCCACCCCCTGCTCCACGGCGCCCAATCCCATCGACCACCCAAGGGCTGAGGAGTGCGGGTGCACAGCACTGGGACTGGCAGGCAGCTCCACCTGCAGCCCCTGTGCAGGATTCACTGGGTGAGGCCAGCTGGGCTCCTGAGTCTGGTGGGGACGTGGAGAACCTTTATGTCTAGCTCAGGGATTGTAAATACACCAATCGGCACTCTGTATCTAGCTCAAGGTTTGTAAACACACCAATCAGCACCCTGTGTCTAGCTCAGGGTTTGTGAATGCACCAATGGACACTGTGTATCTAGCTACTTTGGTGGGGCCTTGGAGAACCTTTGTGTCCACACTCTGTAGCTAGTTAATCTAGTGGGGACGTGGAGAACCTTTGTGTCTAGCTCAGGGATTGTAAACGCACCAATCAGCTCCCTGTCAAAACAGACCACTGGGCTCTACCAATCAGCAGGATGTGGGTGGGGCCAGATAAGAGAATAAAAGCAGGCTGCCGGAGCCAGCAGAGGCAACCCGCTTGGGGTCCCCTTCCACAGTGTGGAAGGTTTATTCTTTCGCTCTTTACAATAATTCTTGCCACTGCTCAGTCTTTGGGTCCACACTGCGTTTATCAGCTGTAACGCTCACGGCAAAAGTCTGCAGCTTCACTCCTGAAGTCAGCGAGACCACGAGCCCACCGGGAGGAGCGAACAACTCCAGACGGGCTGCCTTAAGAGCTGTAACACTCACCGCGAAAGTCGGCAGCTTCACTCCTGAAGCCAGCGAGACCGCGAGCCCACCGGGAGGAACGAACAACTCCAGACGCGCTGCCTTAAGAGCTGTAACACTCACCGCGAAGTTCTGCAGCTTCACTCCTGAAGCCAGCGAGACCGCGAGCCTCCGGAGGAACGAACACTGCAGACGCGCGGCCTTAAGAGCTGTAACACTCACCGCGAAGGTCTGCAGCTTCACTCCTGAAGCCAGCGAGACCACGAACCCACCAGAAGGAAGAAACTCCGAACACATCCAAACGTCAAAAGGAACAAACACCAGACGTGCCACCTTAAGAGCTGTAACACCGCGAGGATCCGCGGCTTCATTCTTGAAGTAAGTGAGACCAAGAACCCACCAATTCCGGAAACAATATGATGACAAATATATAATATGTATTATGTATGTGTGTGTGTATATATATATATATATGTATTTTTTTTTTGAGACGGAGTCTCGCTCTGTCGCCCGGCCTAGAGTGCAGTGGCGGGATCTCGGCTCACTACAAACTCCGCCTCCCGGGTTCACGCCATTCTCCTGCCTCAGCCTCCCGAGTAGCTGGGACTACAGGCGCCCACCGCCACGCCCGGCTAATTTTTTTGTATTTTTTAGTAGAGACGGGGTTTCACGTGTTAGCCAGGGATGGTCTCGATCTGCTGACCTCGTGATCTGCCCACCTCAGCCTCCCAAAGTGCTGGGATTACAGGCGTGAGCCACCGTGCCTGGCCTACAATATAATTTTTAACAGGTATATGATAATTTATATAATGAATGACCCTAACTTTTTTCGCCAGTATTCGGTTTTGGGCATTGAGGTTATTTCTACTTTATAGCTATTATTAACAGTGCTGTAACAAATATTCCAGTGGTGAGTGCTTGCCATATCTGTATTTAGGATAAAGTCCTAGCAATGGGATTCCTGGACTGAAGAACATAAATACTCTTAATGTTTTTATTCATGTTCTGAAATTTCCTTACAAAAGACAGCAACGAGTCTTAGTAGCATCTCTACATTTTATTTTTAAAATTTGTACTAATT
The DNA here is from genome assembly GCF_006542625.1 of Nomascus leucogenys. Lineage (NCBI taxonomy): Eukaryota > Metazoa > Chordata > Mammalia > Primates > Hylobatidae > Nomascus > Nomascus leucogenys. The sequence goes on from NC_044402.1 coordinate 73,803,575, forward strand.
TTACAAACATAATAGTTAAGTGAATTTTATGATGGTAATAAAATATCTTGGAGAAAACAATTCACATAACATTTAGTAATGAGTGATACCAAAGAATTATTTAAAATGATAATGAAGAGGCTATTAGTACAATACCAAAGAGAGAAATGAACAGAACTTACAAATGCAGACGCTGATTATTCCAAAATAAATTTTAAACTGTAAACAGAACTTATTGTAACAGACCATTTTTTTACAGAAACAAATTTAATAGTTTGCTTTAAAATAGTTATCTTTTAAAAAAATCAGTAGTAATTAGATTTACTCAACTCAGAAAAATGCAGTAGAAAAAATACTAGAAAGAAAAATGGAATGAAATGGAATAGAGGGAAGGAAGGAAGGACAAGAAGACAGGAAGGTTTTTCCAAAAGAGGCAGGAAGGAGAGTGTATTGAAGAAAAACTAGAAAGAGAAAATATGAAAGAGAATATGAATAGAACAGAAGCAAAAAAAAAAAAAAAAAAAGGAAAAGAAACATTTTAAAGCAAATTCCACCTCCAGAATGGTAATATTTAATGGGCTAATGATCAAAACATTTTTAAGTACTGAGAACACACAACTTAAGACATACTTGTAGGAAATAAGCCTTAATTGTCCAATTTGCCAGAGAAGCAGAGATGGCAGTGTTTTTGTGACACTTATGTGGTTGGCCTCTGTCATCATGGAAGTAAGTACAGAAGCACATGCATTTCCACATGGCTACAGAATCCCCAACGCTTTAGTTTGCTATATAGGATGCCTCCAAATAATGGCACAAGTATTTCCACAAAGAAGGTTTGGAGTAGACACATTGAGCGTTTCCACCATGGGGTGGTAGAATTTACTTGACGGGTTAGTTATGGCAATGTGGTTTCTCAACAGGCTGCATGGGGCCTGGCTTGCAAAGGAGCCTGCATATAAAGTGAAAGCTGCTCAGGAGAGCCAGGTCTCCCCACAGGCGTCCTGTGTTCACAGTCCTCGTAGCATGTTCTCTGGAGGCCACAGATTCATTATGTCGGAAAAGGTAGAGCAACAGACAGAAAATGCTGGCAGAGGTCCAGCCCTCTCTGGGCTTCGAGTGTGGTATTGCCTAGAGCTTGTTCCTACAGGTATTTTTGCATAAAGACCTGTCTGAGGAAGTGAGTCTAAGCAGAGCTCAGGCACGGACAGTCTTTTAGAGTATTGGGTGCCCACGACTCTTTTGAAAGAAGTCCATTGATACTCCTCTACTATTTCCCCTGATCTATTTGAGAGCTAGCAAATTGATTTGATAAAACAGTGATAGATTTGTCAGATTAAGATAGTAATTTGCTTCCATTAATTTGAGAGACATCAGTGTCTCACAGTGAGAAGAAATATGGCCACCCTGGTGGGATACATTTAAATTCATTAAATTTTCCAGCTTTCATCTGAGACACTGAGACTTTTTCTTCTCAGCCGATAAATCCTTTCAGTTTTTACTTCAAATGGCACCAAACAAGCACTCATCAATTTATATTTTAAATTCTCCTAACAATATCCAGTTGGATAAATCTGTTTAATTAGCAGTGGGTTGATGCTTTCTTGGCCCACTCTACGTCCAGTTACCAAAATAAAAGAAAGGCATGGAAAGCTGCTGGTTGCAAAAAACATGCCTCCTACAATGACAGGGAACAAGAAGAGACATTCTCCCAACACATGTTAACCCAGGGAAAAAATTTGAATATATACAAAAGATGAAATTAACAATAGATGAATGGCAAATGAGAAAGCTGCCAGTGACCAGACTTTCTCAGGAGCCAACCTTTAACAATATGGATTATTTCAGATAATTCATGGTTTGCCACTCTTTATCCTTTGTCTCCTCTGTAATATCCAGGGCACATCTTAGACAGATAATTAGGGCATTATCATATTCCTTAACTAAGTCGGAGAAATTGCATTGCGCTTCATGGAAAACCAACCTAGGGCTCTGTCATTAGCATTGTCTAATTGTTCCAAATAAAGTCTTTGCTTTTTTTTTATTGCATCAACTTTATTTGTCAATACTCAGGAAAGAGCGGCTGTTCCCTTTCCTGTAGGGTTTTGTGAATATGCTAGTCACTAGGTAATCTTACAGTTAATACAGGCCGCAGCATGGTAAAATGTAAGAAAATGTAAAGGTCAAAAACATGTTTCTATTATGAAAAAAATGAATGATAATGACATAATTTTTTCAGCTCATCAGGCTCTTTGCTAAGTGCTGCTGTTATTGCCAGATCAGTAGTGTATAACAAAGAAGTGCTTTCTGCAGCCTGCTTCATTAGTCTGCCCTGTAGGACCTCACCTCCAGACCTTTCACTAATCTGTTGGCGCGCTCAATAGTCTTGTTAGTTCTATTCACTTCTTCCTGACAGCGGATTTTCTCAGCTGTAGCCCTCCCAGAGGCCGTGGTTAAAGCAGCCAGGTTTGTGTCTAGTTCCTTTAAATAAAAACAGTGAGAGACAACTTTGGACATTGTCAGAACAAGTAAAAATATCGCCGCAGACTTATTTTATATTGCAGAAACTTAAATTATACCGTATGCCCAGAAGTAAACACAATTGCGTTCAGGAGACTGTGCCAATTCACACAATGAGAAGGTGCAGTAGGGAAAATGGAAGAAAAGGATATTCGACAGTTTATGTAATTTTTGTTGTTTGTTCAAAACAGTACCGAGGTGGGAAAAAGAACATACAGACAAATTCAGAATCCTAGGGGGAAATGGAGAATGTCATTTTCCCAGACAAATTACTTGAAGTCATGAAGATTTAATACAATTGATTTTTATGTGCCATTAGTGCCAATAACACACTTAATACAAAGTGTCCCAAAACATTTTGCATTGAGAGCTGCCGCCAGGATGAAATGTAGGGGAAGCTTTTAAGGTGAGATTTGAAGAGCTGCGGCGTATTGGTGTATCGACTGCTCAGAGGGAGGGAGCCAGGGCTGGGGAGCTGGGGCAGCGTGTGGCAGCAGAACTTCCTGCTGGGGGTGTGATGGGGAAAGGGGGCCAAGGAGATGGGGCTCTAATTGAGCCAGTTGCAATGGCGGTGGAGCTCACCAGGGATAAGTGGAAAGAATGGGTAGGAAAGTGAAGGTTGTGAGTGTACATGTGTTCAAGAGAGTTGGCTGTTTCTTTGGTAGAGGGGGATGATGAGAAGAGGGAGAATTGGAAAAGAAAAGCCATGTTTAAGAAGAATCATTGTTCAAATAGCAAAAGAACAATTTTTTTTTTTGGCTGGGCACGGTGGCTCATGCCTGTAATCCCAGCTCTTTGGGAGGCCAAGGTGGGAGGATTGCTTGAGGCCAGGAGTTCAAGACAAGCCTGGGCAACAAAGGGAGACCCTGTCTCTACAAAAAATAAAAAAAATTAGCTGGGCGTGGTGGTGGGCACCTGAGGTCTCAGCTGGGTGGAGGATCGCTTGAAGCCCAGGAGTTTGAGGTTGCAGTGAGCTATGATCACACCACTGCACTCCAGCCTGGGTGACAGGGCTAAACCTTGTCTCAAAAAAAAAAAAAAATTAGAAAAACATTTCTTTTTCTGTGTGTGCTTGTTTCTAACTTGCTGCTCTCTTTCAACAAATCATCTGCTCATTTAACATTTGTAAAGAACTTCCATGAAGAAAGGAAACTGTTTATGCTCACACAGCATATTGGGAAGGCATTTGTAGACACAGCATTATGTATAATTTTGCTCATGATATTTTAATGAAAAACATTTAACACTGGAAATAATAGTAAAAACGATAACTCTCCCCAGATATGCAACTTAATATGAGCATCTCAAAGTCCCTTTGGGGACTACTGAGCTGTCATAATAGATAAAACAGACTGTTTTTATTATTTATTTATTATTTTTTGAGATGGTGTCTCACTGTGTCACCCAGGCTGGAGTACAGTGGCACAATCTCAGATCTCCACAGCCTCAACCTCCCAGGCTCAAGCGATCCTCCCAGGCTCCCACCTCAGCCTCCAGAGTAGCTGAGACTACAGGCACATGCCACCATGCCTGGCTAATTTTTTTATTTCTTGTAGAGATGAGCCCTTCCTATGTTACCCAGGCTAGTCTCAAACTCCTGGGCTCAAGCGATCCTACTGCCTTGGCTTCCCAAAGTGCTGGGATTACAGGTGTGAGGCACCACAGCTGGGCCCCATCAGTCTGTTTTGTATCTAGGGAAACTGAGGCCAAGTACCTGACAGGAAATGGGAAATAATTGTTTACGGAACTGAGGAAAGAAATTAAGTCAGTATTCCTTGGGCGTGTAGAATTATTTTTTAGGCTGGCCCTGATCTAGCCACCACTTAAAATTCCTCAAGCAGTTAACAAGGCCTCCTCCAACCCTCCACAGTTTCTACACCCCTCCCTTCTCCCCCAAAGAGCTGGCTCTTAGTTATGCCCCCGCAGAGCTGATCTTAGACCATTAAAACAAATTAGGGTGAAGGACCAGATACTGCAAAGTCTATCTAATATGTCTTCAAACTGCACTGATGGCAGCACATCTGGCAAGGTGGGCAATCTTTCACCAAGAAGAACATCCTCCTTCTAGAACCTTCTGATTAAACAATCTATTAGACAAATAGGCTGCTGTATTCCTCTGCAAGGCTGCCATAACAAAGTACCACAAACTGGGCAGCTTCAACAGCAGAGACCTAATTGTCTCACGGTTCTGGAAGGTTAGAGTCCAAGATCAAGGTGCCGGCAGGGCTGGTTCCTTTTGAGGCCCATGAGGGAGGATCTGCTCCAGGCCTCTTCCGAGCTGCCGGGGGTTTGCTGACAAGCATTGCTGTTCCTTGACTTGTAGAAGCATCACCCTGATGACCTCTGCCTTCGTCTTCACGAGGCATTCTCCTTAGAGAGACAGTGAGTGTATCTGTCTCAAAATTCCCCCTTTTCATAAGGACACCAGTCATATTGGATCAGGGCTCATCCTAAGGACCTCATTTTAACTTCTGCTAAAATGTAACGGTCTATATAAACCCTATCTATGAATACTGTTACATTTTGAGGTAGTGGGGGTTAGGACTTCAACACAGAATTTTGAGGGAACTCAATTCAACCCCTAACAGCTACCAAGAGCTGGACACACTGCTATAAACCTGAAGGGGAGGGTGGTAAAAAGATGGATAAGATGTCCCCTGACCTCACATCCTCACAATTCAGTGAAGGGGTGGGTTGATGTGTACATGAGGGAAAAGAATATCAGTATCAAGGGATTCATGGCTCATTGGGGCCGTACTGAGCCTGAGGGACTGAGAAGCCCAGATAATTTGTTCCTGGGAAGAGGGGAGGAGAGTGTAGTGAGCCAGGCTTTTATTTCAGTCCTCCCTGGAATAATGGACCTGAAGGGACAGTGGTCCCCATTCCTCCTGGAATTGGTTGCAGTGGGCGTCCTGCCAGAGAACGGGGCTTCGATTCTTACTGCCTCACTGTCAGCCAGTGGGGTTGTGTATTCGTCTGTTCTTGCATTGCTGTAAAGAAATACCTGAGACTGGGTAATTTATAAAGAAAAGAGGTTTAGGTGGCTCATGGTTCTGCAGGCTGTATAGGAGGCATGATGGTTTCTGGGGAGTTCACGGGAAACTTTCAATCATGGCAGAAGGCAAAGGAGAAGCAGGCACATCTTACGCGGCCGGAGGAAGAGGTGTGGGGAGAGAGGTGCCATATACTTTTAAACAACCGGATCTCATGAGAACTCACTCACTAGACAGTACCAAGTGGGATGGTGCTAAACCATTATGAAGGATCCACCCTGTGATCCAGTCACTTCCCATCAGGCCTCACTTCCAACACTAGGGATTACAATCGAAGATGAGATTTGGGTGGGGACCCAGATCTTAAACCTTACCAGGGTGACACCTCGTTTGGCAACTAAGGTGGGCCAGTGTGCAGGGCACCTGATATTTGGGGTCAGGAGGAAGGGAGAGCACCAAGGGCAGGCACTATGTGGATGAGGGTCCTGGCTTCAGCCCAGGTGCCCTGGGAGCCCATGGGGACTCCATGCTGGGCGCAGGGGACAGGAGTCTCCTCAGCACTCTCCATGGCTCCGTAGCCCTTAGGGAAGACTGGGCCCAGATGTTTCTCTTTCTTTCTTTTCTTTTCTTTCTTTTCCTTTCTTTCCTTTCTTTCCTTTCCTTTCCTTCTCTTCCTTTTCCTTTCCTTTCCTTTCCTTTTCTTTTTGAGATGGAGTCTTGCTGTGTTGCCCAGGCTGGAGTGTAGTGGTGTGATCTTGGCTTACTGCAATCTCCACCTCCCAGGTTCAAGTGATTCTCCTGCCTCAGCCTCCTGAATATTTGGGACTACAGGTGCGTGCCACCATGCCCAGCTACTTTTTTGTATTTTTAGTAGAGACGGGGTTTCACCATGTTGGCCAGGATGGTCTTGATCTCTTGACCTCGTGATCCACCTGCCTGGGCCTCCCAAAGTGCTGGGATTACAGGCATGAGCCACAGCACCCAGCCTGGCCCAGATGTTTCTTCATTTGTCTTCCTAGTCTCTAACCGAAGTCCTTCCTGCTGGGCCATTCCCTCCTACCCTCTCCCCGGTGCGAATGGAGAAGATCAGGGAACTCGCTGGAACTGCAGGATGCTCTGGAGACTTGAACCTCTTTACTGACTGTTACCAAATTTCAAAGATTTTTGTTCAAAAATTCTTTGGAAGATTGTTTGAGTTTATTTTGGAGGGAAAGGGAAAAGGTGGGAATGGAAAAGAGAAAGGAAAGAAAGAACACAGGAATTCAGGAATGTAAGGGGGTGGGATGGCCACAGAAGAGAGGGGAGAGGGGAGGGCTTGTGCAAGAGCTGCTGAAATCTGAAATCCCTTTCTAGACTTTCGCTATTCTTTTCTCATTCAAATCCGTTCCTCACACCAGCGATTGGGATTACGCTTCCAAAACACAGGCCAATCCTCCAGCTGGCCCTCTTCCACCTTCCCCGGCCTCTCTGGGACAGCGTGTGGACGCCTTGGCTGGCCACCCTGGAACCTCTGCGGGCTGGCTCCTGTCTACCTCTCCAGCTTCACTCCTCTTCTTTCCTACCCTGCCTCTACCCCTGCCTCGCAGAATTACTTTGCATACCGAACCTAAGTCATGCTAGTTCACACCCGAGAATCTTGCAAATGCCATTTTCTCTATTTAACTTTCCAGGCTTCCAAAGTAGCTCCTCATTTGAGTATGCCACCTCCTTCGCAAAAGCTTCTCGGAACCCCAGGCAGAGGTCGTCACATCTCCACCCTCTGCTGAGTGGCATAGCCTTGTTGCTCATCAGTACAGTACAAACAGCATTATGCTGTCATGACATGCTTCTCCCCCGTCTTGCCCGTGGGACTCCTGTGGGAGGGAAGCTTTGTCTTAGGCATCTTGGAGGCCCCTGTGCTCAGCACCAGGCCTGGCCATGTAGCAGATGCAGAGTAAACCTCTGCTGAGTGAATGAATATTTGCAAGGCTTAGAAGAGAGAAGGAAAGAAAGAAAACACAGAGAGAAGGCAGAAAGACTAGGTGAGGAGAAGGGAAAGACAGGTGAGGAAGAGCAGGAGCTTCTGATTCTCTACTCTGAGCATCTGCCCTCCCCCCATCCCCACTCACTGAATAACTGTGGCCCTTAGGGTTAGCCATGAGGCACCCCTCCGGGAAGGGGGGATATGGACACGTAGGATGTAGTGTCCGTGGTCAAGGGGCCCCCAGTCTGAGTAGTATTGCAGGGGTGGCGTGAGGAGGAGGTGATGAGTAAAAGGGCAACCAATGAGCAAATCAGTGTTTACTGACAGTCACATGGGGAGAGAGGCAGAGGGTCAAACACCAAGGCTGCAGGAGTGGAGGATTTTGATAATTGAACAGGTTTGTTGACCAAGGGTAAGGAGTGGAAAGCAAAGAAACAACAGTGGGGCTGGGCGCGGTGGCTCACGCCTGTAATCCCAGCACTTCGGAAGGCTGAGGCACAGGAGATCCAGACCTTCCTGGCTAACATGGTGAAACCCCGTGTCTACTAAAAATACAAAAAATTAGCCGGGTGTGGTGGCGGGCACCTGTAGTCCCAGCTACTCGGGAGGCTGAGGCAGGAGAATGGCTGAACCCAGGAGGCGGAGCTTGCAGAGAGCCAAGATTGTGCCATTGCACTCCAGCCTGGGCGACAGAGCGAGACTCCGTCTCAACAACAACAAAAGAAGAAACAACAGTGGGCCAGGTGCGGTGGCTCACACCTGAAATCTCAGCACTTCAGGGGGCTGAGGCGAGGCAATGTGTTGAGACCCCCATCTCCACAAAAAATAAAACAAAATTAAAAAAAGAAGAAACAATAGTAACTGTTAATTTTTTTATTTTATTTTAATTCAGAGTGCCAGAATTCTAGTAACTATTCATGTTTGATTTGTAGAGGAAGGTCTTTTAAAATTAGTATTTTAACATTTTTTTTCCCATATCTGAAACTAACAGAACTTGCAGAATGTTTCTTGAGATCTAAATTTTCTGATTCTTTCTAGAATATTTATAAAGATATTTGAGGTATTTGGGATTGGCCAAGAAATATAGGATTTAGCCCCATGAGCAATTTCCTAAGGTTGGATATTGTTCATTTTATAGGTTATAAACCTTTTACAGAAAGGTTTATAATTTTATTTTGGAAAATCACTTTCTCTTGTTTTTCATCCTCCTCGATTCATTTGGGTTTTTGTAAGTGAAGCAAAGGAAGAGAGAGAAAGAGGATCATTTTGAATCCTGTCTTCTACCCTCACTTACGCCCAGGGTCTGTGTCCCCCAAGGAGAGTTGAACTCTGGTGGCAGAGATACCCAATCTCCTGGTAAAGGCAGCAGCAGCAGCTTTCCCAGGATAGGGAGTTGCGCCGTGAGCCCACATCACACTTCAGTTTCTTTAGAAGGATTGGAGATTTCAAGCTGGCATGATTTGCTTTTAGGCCCTCTTTTTTGAGTCTGTTTTGTGTAACTATAGTCTTTTTTGACACTGAAAAAAACTGTGCTAAACAGATAAAAGATAATGCCATTATTCCCCCATTTTTCCATGTGGCTGATAACAAGACATACCCCTTCCCTTACAGGATGTGCATATCAATGTGATTAATATGAAAAAAAATTAAGAGTCTAAGCCCCTTTCTTTTCCAGCCCCCCTCTTTTTTTTCCTTCCTTCTTTCTTTTTTTCTTTTTTTTTTTTTTAAAGCATTGCCCTTTTCAAAACAAGGGGAGATTCAGTATCGTTCCCGTGCCACAGTGATCCAGTGGTGTCACATCACTATGGCAATTGCTGCCCAGGGCAGGAATGCAGAGCAGCTGTAATTGTGCAACGCCTTATTGCTGGTGCATGTCAATCAGAACCTATGAATTGAGAAAAATTTGCTCTGTTCATTCTGTTAAATGATGTATCCAATTAAACCTGTTAGAATTCATGATCTTCAGTCAAGGTTAAATGAAAGTAGTTACTCCTGTCAGCTAGGTGATTAAATGCTGCCTACATCAGGCACATTTATGTGCAAAATTAAAATTTTGGTATAAAGCATGAATCTTTATGCATGCCAGTTAATTATCTTGCGGTTCCTCCACTTATTAAATGCCCACTGCATTTCTTCTTAATCATCAGCTTCCTTTCAAAACTTATTTCATACTTCACATTACACCAGATTTCAATGTTTAAATGAAATGCCTTACCAATGAAAACTTCCTCTTTTTGAGGGTTTGGCTGTACTATGCTACTGAAAATAATCACGATGAACATTTTCTTATTATTATATACAAGTATTTCTAGAAGCCAGGTTGACTAATGCCAAGACATTCTGAAAGTGATTCTGTTCAGGCTGGACCAAGGCTTGGTTTTGAACTGAGATTCAGCTTCCTGCATGCCTCTTTACCACTGCAGGTGGTCACTGTGCAGTGACTTGTGCTGATTATAAGGCATTGCTTCTTTTTCCTCTCTCATGTACTTTGAGTACATACAAAATGAATTCATATGTAATAACAAAATGATTTACATCCAAAATACATTAGGGCTGGGTGCAGTGGCTCACACCTGTAATCTCAGAACTTTGAGAGTCTGAGATGAGAGGATTGCTTGAGGCCTGGAGTCCAACCAGCCTGGGCAACATAGTGAGACCCCTCCGTCTCTACAAAAATTTTTTAAAAAATTGGCCAGGTGTGATGATGTGCACCTATAGTCCCAGCTACTTGGGAGGCTGAGGCAGGACCCCAGGAGTTCAAGTCTGTAGTGAACCAAGATAGCACCACTGCATTCCAGCCTGAGTGACAGAGCAAGACCTTGTCTCTAAAATAAGTAAACAAAATACATTAGAAATAGATAGGGCAAAATACTTCTTTTCTAAAAAATAAGACAAAGACCCGATCATGTCAAGTCTCAGGCATACACAAATGTTGCTTCTTCTATTGGGTATAAAAATGAAAACTACAAAGTAGAAATGACACGATTCCATAGTACCCGTGGTTCCCAAATGCTGCATTATCAGAGCAGTAAGATGTCATGAAACACTCCATCAAATACTTCTCTTAGAAGCATTTCACACTATGAAATCCAGCTTTTTTTTTGACCTTTTATTTATTTTTACTAAGAAAAACTCAATAATAGTTGCATATAATTAAAAATTTTGCAACACGATTTCCCCTACTGATGTTATTATTCCAGACATTTATTTCTTTCTGTATGAGGCAGATGATAAACTTCTACATTTTCAACTGTAAAAATAAATTCCTACTATTTAATTGATTTATAATAAATAATACCAGTGGAGCCAGTGTAACTAAAATTAATTTCCTTTTTGTTTAATTTTCTGTGTCATGTTTAATAGTTTCACAATCTTTTATAACCACAAAGCATTCACGAACCACAAGGAAAATACCTTTAAAGATGAAAGGTTTAAGTCCTCCATTTAGTTGTTGCAAATATTTAAATAGAAATACTTCCCACACTAGGAAGTTATGAAATACTCCTCTTAAATGGACTTGGAAGGGACTGATTTCCATGAAAATGAAAATAAATTTATTAACAAATGAAATGGAAGAAATGTTTTTTGCTGAATAATATTAATGAATTAGCTAGTGGTTGGTGACACTGAGCAGCCACCTATAAGAAAATGTGTTAGAAATTAATCTTCACTGCAAATATGCCCTCAGACACACCCTGTGTCAATAAGGATGTCCTATTATCCTTCCTGATTTTATAGCTCTTGATAATACATACTAATATTCAAATGTCGACATTTTAAAAAAATGGAACTCTAACACCAAGGGGTTCAAGAAATGACGAAACTTGAGCTCAAGTGAATATACATCCTTTCATTTGTTGCAAAGACCAGACTTATATGGGTGGGTGGGTGACTCTCATTGGGGGCGGGAGTGGGGCTCTCTGTGTGGCAGAGGTGATTCAGGGAGTCTTAGGGGGCAAGACTACCTCAGAGCCCTCCAGTGACTGTAACCCTTATCCCAGCCTCAAGAGAGGTGCAGGGTTTAGGTGGCTCCTCAATTTGTTAATGCTCTTTGCTTCTGATACTAGTGTCCTCTCCTTACTTGCTCCTCAATTGTTACTGCTTGGATCCCTCAGTTCTTTCCCATGGAATCCACCCCAGGTCAGATCTCAGCTCTATTCAGAGCTGAGGTAGGATAGAACATTAGAATTGGAATGAGGGTTGAACTGGGCAAGTAGTACTGGAGACATCCACTTTTAAGGACTTTTTAAACCGAGTAGAAATGGAAGGGATGGAGAAAATTGTATTTAGGATGCATTTCAGGGAGAATAATGTGTCCTGCCGGAAGGAATCTGTTGATATACCCTTTAGGGTGGGGGAAAGGTTTGGAGAACTCTCTGGTGCGAGGAGCATGCTTGAGTTAACCACAAGTGGTGAACAAAGTGCCCCCGAGAAGGGGAGGGCCAGCTAAGTTCAAGGCTTTGGTGTTATGCAAAGGACTGTCACGGTGTCCTCTTATGCACTTCTCCTATGCAGCACTCTCTTTTTTTCAGTGTATGAATGCTGAGTGATTCTTTAAAGGACGTTGACTTAAAGTGGTCCCAAGTCATGACCCAGGAAACCCTCATGTCTCATTCTGGCTCTTAGGAGGTGGGTTAAGTGGGGTTCTGGCAAAGGGAAGTGTAAGCTGGAGCTCCCCTGAGTTCTGTCTGGGCTGAGAGACCAGGCGAGTGGATGCATACCACTCACTGTTGGACAAAAACAGTGTGTGGGGTGACGCCAGCGGCTAGTGAAGAGCAGAGTGAGCAGATACCTCTTTAAGTTAATTCTTATAAACTGGCCTTTTTTTGTGTGTCACCATATGTGTATATTATGGATTCGATGTCAGAAAAGCAGTATCTTTCCTGAGAGACTTTCTTTTCTCCCTTTCTTTCTCTTTCTTTCTTTCTTTCTTTCTTTCTTTCTTTCTTTTCTTTCTTTCTTTCTCTTTCTTTCTTTCTTTCTTTCTAAAAATCATTTAGAAACAGGAACAATTTTCTGTTCAAATGGTTGCTGTCCCTAAGTGGCTTAAAAACTCCCAGTGGGAAGGACAACAGCCTCTCAGAGGCAGAGTGGCCTCTGTCTGTGAGAAATATTCACCTACGGGTATGCTTTTCTGGCTTGCTTTATCGCTGGCTTTGCAACTTGGAGATGTAACGTAGCTTGAAATCAACCGTGTGTTTAGCCCTGCTTTGGTCAGCCCACCTAGTGACAGATTGGGCTGTTTTGTAGCCCTGCTGCTTTCCCAGGTCACACAATGCCATGGCAAGTAGAAGGACTGGGTCCGATTTAATCAAAGGCTTTTGATTGTACAAAGCTTAGAGCCTCGTTCCAACAGAGAAGCCTCTTCTGGGACAGGGGAAGAAAGGGCTCGGTGTGTAGCACATACACACTGGTTTAAAGCTCCATGCAGAGAGATTGATTCACCTAAATCTGCCTGGCAGCAACATCAGCAGACCACCACCGCTGCACATGGGTCACCCTGGGAATGGCAGGAAGCCGGAGAAGGGCCACCACTTCCTTTCAGGGAGCAGCTGTCCGGACGGTGTGGTCTGCGGCTCTCACGATCTCACACTGCCGCCATCAGGCTAGTTAACCTCCAGGTGAGGGTGAATTAAACAAGAACAGGTAGTATCACACCTTGGAGCTGGTACGCAGGCTGGCGCACCCTTTTGCACTGTGAGTCAGGAGGGGAACAACTTCAAAGGCACACACTGGTAGCAGGGAGATCTGTGTTTCTAGCCTGACAGCCTCCTGACCTGAGGTCAGAAAGGGGAGTCAACCAATAGGTGCCTGCCCCCCCACCCAACTTTTTGTTTTTGCTTAAAATAGAGATAAAAATAATTTCCACTTTTCAGTCCGTTGGGATGTACATCGGATGGCTTATGTAATGCCTACAAAATAAAAACACTAAGACTCTCATTGCCTTTATTGATGTGCTGTGAATAATTTTCCAGCGAACGAGAAGTTTACGTTGAACGTTAAGTAAAGAAGAAAAAAAGAAAGTCCACATATAACAAAGCAGACACTGTAAAACGGACAGCTAGCAACTTTCTCTGGTGGTCTTTGATTCATCTTATGAACTCATGGTAACCTGAGATGGTATGTGTGTGGGGTTATATGGCTTTACAGGCAGACAATCAGTTATTTTAAGACAAGAAGTGCTCAGTCTTTATTTATGAGTGAGGCAATTCTTAGTGCTCTCAGATTCGCAGTATTCAAGGGTGCTAGAGAGAGAGAACAGAGAACAGTTAAATGTGGGTGTGGTTTGAAATAATTTATGTTTGGCCATAAAGATATTTACTAAAATATCTTTTTCATTTAAAATGTACACAGCATGGCAGTGGTTACATCCGAATTGCGTTTATTTATTTATTTATTTTTTGAGACAGTCTTGCTCTGTCACCCAGGCTGGAGTGCAGTGGTGGGATCTCGGCTCCCTGCAGCCTCTACCTCCTGTTTTCAAGAGATTCTCCTGCCTCAGCCTCCTGAGTAGCTGGGATTACAGGCGCCTACCACTAGGCCAGGCTAATTTTTGTGTTTTTAGTAGAGACAGGGTTTCACCATGTTGGCCAGGCTAGTCTCGAACTCCTGACCTCAGGTGATCTGCCCATCTCAGCCTCCCAAAGTGCTGGGATTACAGGTGGGAGCCACTGCGCCCAGCCCCCAAATTGCATTTAAACTCAAGAAAATTACAATAGATCACTACAGTTTCTTGATGTACTTTCTAAGGGGTTTTCCGTCACTTCGGCCAGGCATGACCTGGTGTAGGGGAGTAGTTCATATTCTTTCTGTAGGGTTGAACAAACATCAGCATTGGGAAACTGTTTAGAAAACAAATTGATACAGAAGAAAAGGCAGAAGGCTGTTTTAAAGAGAAGAAGCCAGTGCACTGTGATGGCTAATAAACACAAGAAAGGACAAAGAATCCACTTCCTGGCTGTTTTCTAGACTAGAAGAGCTCAGCGACACACTCAATTAAAGATCTGGTTGCTGCTTTCCCTGCGGCACTGTGACAGGGATAACAGAATAGCGTTTTCCCTGCAGTTTTCTTACACCCATTTATGCCATTAGGTAGGAGGCGGTTTTTTGGCACTAGGAAGTGATGGGGTGGGGGTGAAGGTTTCGTGAAGATCTAAGCTGGGGTTCATGTAAGAGACAGGAACTATTTGGTAGAATACACGATAGGGTAGAAGCAGCCTCTCTGCTACCACCTGTACTCCCCCAAAAGAGTTAAAGAAGATCAAAATAGTTAGAAGTTAGTGACCGTCTGTCCCACAGGGGTTCTACACTGTGCCTGTGTCCCATACACGCAGGTGACAGACCCTCAGGTAAGTTAGCAGCTCTATTTGCCTGGCCTGCAAGGCAGTACGGAGCTGGGGGTGTAGCCACGGTGACCTCTTACTCCTGTGCTCCGTGTGGGCAGCTGGGGCTGAGGCCACCTCCCAGAGCATTTTCAGGCCCTGAGAGGACACAGAGGCCTGAAACCCTTTCCTGCATGGCCCGCAGCAGTTTAAACCTGTGTCAAGAGCTGCAGAACTGGGATGTCTTACAACTGGTGTAGGGGAAGGCAGCCACAGGTACAGGGTGAGTGGCATGGCTGGAGGCCAGATGGGAACATCACCATGCTGGTGGGTACCAGCATGAAAAGATGAGGACAGCAAAGAACCAGGCAGTATCCCTACAATTCTGAAGATGCCCGGTGGACAGATGGAGGCTGAGGACCCGAGGACTCCCCCAAGGGGAGGGAGCATAGATGACATGCCTCCTCTGGGTGAAGGGGAGACTCTACGTTGACCAAATTTACCATGAATCCATTAGGCAAGCTCTGATCTGACTATGTTTCTATGAATTGAAAAACATTTTCCTTTAGAGGACAGAAGGGAGACTTGAGTTTCTATTGAGAGAGATACTCAGTTCAGTTGCAGAAAAGTAAAGAGTTACAGTTTCTGAAAACCTGAGTGTGGAGTAAGAAATATTAAGAAATATCATACCCATTTCAACACCAATTTAATACTGAATTTTAAACAGGTATTTGGAGTAGAAGAGACACAGCCAAATGCTTGAATTTCATTTGAAAACCTTTAAGATACATGATTAGCATAGCCTCTCAATTGTAATCTGTGTGAGGCCGAATTTATCTCATTTTCCTTTGAACCCTAAATTTAAAAAATTTATTTATTGGTTAAAATGCCCATTAATGGTTGCTGTCCCTAAGTGGTTTCAAAACTCCCAGTGGGAAGGACAACAGCCCTCTCAGAGGCAGAATGGCCTCTCTCTGTGAGAAATATTCACCTACGGGTATGCTTTTCTGGCTTGCTTTATCACTGGCTTTGCAACTTGGAGATGTAAAATGTAGCTTGAAATCAACCGTATGTGTATTGTATTTATATACATGTGTAGATACAGGGAGGATAAAGTCACATAAAATGTCGTCTTTGACCTCAAAGAGCTTAAAGTTTATTGTTTTGCAAATAGCGTATAGATATTTCGCTCAACACATTTATGTCATTAGAGTAAAATTAAAGCAAAATGATAAAAAGATCATTGAATGTAAGTAAAATCAGAATCCTAGCTTAGACTTCATGCATATTTAATGTACTACCATTAAATGATGAAGTTCATTAGGAGTTATAAATATGAGAGGCAGCATGGCAGAATTAAGTCCACGAGCTCTGGAGTCAGGCTCCCTGGGCCTGGATCCACACAGTCACTAGCTATGTGGTTTTGGGCAAGTTACTTAACCTCTCTGTCTTTCTGTTACCTCAGTTGTAAAATGGAAATAATAATAGGACTATGACCTCATAGGGATTATTATGAGATAAAATGAGTTATCATATATAAAACACTTTTAAGATAGAACACTAGATATATGTATGTATTTATGCACCTGTGTAATACATAGCAATGCATGTATTTTTTTTTAACATGCTCTTTCTTTGCTGTAACCTAAAAAACTATTCTATTCAGTTGATGCTGTACTGCAGAATATAAATACATCTTTGGAAAGTCTTTTTATTTAATTTAGTAAATGAATTATACTAATCCCATACATTAAAAGAAAGGTGAACCAAATCATCCCCTTAATATTGTTTTTGCAGTTATGCATCCAATATGAAGTCCCACTGTTTGGAAACTGCCACAAACATTAAGAAACATAGACAGTAAAATACTTTTAAAATGAAGCACCAGATTTAGTTAAATATATGTCTTTTGAATTAGCTGTGTGATAAGAAGGAGCTGGTTGATAAAGGACAAGAGAAATGCTAAATATGCATCATGACCAACAGTGAAAAATTAAGGATTGTAACTAACATTAATTACATTCCAGTAAGATGAATAGGCTGCTCATCATTAATGAGAACATACACCTTTGTCTAAGTTTCACATCCACCTGTGATGAATGTGCTAATGGGGATAAAATACATCATAGTAACATTTGAATTAACAGCACACTAATAGATTGACATATGAGTATGAATAAAGCATTTAATCATATAAACTATACCACACCCAAGAGCAAATTTTTCCGTCTCTCCTACATCACATCCAAGTAAGTGTAGAAAACATTAGAGACTTATTTTAAATTATATATTTAAGACACTATCCACATTGCGTAATACTACAGAAAAAAGAATTTACTTACTGCATTCCAGTGAACTTCACTAAGGTGAATAAAAAGATTCAATATAACTCTGATGAGATAAAGGGATGTCAAATCCTGTGTTATGCAAGCTATAGCATTGTGTCTTGTGTATGTGCTGCCGATGAAATGTTATCAGTTTAACACCAAACATAAAGTGTACTGAGCTAAGGTCAGGCTTCTGTTTTGGGGAGAGTTCTATGAGAAGTCAAATCTATCCTTTTTGTTGCTATCTGATATCATTTCTATAGCTGTAGACTAGTACCTCATAAATAAGGCAGTGCCACATTATTTTGATGGATGTTGGATTTCTAATATATTAAGTAATATTATTTAAAGCTGCACCCACTGTGATTAAATATTTTTGGAGGAGAGCAATTATGCATATATCACAACAATGGGGATAACAAGCATATGTGTATAATCTAAGTCCATTTCTGGTGAAGAAAATAAGTATGCTATGTGATATTTTCAAGCAATCCCAAGATCATGTATAAATCACTCTAGTCTTTATTCTTATTTAAAAATTGTGAGTCAAAACCATTTGATTGCATAACAATAACAGCTAGAAGCCCTTTGAAAAGTATTATAAACCATCAATCATTTATTCAGCCATTGAGCTCCTATTAGGTCATGCACAATGGCAGTGCTCAGATAGGTATGTGGACACTGAAGACAAGGTTTTGGCCCTTGAGGAGCAAATAGACTCACTGTGGAGGACAGAAGTACCAACAAGTGTGCTGAAGATCTCAAACAAAACAGACTTAAGCTGTGTGGATCCTAGCATGGAGGGAGGGAATTGCTTGGAGGTAGGGCAATCACTTACAAGAGAGTAGAAAGATCTTCTGGGGGAAAAAGGATAATTACAAAATTTTTAATTGACAAAAATTTTATAGATTATGCACAACATGATGTTTTAAAATATGTATACATTGTGGAATGGTGAACTCAAGCTATTAACATGCGTTACCTCACATACTTACCATTTTTGTGGTGAGAACACTTAAAATCCACCCTCCGCATTTTCAAGAATATAATACATTGTTATGAACTATAGTTACCATGTTGCACAATAGATCTCTTGAACATATTCCTCCTATCTAACTGAAATTTTGCATCCTCTGACCAACATCTCTCCCACCACCTCCTGCTCCCAGCCTCTGGTAATCACCATCTGTTCTCTACTTCTGTGAGTTTGACCTTTCTTTTTTTTTTTTTTTTTTTGAGAAGGAGTCTTGCTGTGTTGCGCAGGCTGGAGTACAGTGGTATAACCTCGGCTCACTGAAACCTCTGCCTCCCGGGTTCAAGCAATTCTCCTGCCTCAGCCTCCTGAGAAGCTGGGATTACAGGTGTGCGCCACCACACCAGGCTAATTTTTGTATTTTTAGTAAAGACGGGGTTTCACCATGTTTGTCAGACTGGTCTGGAACTCCTGACCTTGTGATCTGCCCCCTTTGGCCTTTCAAAGTGCTGGGATTACAGGCGTGATCCACTGTGCCCAGCCTGAGTTTGACTTTTTCAGATTCCACGTATAAGTGAGATCATACAGTATTGGCCTTTCTGCTCATGGCCTATTTCACCTAAAAAAACATCCTCACAGTTCATCTGTGTTGATGCAAATGTCAGGCCTTCCTTATTTTATTTTGTTATGTATTTTTTTAACTACTCCCTTGAAACGGCATGAAACTTCCTTATTTTTTTTTAAGGTCGAATAGTATTTCATTGTACATAAATGCTACATTTTCTTTATTCATCCACTGTTGAACATTTAGGTTAATTTCATATCTTGGCTATTACGAATAATGCTGCAATAAATATGAGGGTGCAGGTATCTCTTGGAGATACTGATTTCATATCCTTTGAATACATTCCCAGTAGTATGATCACTGGATCACATGGTAGTTGTATTTTGAATTTTTTGAGGAACCTCCATACTGTTTTCCATAATGGCTGCACTAACTTACATTCCTATCAACAGTGTGTGAGAGTTCTTTTTTCTTCACATCCTTGTCAAATCTTTTATCTTTTCAATAATAGCCATTCTAACAGGTGTGAGGTGATATGTTATTGTGGCTTTAATTTGCATTTCTCTGATGATTAGTCATGTTGAACATTTTTTCCTATACCTTCATCAATTTCTGTGTCTTTTGAGAATTATCTATTCTCCTTTACCCATTTTTTAATTGAGTTAGTCAGTTTCTTGCTATTGATTTGTTTGAGTTCCTTATATATTTTGGATATTAAGTTTTTGTATTAGTCCATTTTCATGCTGCTGATAAAGACATACTTTATCAGCAATTGTCAGCAAGACTGGGCAATTTACAAAAGAAAGAGGTTTACTGGACTTACAGTTCCACATGGCTGGGGAGACCTCACAATCATGGCAGAAGGCAAGGAGGAGCAAGTTACATCTTACATGGATGGCAGCGGGCAAAGAGAGAGCTTGTGCAGAGAAACTTCCATTTTTAAAACCGTCAGATCTCATGAGACCTATTCGCTACCACAAGAACAGCATGGGAAAGACCCACTTCCATGATTCAGTCATCTCCCACTCGGTCCCTCCCAAAACATGTGGGAATTATGGGAGTTACAAGATGAGATTTGGGTAGGGACACAGAGACAAACCATATCAGTTTTTATCAGATGTGTAGTTTGAAAATATTTTCCCCCATCCTATAGGTTGTCTTTTCACTCTGTTGACTGTTTCCTTGATTGTGCAGAAGAATTTTAGTTTGATACACTTCCATTTATCTATTTTCACTTTTGTTACCCATGCTTTTGAAGTCATATAAAAAAAAATAGGCTGGGTACGGTTGCTCGCTTTTGTAATCCCAGCGTTGGGAGGCCGAGGCAGGTGGATCACTTGAAGCCAGGAGTTCGAGACCAGCCTGGCCAACATGGTGAAACTCCATCTCTAGTGAAAACACAAAAATTAGCTGGGCCTGGTGTCGCACGCCTGTAATCCCAGCTACTTGGTGACTGAGGTACAAGAATCACTTGAAATTGAGAGGCAGAGGTTTCAGTGAGGTGAGATCACACCACTGCACTCCAGCCCAGGCAACAGAGTGAGGCTCTATTTTAAAAAACAAAACAAAACAAAAAACCAAAACATCATTGCTCAGACCAGTGTCATTGAACTTTTTTTTTTTTTTTTCTTTTTTTGAGACAAGGTCTCATTCTGTGAAACCAGCCCAGGCTGGAGTGCAGTGGTATGATTTTGGCTCACTGCTGCCTCAGCTTCCTAGGCTCAAGTGATTCTCCTGCTTCAGACTCCTGAGTAGCTGGGATTACAGGTGTGCACCACCGTGCCATGCTAATTTTTGTAGAGACAGGGTTTCACCATGTTGCCCAGGCTGGTCTCGAATTCTTGGGCTCAAACGATCTGCCTTCCTTGGCCTCCCAAAGTGCTGGAATTAGAGACATGAGCCACCGCACCTGGCTAGCGCTTTTCTAAAAGGGAAAAATTGGAGTTCATCATGCAGCTTTTCCTTTTTGCCTCCTTCCTGAGACTTATGCTCAAGGGACTAAAAAAAGACCAACATTAAAAGTAGTCTCCTAAAATGTCTTGACCTAGAGGAGCTCAACAGTGTAGCCTAAAAACAGAGTGCATCTGAAGACCTTCATCCACTGGGGGTTACAGGCGGAGTCCATGGGAGTGTGGAACAGACAGAGTGGGAAATTGGATATAAAAATCAAATCTACACAAATAATTACAATGAATATATTACAGTAACAGAGGTAAATAAAACATGCTATAGGCAGACAGAAGATAACAAAGAATCCTGTTCTTAACATTTGTAGACATTTTCACAAAGGAGGTAATACAAGTTGCATCTTGAAAAAAGGATAGGAGTTCTTCAGATAGAGGAACGAGGAGAATTCCTAGTAATGGAAGAGAAGGTACAAGGCCAAGGCCATGGATATTTAGAAGAGGTCAAAGAGTTTGATATGATTGGCATATAGGCTGCATGAAGCTGGAAGTGAGAGAGATAGGACTGGCTATAAAGGGTAGAGTATATCATTTAAAAATATATATTCTTATTTTTGAGAGAAAATAATATTCATCTCCATATCTGTAGGAAGACAGTTGAGGAAAAACAAAGCAGACTAATTTATTTACCTATTGTATAGTGCCTTCATTTTTTCCCAACAAATATATAGAATATTTTCAGCAAACGTATCAGATTTGAGCTAGTTGCTGAGAATTATCATAGGAAACAAGGGACAGTAGGGACAATGTCTATCCTCCAGAAGCCGGCAGTCTACTGTGGATCAGAAGAAAATAAGGAGAGTCAGTCAAAGGAAAAACTTGCCCAAGCTATGATGTGGTAGGCCTAGGTGTTATAAGCCACAGTAGGAGAACTTAAGAAGTCTGAAAGTGAATGGCATATGAGGTAAACTTTCTAGAGGAGGAAACATTTAAGTTGACATAAGAAGGATGGTGAAATTGGATAGGTAAAAGTACAGAATTAGGCCGGGCGCGGTGGCTCACGTCTGTAATCCCAGCACTTTGGGAGGCCGAGGTGGGTGGATCATGAGGTCAGGAGATCGAGACATCCTGGCCAACATGGTGAAACCCCATCTCTACCAAAAATACAAAAAAAATTAGCTGGGCATGGTGGCATGCGCCTGTAGTCCCAGCTACTCAGGAGGCTGAGGCAGAAGAATCACTTGAACCCGAGAGGAGGAGGTTGCAGTGAGCCAAGACTGCACCACTGCACTTCAGCCTGACGACAGAATGAGACTCTGCCTCAAAAAAAAAAAAAGTATAGAATTAAAACAATACATTTCTGAGGTCTTAAATATCTTTCTACTCTCCACCTCATTGATCCCAGTGCCTTACACACAGTGGGCACATGTCTATTACTCGCAGCTGCTATTGTTGCATTAACAAACCCCTCCAAAACCTAACCATTTTATTTATGGATTCTATGAATTAGATATTTGACACAGCAGAAATGGCTTGTTTTCACTCCATTATATCTGGGGCCTCCATGATATTTGAGAAGAAGCCAGGTGTGACCAAATGTCTAAGGGCTGCAATCATCTAACGGTGTCTTCACTCACACGACTGGGTGCTGCTGGCTGTTGGTTGAGGCTTTAGCTGGACTGTCAGCCAGAATATTCACACATTAACTAGCAATTGGAATACCCAGAGGTGCCCACTGGGTGGCATCCACCTATGTGTTTGTTGATTGGTGTTGGCTATTGGTCAGAGCCTCAGTTGGACTGTCAGCCAAGATAGCTACGTGTGATCCTTCCACATGATCTCTCCACATGGGCTAGATGGGCTTCCTCATGACACGGCAGCTGGTCTCCAAGAGCAAGTCTCTCAAGATAGCAAGACAAAGTGCTTGGCATTTTGATGATCTAGTTTCAGAAGTCAGACAACATTCGTTTCACTGTACTCTTGTTCAGGAAGTCACACTCACTCTCAGAAAAGGAACATAGACCCCTCCCCTTGACAGAGGAGTGTCAAGGTCACACTGGACACAGGCTGTGTGGAATGGGAGGTATTGCTCTGGCTACCTTTGGAAAACATGATCCGCTGTAGCACTCAACAAGTATCTGTTGAATGAATGAATAACTTGTAAAAATTGTGTTTGAAACTAATGGCAGATAATGAAAGACTAACAGACCTTTTAAAAAGGAAATTTCTGAGACCATAGCAATCACTTACTAAGAAGTTGTCTCACTGTGATTTAGACATGTCCATCATGTTAACTACTTAGATCAGCATTTCCGAGAATCTGTTAGGTAGAATAGTCTTATAGAGAAAAATTTCATAATCAAATAAAATACACAGAATACTTCATCTATTTGCCCCTGCATCAGTTATCTATTGCTGTGTAACAAACTACCCCCCAAATTACTGGCTCAAAGTAGCCACCGTTTTACAGTTCTTGCTTCTGTGGGTCTGGAATTTGGGCAGGACTCAGCAGAGACAGTTCATCCCTGCTCCTTGGGCTACTAGGTGGGGTGGCTCCACTGGGGCTAGGCATCTCAGATGGTCTCACACTCAGATTTAAAAATTTTTACTTTACCTTTTCTTCCTGCCCCCTTCCCCAACCCAGAGTTCCCTTATAGCCTTATTTAAA
The DNA here is from genome assembly GCF_006542625.1 of Nomascus leucogenys. Lineage (NCBI taxonomy): Eukaryota > Metazoa > Chordata > Mammalia > Primates > Hylobatidae > Nomascus > Nomascus leucogenys. The sequence continues at coordinate 73,826,786 of NC_044402.1, forward strand.
ATCAGTGCTCCAGAGACTACAGAAATGGCATGTATTTAAATTCTGCTCCAGTTGTATTTATCTGGGCATCAGAGGCAACAAATCACCCATGGCAGAGTTAGCTGTGTAATATCAGTCAGTGTTGAGACAATTGTCCCAACTTTGGTTTAAAGCTGAAGTCTGCAAAAATGGTGTACAGGGCACTCTGTGGGGTGTGCAGTGCTGGTTATGCCTTTGCATATGTGTGTGGGTGTGCGTGCACCCCTCCTTCCCCCCATACTCATGAGGCGTTCTTAGAATGATGTGATCTCCCCAATCCTTTCATTTTCTTCCTGTGAAGGGAACTCAGAGAATGTAACTTGTGACCTCCCTGTGCCCTTTTACCAACTCTGCCCTAGAGAGGTGGGATGGCTTATTTGATTGGTCAATTTGAGAAGAATAGCTGGGCTTGCTTGGTTCCTTCTTTCCTTTCGAGCAGGTTGCTCTGCTCCCTCATTGATGTAAGCCCTGCTGGCAGGACCCCTCCATACTGCTTCCCAGGGCTGAGAGCACAGGACTGCCAGATCTGGAGTTCAATGTTAACATCTGTTTTCCTGAAAGGCCTAATACTCAGTGTCTTCCAACTTGGCCTCCATCAGTTATAAAGATAACATTTCCATCGCCATTATTGTTCTTTTGTTTTTTTTTCTCAAATTGTTCAGAGCTGGGCTGAAAAGAGGGTGAATATTGAGGGGACCCCTTTATAGATTGAGCATAGTGTCTGGGTTCAAAGTCTGGTCCCTTTTCTTGTTGGAATGGTGACTTTGAGCAAGTAACTTAACTTCTCTGGGGCTCACTTTCCTCCTCTATAAAATGGGAATAATAATAGTACTTGTCAGGTTATTTTGAAGATTAAATAAAAAGCACTGATAATACTGTAAAACAGTCAATACATTTAGCTATTATGTGTTCATTTATTCATCCACTCATCATATTATATTTTAGGTGGATTTTTCTGCATGCTATAGATAATAAGACAGAGAGGGTGGCTACATTTGTATCATTTAGAGTTTAGTAGGGAGAGAGGCAGTGAACAAGTAAATAACCACATACACCATGCACAAGAACATTTCAGAGAGTGATAGATGTTATGGAGTAAAACGCCAGGGGATCAGGTGGGGTGTGGAAAAAGAGTGCTTTAGCTGGGGTAGTCAGGGAAGGTCTTTCTGTGATTCTCATGCAGTAGCTGTTTAGTTGGCTGAGTGAGGGCCTCAAAGGAGAATGGATGCGGCCGGGCATGGTGGCTCACGCTTGTAATCCCAGCACTTTGGGAGGCCGAGGCGGGCGGATCACGAGGTCAGGAGATCAAGACCATGGTGAAACCCCGTCTCTACTAAAAATACAAAAAAATTAGCCGGGCGTGGTGGCGGGCCCCTGTAGTCCCAGCTACTTGGAGAGGCTGAGGCAGGAGAATGGCGTGAACCCGGGAGGCGGAGCTTGCAGTGAGCCGAGATCGCGCCACTGCACTCCAGCCTGGGCGACAGAGCGAGACTCCATCTCAAAAAAAAAAAAAAAAAAAAAAAGGAGAATGGATGGTTAGTAGGGAAAAGCACAACTACCCCTGCAAAGGCAACCTGCAAAGTCTGTAACAGAACATTCTTTTGCTTTCCTCATGAAATTAAATGCTGTCACTTATCTCAAAACAGCTGTGGGTGGTTTTGTGCAAAAATTTTGGGTTAGTCTCTGGGTTCCTCAGATGTTTTCCTTTGCCTAAGAATGATTTTTGGGGTGTGGGGATTAGTTCCTTATCAAGATTAACAAGGCATCGAGGGCTATCATATAGTCAGAAAAGGAAGTGCAGAGGGTTTAGTGAACCTTTCAGAGCTCTTCCAAGGACCACAAATAGTAACCTAGTACCATGGGTCGGAGCCTTGGGAGAGTGGCATCATACTCATATAGGTCAGCACAGAGGTTAACAAAGAGTTAAAGCTAAAATCTCCACAAGAGGAAGCTGGAGAGGAACACCTTGTTCACCAAGCTGTCCAGCTCCTAACTCAATGGAGGGTAACTCCTGGCTGGCTGAGGTTTAATTTGACCTGCTGGGTGTTCACACTAGAAGCTTCTTGCTCGGCATATGGGCGTATGGGTCTGCTTACTTTGACTCTGGCTGCGGGGTTTGTTGGGGATACAAACCAGTTCTTTGATATGGTAGTGTCCCCACTCTCCCTATTACGTTGTTTTGCCAATTTATAAATCACACTGGCAGATTCTTCTTTAAAGAACATATTAAGAGCATGTGGAGAAATGAAAATCTAAATGACCAATATAAGTTGTTTAACAAGAGGGCTGATAAAAGACATCTACCTAAAAAATATCCAGGTAATATCCAAATAAGGAAAATGACAAGTAACTCAACAATATGTACTAGAAAGGGCACAGATCTGGGTATTAGCACCTTGGTTCTAGCTCTGCCACCTGTTAGCAGAGCAAGTAAATCAGGAAGAAAACTAAGATTTATTGGGCACCTACTGTGTGACAGATTTTGTGCTAGTAACTTTATATAAAATATTGCACTTAATCTTTACAACACCTTATAAAATAAGTATTAATCCTCCCATTTTATAAATGAGGAAACTGAGGCATGGTGAAATTAAGTGTTCACACAATTAGAAATGGGAGGCCAAGTTTTAAGCTTAGGGCTGTCACATCTACAAGTGAGCTCTTCTTAGGCTACTATGTTTTCATTAGACTCAATACTGCCTTTGGTTACTTTTACATTTTCCCATGGGGCCATAATGTACACTCTCTAATGCTTTCTTCTAGTTCTAAAGTTTACTCATGGCTAGCTGAGGTTTTAGTTGAACCTAGAACAACTTCTAGTTCTAAAAATACTCCTCTGAGTATTTTAAAAGTATTTATAATCTGTTGGTTTAAAATATGTTCACAAGTTCTTTGACATTCCCTTAAAAGATAGAGCCTTATTTCCCTCCCCTCGAATGCAGCTGGGCTTAGCAACTTGCTTCTAATGAATGGAACAAGGTATAAATGGCAGCATGTGATCTTAAAACTAGGTTATAAAAGGCAATACTATTGATTCTTCCTTGCTTTTTCTTAGATTTCTTGTGCTCTGGGAAAGCTGGCCATGCTGTGAGGACACTCAAGCTGCCTAATGAGAGGTGCCCTTGGTGGGAAACCCAGGCCTCTTGTCAACAGCCATGTGAAGGAACCCCAGTTAAACCCTCACATGAGACTGCATCCTCGGCCAACATCTTGACTGTGAACCTCATGAATTTCTGACCCACAGAAACTGTGAACTAATAAGCAATTGTTTTGTTAATCCACTAAGTTTGGGGTATTTTCTTACACAGCAACAAATGGCTAATACAATAATAAAGGGGCCAGATATAAAGTCAAACATGGCCTTTAAAAAAGTGTTATATACTAATTGAAGATATATTAAGGAAATCTGGATGGATTAGTCAAAAAATACAAGAAAAATGAGAAGGAGAAGTTTATAAGGCCATCTCATACTTTTAACAGCACCAGTCCCTTAAGTCTAAAATTTTGGCCCAACAATATTCATGCCTTTTTTGCTGAAAGGCATCAGTAGGGTAAGAGAAGATTTGGCATAAGTGCTTGGGTGAATTCTATCTATTTGTGATTGTCTTTAGTGCTCTGCTCATAGAACACAAATCTCTGGATAAGATGGGAGGAGAGAAAACTTGATAGTGTTGACTTTCTACCCCACTGCATTCATAAAATCTAGCTAGATTTTGTCTGCAATATAGAATATCAGTGTTGGAAGCAACCTCAAGAACCATCTAATATTTTCATTTAAGAGATTTAGAAATGGGAGCACTAAAGTGTAGTGGTTGTCCATAGTCACGGAGCAGGTGGGTGGTCTTCCTGAGATTCCAGGTGGCCGATTTCCAGAGCAGTGCTTGTGCTTCTACTGGAGGCTGCTTAGGGTCCAATTGCTGAAGTGACTTCTGTAGGTATATTTATCCGAGCAGAGGTGACAAAGTGGCTTCCAGTGCTTCTGCAGGTTCTCCACACTTCTCTTTTCACACACCTTGCCATGTGTCTTGGGTAGTAAGATTTGCATTTTGTTGGGAAGCCTCTCCTTTGATCATAGGGAAGCCTAAAAGATCACTGATGTAAGCTAAAAAGAACTCAGATGGGAATTGATGAAAGCAATTCAAATGTTGGAGAAATGCAGCATTGCTCAACAAAATGCTGCAGAGTCACTGATTTTAATGGCTGTTTCCTTAGAGAGGGTGGCCTTCTTACTACTGGAGGATTGACTAGTGACATTCCTAAGAAAGACATTTCTATAGAAATTCTGAAAGTGACTCAAAGAAACATGAGACTTCATTTTCATGGACTTAAAAATAATTTTAACATCAATCATTTAATGAAAAAGAAGTAGTGTGAACAGGAAGTAGCACAAAATACAGTGTTGCAGTGGAAGGTTGGTGCATGCTGTTGGGAAGTGGAAGCCGAGGAGGTTGTGGATGTGGGGAACAAGTACTCTGTAAGGACAGGGAGAGAGTGAGTGGTCAGAGGGGCAGAGAACCAAGAGAGCCACTCATCCAAGCAGCCCTAATATGGGCTCTTTTGAACTGGCGTCGTGCCCCAAACACTAAAGGGGATGAGATGATGGGCTCCAGCTGCTTCTCTCAATGGTGTCTGTCCAACATGGTGATTCTGGGACATGGAAATTTGCATGCTTACATGTGTAGAGGGCACCCCAAGGCTTATCATCACCCCCAGACCTCCCTGAGGTTTTCTTTACAGGCTGGCTTCCCTAGTAGTGCATCTGGAGTGACTTCCTAGTTACTGCCCCGGCCTGGAGGCCTGGTTTCCTCCATTAAATTTCACCATCTTATTGCCAACCCAAGGGTATCAGTGCCTATTGGCTACATTATATGATACTGTCTCCCAGGACGTAATCCGCTAGTCTGCTAAAAAACAAACAACCCCCACCTCCCCCGCAAAAAGAAACAAACAAACCCAAAACAAAACGAATAAAAAAAACCTGCTTAGCCACATCCTACTCTCCTGATCAATGGCTTTCTCCCTGCTCTCCTAACGAATGTCTTTAGGGTCTTCATTTTCTCCCCTGGCTGACACTCTTCCGTGCATCCAGTTCCTTCTCCATTAAAAGGGATTTAGCAGTGGTCTCTGAAAACATGTCCAGCAGGATGTCCACTTTCAGCTGCAAGAGACTGTTCTCTTCCTCCAGTTGCTAGTTCTGCCTGTGAAGGCACTGGGCCTCCCTCCGGTCCACACCTCCACTACTCCCTGTCTCTGGTATCCACCGGCCATTTTCAAACTTCTGACTTCGTGTTTGTTTTTGTTTTATGAACCTTTTCCAGGTTCACAGTGGGAATTCCATAGTCCAGGCCCAGCTCCACTTCCTGGGTTGACTGATCAAAGGAATGCAGGTTGGAGAGAGAAGCAGACTTCCAAGGAGGCATCTTCTTGGGACTAAACATACTCCCAAAGAGGGGCATCTTTGGCTTGATGATGGAAAAGCCAATGCTCCCTTCTCCTGACGTGTCCCAGAAGCCAGGGTCCAAGCATACCTCAAGGCTTCCTGTAAGGACCCCATCCAGGTCCCCATCACCCACTGTGACCATAGCCTGCCAGCCTTCCTCATGGATTATTCTAATTATTAATTGGGAATAAGTGAAGTGAAGACAAAAGGTCTCCAGAAATGCTGGAGACATTGTTGTTGACTCTTCTCTTACTCTCACACCCACTTTTGGTCTCTCAGCAACTCTTCCTAGCCCTAACTGAAGATTATGTTTATGTATGTGTGTGTATATATATATATCATAGTGATAAGAGCTATTATATGTATAAGAACTAGCATATATATCTCCAAAATTCTGGCACTTTTCACTACACCCTACCACACTGCCACCATCTTGGTCAAAACCACATTTCTCACCTGGATTACTGTAGAATACATTATAGCAAGACTGCAATTACTAGATTACTTTCTGTAATAGATTATTTTCAACTAACCCCTCACTTGCACCTTTGCTGGATGTAATCTATTCTCAACACCACGGCAGAATGCTCCTGTTGAAAGTAAGCCATTTCTCTGTTCAAAACATTTCAATGGCTCCCCACCTCACTGAAAGTGAAAGCCCAAGTCCCTTCTGTTACCTACCAGGCCCTGTGTGTGCTGGCCATGGGGCTACCCCACACCCCTGTCATTCATGACCATTCTGAGCTCATCTCCTGCCTCTCCCACCCTTTAACTGCTCCAGCCACACGTATCTTCTGGTGCTTGAATGAGCAGGCATATTCCCACCTTAAAGCCTGAGACCCCCATAGCTGTGCTGGCTCAAATTTCAACCCCTTCATTCCAACACTTTCTACCCTGACTTCTTGCTTTACTTTTTCTCCTTAGCTCTTATCACTATGAAACATGCTATATATTTAACTTATTTTTCTTGTTTGTTGCTCTTCTGGTGGTCCAAGGGAGAGAAGACGGTGGTGTAGACTGAAGAGTTTGCAGTGGAGATGATGAGAAGAGTCTGGATTCAGGATAAATTTTGAAGGTCATGCTGACAGGACTTGCTGTGGGGTTGAATGTGGAGTTGAGAGAAAGAAATCCAAGGAGATGACTCTGGTTTTGACCGGAGAAATTGGATGTATGGTGGTACTAGGATAGGAAAATAATTTAGGAATGATTTTTTTTGATAGAGAAGATCAACAGCTCAGTTTCAGCCATGTTAATTTAAGACACTATTAAACGTACAGAGATGCAATAAAGATGTATTTATACATGCAAATCTAAACCTCAGGAAAGAGATCTGGACTAGTAAAATGCATTTGGGCATCATCAACATTTGGATGACATTTGAAGACATGGGGGCTTTTGGAATCACTAAAGAAAAAAGTGTAGCCAGAGAACAGACTTATAAAAAAATTGCTGGAGGAGCTAGTGCTTAAAGATTTAGTTTAGGAAGGAATAGGTGATACAGAAAAGAAGAAACTATTTCAGGAGCCCAGCTCATGAGAAGGAGAGCAAGCTGGGAAATAGGGCACAAGTTTACTACAGCATGTGACTACAGATATGAATAAGCTTGTGGAATGAAGGTGGGAAGTTGAAATGGTTTTCACATGATTACATCTATATTTCTGCATGAAATATACGACAAAGTCTTTGGCTGAAGTTGAGTGGGAGGAGATGTTGGAGATTTGAGGACTGAGGAGAAAGTGTGTAATAGTCATCTTGGGAGTAGGTTAATGAATTTACTAGGGAAGTTTAGTTGTCAGATAGTGTTGAGTGCTCACTGAAGATTTTTGGTCATAAATTTGAAATGAGTCCTGATAGCCTTGGTTGTGTGTGATTTTTCTCCAGCAACATTTAGCTGCTTGGGTATGGGGGTACAGTAACTGATCAGTTGAGCTGAAGAAGAGTTGGAGTGGGGAGAGGGAGAAATGGAGAGTTGCTATTCAATGGGTGTAGCTGCCATTATGCAAGGCCAGAGAGATCTGCTGTACACCATTGTGCCTGTGGTTAGCATTATTACATTGTATACTTAAAATTTGTTAATAGGGTAGATTTCATGTTAAGTGTTCTTACCACAATAAAAAAATTAAAAGACAGGTTCCATATAATATCAAATAACATTAGATTTGGTTGCAGACCTCAGAGAAAATTTCTAACTGGATATGCATATTAAAAAATAAAAGTAAAAAGCTAAAGAGTAAAAATATAAATAAACCTTCAAATAAAGGTTCAGAAAAATAAAGCTCTGGAAAGCAGATTTGGATAAATGGACTTTATAAATCAGGAAATAGAATAAAATGTACAACAGATGGCCGGGTGCTGTGGCTCACGCCTGTAATCACAGCAGTTTGGAAGGCTGAGGTGGGTGGATTGCCTGAGCTCAGGAGTTTGAGACCAGCCTAGGCAACACAGTGAAAACCCATCTCTACTAAATACAAAAAAAGTTAGCTGGGCATGGCAGCGTGCGCCTGTAACCCCAGCTACTCAGGAGGCTGAGGCAGGAGAATTGCTTGAAACCGGGATGTGGAGGTTGCAGTGAGCTGAGATCCCTCCACTGCACTCCAGCCTGGGCTGGATATTTGAGCAAAGGTTGGAAGGAAGGGACTGGAATTGACACACAGATATCTCAGGAAGTGCAGTCCAGGCAGAATGACAACAGATGCAAGGTAGGCCTGTGGCTAAAGTGAGGTGCCCTGGGTATCTCGGAGGGCTTATACTCTCTGCAAGGGAAGAGCAGTAGGAGAGGAGGTCAGAGACATGATGGGGGGAAGGGATCAGATTGCATGGAGCATGTGCCAGCTTGAGGAAGGCTTTGCAGGTCATTGCAAAGATTTGGCTTTTACCTTGTGTAAGATGGGAAGCCACTAGAGGGTTTGGAAAAGAGATGAGACATACTCCTAGAAGGACCACTATGCCTGCTGTGTTGAGAGAGACAGAAGAGGGACAAGATCGAGGGAGGGAGGCCAGCTGGGAAGCTCTTGCAATAATCCAGGTGAAAGCAGATAGTGACCTACACCTGGCTAGTAGTGCTGGCGATGGAGAAGAGAATCTGGCCAGAATTTGGATGTGTTGTGAAGGAAGAAGAAGAAGTGTTTGCCAATGGGCTGGAAGTGGGACGTGAGGCAGAGAGGAGACAAGGGAGAGTCTAAGAACTTTGTCCTGAGCAACTGGAAGGTTGGAATAAATATTTACTCAGGTAGAGAAAACTGAAGGTTAGTTAGATTTGGTTTCAAATCAGGTTTTGGTTTTGTTCATGTCAGGGTTGAGATTCCTTTCAGACTTGAAAGCAGAGGTGTGGAATAAGCAGTTGGCTATATGAGACTAGAATTCAGGGTTCCGAGCTCTAGTTCAGTTCTATTTTATACTGAAGATAAAAATTTGAAACTCAAGCTGTGAGACTGCATGAGATCTTTACAGGAACGTGTGTGGATAGAGGAGAGAAAAGGCCAAGAATACAAGAGGCATACCAATGTTCAGAGGTCAGGGAGATGAGCAAGGAGGTCAGGGAGATGAACAAGGAGAACGTGGTGTCTGGGAGCCAAAGGCTGCAGTTATTGGCAATGGCAGGGTCTAGGTTTCACATGGTCTAGGTCTAGCGAAATAGTGGAACACTATTTTGAAGATGATATTTTGCTAGACCTAGACCAACGACCATGTGAGTGAATGGCTGAGGTGGGCTGGAGGAAAAGGTCATTGGAGCAAAGGAGGACAAGGAGCTGAGTCTCAGGATGTTGGTTGACTCCAAAGTCAATGATGGGGCTTATGGTAAGAGAAAGGCAGTGAGTCATAAGCTGACATCACCCACGACTCCATGAACCAGGAGGCAGCCAGCACACAGCAATGAGAGGCTTGTGAGGCTGCATAGTTTGGTGATTGGCTTCAAAAAAGCTGGGGTTTTTGAAGGAGAAGGTCAGACATTTGAGAAGTTACAAGGGGGCACCAGATGAGCATTTACCCCTCTTCCAGCTTTCAGGTGTTTGGGGAAGAGGAGAGGCAGTCTTTAGCTGAGAGGGCTGCTGGAAGTAGAATCCTCAGAGGACAGCCTGGCTTCCCTGGGCAGGAAGATACATTTATTTTTAAATTTATTTTTATTTTAAATTTTTTATTTTAAAATTTATGGGTACTTAGTAGGTATATATATTTATGGGGTACATGAGATATTTTGATATAGGCATGTAATGCATAATAATCACATCAGAGTAAATGGGGTATCCATCCCTCAAGCATTTATCGTTTCTTTGTGTTATAAACAATCCAATTACACTCTTTTAGCTATTTTGAAATGTACGATAAATTGTTGTTGACTGTAGTTATCAAATCCTAGACCTTATTCATTCTATCTAACTACGTTTTTGTACTCATTAACCATCCCCACTCCCCTGCTCCACTATACTTCCCAGCCTCTGTAACCATCATTCTGTCTCCCTGTGTTCAATTGTTTTAAGTTTTAGCTCCCATGAATGAGTGAGGACATGTGAACTTTATCTTTCTGTGCCTGGCTTATTTTGCTTAACATAATGTCCTCCAGTTCCATCATGTTGTTGTAAATGACAAGATCTCATAGGAAGATACATTTAGAAGTGGAAAAAGGTGTAGGAGAGTTTGCCGATCAGTGAGTTCCTAAGGGTGCTGTGGAAAAGCTTGGGAAGAGAGGAGGGTTTGTGTTAGATTAGATAATATCTGTCTGTTGAGGGATGATCTGCCAGTGACCCAGGTTAAAGTGTGTGTTGAGAGGGTGGATAGCGGGAAGGAGCCACGAATGGCTGGTATTGGTATGAGGCATTTGGGATTAGTCCAGAGCAGTAAGGGGCAAGATCTCCAGCCAGCTGGTCTAGCCTGAGGCTGGAAACAAGATGATTGAAGACCCTCCTGAGGCTGGTCACACCCCATGGGTAGGGTGGTGAAGAGTAGAGTAAATCTCTCTATGATAGCTAATCAGAATATTGCTATAGTCATCACGGTTGAGGGAAATTTATCAGCAACTAGGCCATAGACTGACAGAAGTTTATCTGCAACTAGGCCAAAGACGGATGAATTGCTTTTTGTCCCCACCCACTGACTATCCTAATAAGTGTTGACAAACATGAACCAAACTTTTGCTGATAAAAAGAAGAGATATTCAAGGAAACCTGGAGAAAGAAAGAGGTGAGCATTTTACAAACTTCAGGAAATGGCCAGGCCACTCTTTCCTTCAGTTTTCATGGTAACTGTTGGCCAGTAAAGTAGAGCTGCCCTGGGCTTCTGCGTCTGTCTTATCTCCATCAAGGGTCTACTGAGCAGGGAGATTCTAAAGGCTCATTTGACAACAAAAGGTTGGGATGGCCAAGAGTTGCTTCTTTTCCATTTCTTTCCATTTACTTTCATTTTCAAGCCTCGTTCACTGCGGCTATAGGACTCTATTGCTCATGAAGGGCAAAGGGGTCCTTCTCTGTATTCATCATGTGGGTTTTCAGAAGGGCCCCTGGCCTGGCAGTTAGGAGGTAGGATTCAGTTCTGACTATTTTCCTTACCTCCCTTGTGACCTGAGCTAGGTCACTCATCCTCTCTAGACCTCAGTCGTTTCACCTGAGGTCCTTTTCACCTCTCACATCCTATGTCTTGAAGTTACTTGAGTCAGCAGGAAGTGAAAGTAGAATCTGCAATGTCTTGGTACAAACTAAGGAGAGAGCCCAGGATTTTAATTCAGCATAAGAAACTCGTTATTCACTCTAGTGTTAATTGGGTTAATCACTTTATAGCAACTTGACTAAATGACATCACTTCTCTGAATCCATTCAAAAATTGTATAAAACAGGTTGATATTTGCACTTTTCTTGGCTTCTTAAGAGAGATTTTGATACTATAAATAAGATTATTAGTAGGGACAAATATGGAAATGATAAAGATGCTTCCAAAATTCTTACAGGTACCATTAACTGGCATAATATCATTGATTGTGGATTGAATTGGCAACCAATCAATCAGTAGTAAGCATCTGTTTTTTCCATCAAAGTATATTTATTGAGGGACAGGATTATGTTGAGGGAATATAGATAAAGTAGAATAACATAGTATTACCTCACAGCTGGGGTTACCTAAATGAGATAACTTGTTTAAGGTCATACACTACTAAGAAGTAAGTTAGGATTTGAACTTCGATTTGTCTGCCCCAAAGTTGATGATCTTTCTAGTCAGCCCCCAGCCCCTTCTCATATTTATATGTTAAGTAAGTGGCAGGCACTGTGCTAGGAATTAGTGTTGTCCTGGCAGCATTTGGCACTGGAAATGGGATCTTATTTCAGCCAATCATTAGTTGTCCCATGAATTAAAACCGGCTGTATTATTTTGATTCTTGGCTTAGTCTTAGAGCCTTATGATAAGAATTAGAAGCTGACATGACCAACTACAAGGGTTCTTCAGTGAACATTCATGTCCTGCAATAAAATGAGCATCTCAGGTGGTCTTTTCTCAGTGGGTGAGTGGTATTCCACATGTTCCTCTCACTGATAGCCTGTGGGAACATGGAAGTTAGAGCGTGAAGTAAAAAGTCAGGACAGCTAGAGAAAGCCTTGTCGGACCCAAATCTACACTTATATGGGATATGTGGATATAAATATTCCACATAAAAAATGTGCTTGTGTCATTCACTTACTTTTTGCTTTTTAAGAGAACCAGAATCACTGTGATTCATACTGAAACATACACACACGTGTATCCACACACAAACCCACACTATCATCTGGCCAAATTACCAACTGCCCAATCTTCATCTGACAGTTGTGGAAAGAGAAATGCAAAGAGTTTACTGCCTTGTAGAGATTTCCCAACTTGAAAGAGTCAATTGGTATAAATACGGGCTTCACAACCTCAAATTCTTGGGGTTTATTTCAGGCAAATTGTCTCTTTTTTTGTCATGCAAGAAACTAGAAAACAGTACAGTGTATCTGTTTAGATTCTGGCATCTGAGGTCTTTGTGGACTTGAATGCTGATAGGGCGATAATGCATCTAAACATTTAACCCAAAGGCTGCCAGATAGTAAAATTGTAATTAATTTACTAATTTAATAATTTCTTGCATCTTCAAGTAGAATAAATAGCTTAATGACTTGGAGTAAACCAACTTAAGAAATTAGTGTCTTCTACTAACTGGAGTTTTGAGGACAAGGATTCATCTTTCTATCTTCAGTGCCTAGAGTAGTGCCTGGAAGTGAATGTTTTTTTTTGTTTGTTATTTAGTTTTCATTTCATAATCATAAACTTAACTCTGCAATCTAGCTAGGCATGGAAGGGAACAAGGAAAACATGGAACCCAAAGGGAACTGCAGCGAGAGCACAAAGATTCTAGAATACTGCGAGCAGATGGGGTGGAGGGCTGCTCTCCTGAGCTGCAGGAGGAATGGTCCAGTGGTTAAGACAAAACACAAGTCAAACTTATTTGAGTTGTCCAAAGTCAGGAATGGTGACCTTCTTGCTGGTCTTGCCATTCCTGGACCCAAAGTGCTCCATGGCCTCCACAATATTCATGCCTTCTTTCACCTTGCCAAAGACCACATGCTTGCTATCCAACCACTCAGACTTGGCAGTGCAGTTGAAAAACTGGGAACCATTTGTGTTGGGTCCAGCATTTGCCATGGACAATATGCCAGGACCTGTATGCTTCAGGATGAAGTTGTCGTCATCAACTTTGTCCCCGTAGATTGACTTGCCACCAGTGCCGTTATGGTGTGTGACACACAAACCCTGGAATAATTCTGTGAAAGCAGGAACCCTTGTAACCAAACACTTTCTCTCTGGTGTTCAGAGCACAAAAGTTTTCTGCTGTCTTTGGAAACTTGTCTGCAAACAGCTCAAAAGAGACGCGGCCCAAGGACTCACCGTCGACAGAGATGTGGAAGAATACAGTGGGGTTGACCATGGCTGGTAATACAGAGCTCCCGATGGCAGCATCTGCAAAGCACTCAGTGAATGTTTATGGAATAAAGTGGAGTCCTGTTCCCTCAACCTTGCTACTACTGTTTCCCACATTCATTTTCCAGACAAATTCCCAGACAAGTTAGGGAGGGATCCTATGGAGAAACATACATTTCTCCAAATTCATTGGTAGTAGAAAATAACCTTGGACATAGGTCTTCAATGAATTGGTGTGTAATTATTCAACATCTGAGTCAAAATGCAAACAGTAGCTCCAGTCTACACAGAGTAACCCGAATTAAATATAGCCTATATTTGTTGTGCTGACATCCATGTTGTTGAGAACATGCATATATATATGATGCAGCTCAAATAACATAGGGAGAACAATGGTTAAAGTCTAAGGCTCTTGGCTGCCCTAATGAGATGGGGAATGGGGAGTTTGGGCATGGAGGTGCTCATTATGTGAAAGATAATATTTCTATTCAGCATCATAGAGCATCCATTTCAGCTGAGATCTCACTCTGGGAGCTCCTTTTCCGTGCAAAATATGGAACATACATGTTCAGAGAGAATGCTTAGAGAGAGGGGAAAGCTCTGAGCCTGTAACGGTGGGAAAAAAGGTCTTTCCTAGCTATAAGTAACTGGCAGCAATGTCCAGTAGAGAACATTAGAGCAAATCTCGTGTTATAAATACAGTCGATAAGCAGACTGTCCTTTACTAGGACTTGAAGCTATTGCAGTCAGAGACTGAAAATTTCCTTCAAATCCTAATGAGGGCCATGGTACAAGGAAGCTTTGAGGGCTGAGAGCAGTAAAGGGTGCATAAGAGCACTTCATGTGAGCCTAAATGACAGATACGATAGAGGCCTTGGGTGGGAATCAGACAAGATTATTTCACAGAAACTTAGGATTTCCATTTGTAGGAAACTGGGAACAATGAGCAGAATCCTAGCATTCAGCCTTGCTGTATACACTTAGGCTCAAAATTTGGTGACTTGGAGTTCTTATATATTGTATCAGTCATTCCCCAACAATCCTATTCTTTAATTTTGTTTTCTTAAGTTTTCATTAAAGAACTATCATCATGTATTCTTAGGCTTAAGAGATAAATGCTGAAGTATTTAGAGGCAAAGTGTCAGATGTTTGTAGATTACTATCAAGTTGTACACACACACAGATAAAGCAAATATGATTGCCATCTTTTGAATTATAATTCTTCTTCTAACTTTTTATATGTTAAAAAAATCTCATACTAAAAAGTAGAAAGAGAAAACCATATCTGATATTGGTACAGATAGATATCTAGACTAAGTGCACCTCACTTGTCTATTTTCATCAACATTTGACTGCCCACAGTGATCTATCCAAATTGGCAAAAACTTCTATAGAACATTCCTCTACAAAGGCTTATTTCTGTCAGTTCCATTCGTTAATTCATTCAGGTATTGTTGAACGTCTACTATGTACTGGGCACAATTCTAAGTCCTGGCTATATAGCAGGAAGCTTAATCCTGTGCACTTATATTAACTACTATTTAACAAAAATACCCTTTAGAGAAAGTAAGTCTTTTGGAAGGTATATAGGTTTATTTTTAATAATGTCTTCCTTTTAAAATACCAGTTCCTTTAAACGTCCTTACTAAACCTATGTATTACAAGAAAAACGACTTGAGTTTCGCTGGAAAAGCACTTGTAAAATGTACTTTATTTCTCTCTTTATGGTTCTCTGGCTTCTATAACTTAAAATATTGCCCTGGGGAGACAGGAAGACCAAAAATTCCAATCCTGTAAGAATCAGAGGCAGGAAACTAGGAAAAGTTGTTAGTTCAGTCAAGTTTAAATGAGAAGGAACACAAAGATTAGGCTGGTAATTATTTTAACCAGAATAATGGGATAATCTGAGAGTGAAAATGAACCTGTTTACATTTCATATCAAACTTATTAAAAAAACTCATGTACTCGGGAAGCTGAACTGGGAGAATCACTTGAACCTGAGAGGTAGAGATTGCAGTGAGATCCTGCCACTGCACTCCAGCATGGGTGACAGACTGAGACTCTGTCTCAAAACAATCAATCAAACAAACCCCATGCACAGAGGTGCATAGTGTTTCTAGGCACATTTGTGGTATCCAGGGCAAGCTCTTCAGGGCAAGGGCGTTTTTAGATACTTGTGACTGTTTTATCACTTACTCTTGAAGATCAGCAATTCATAAAACTTAATACCTGCTGATTTCAGCCTGCTGTAATGTCACCACCCCAGGGCACGCAATACCATTTCAAATGATGTCTTTGGTTTACCAGGTTTCATATGCCAAAGAACCTTCAAATGGCGCATCCTACCCTCCACACTGCCTTTTACTCACTATTCCTATAGTAGGCCAGCAGGAGATCTACTCCTTACCATGAGCAGGAGCGTTTTAATAGCAGAATATGGGAAATAATGATTGCTATGTTGGGTTTATATGTTTTGTTTGCAAAATAATGAGTTTTAGGTTAAATTGAGGCAGGTGTGCAAATGTTCTGGTGAAGTCCATGCAACCTCCCTCCAAAACAGCAAACTATAAAAAGACTCTCATAATAGTGGTCACCGGCATCAATAATTGTAACAAGGGGCTGGAATATCAATCACAGGAAAGACAAGCATTTTGATAGCATTAATCAGAGCTGGTTTTCTCCTGCAAATCATGCCAAAGCTCTTGGATTGCTGCCTGTTCCCATTGTTTTCTGTCTGGTGGTTTGTACACAGATTCCTCTCCCCTTCCCCAGTGTGGCCATAATGAAATTGGGGAATTAACTCAGAGCAGAGTTGTTCTAGTTTGGATGTGAAGGTAAACACAAATGGAGAAAGTTCAAATTTTTGAGAAGAACAAACAGCCCTTGTTACTAAACATTAGCTGGCAAATGCAATAGACATGTACAATGGGCAGATACCATGGATGATTTCTCATACTGGCCAAGAGGAAAGATGGTCACAGGCTATAAGGCCTATGTGTAGTATCTTCAGAAAGAGTTTTTAGGTATTTTCATTTTCAGCAGCCAAGGCAATATATTTAGTCTTCTGATTTTGAGTAACACTCTGCCATCACTAACAAAAAGAGATGAGAGGAAACTCATGTGCTTGAATTTCTTTAATTATCATCCTGCACTTACTTCTATGCAATGCTTAGAGATTCCATGGGGACTGATCCAATCTTTTTGCTTCGCCTTATTGCTCATCAGACCCTCCTCCAGATATGAAATCTGTACAGGTCTATTTACTTATTTTGGGTCTCAGTTGGACCAGTTACAAATGACAGCCAAGAGCATGACTTGGAAATTCAAGCACTGCAAGATTGGAATTTCCCCAAATCATAAATGGCTTAAATATTGCTTGAATGGAGGTAATGATGTAATTTTATGTTAAAAGGAGAATATGGTATAAGAGGGAGGACTTTTCAAAGAATCATACATCAGTGAAAGAAGATGAGTTAAAATAGAAAAATCTACCCATTCCATTGGAGGCTTCATTCCAGGTCTCTCTGTCAAAGTGATACTTCCTTTGGATTCATTCAAAGGAGGTATTTTATTTTATTTTTTTGAGACAGAGTTTCACTCTGTTGCCCAGGATGGAGTGCAGTGGCACGATCTCGACTCACTGCAACCTCTGCCTTGCAGGTTCAAGCGATTCTCTTGCCTCAGCCTCCCAAGTAGCTGGAATTACAGGCACTTGCCACCACTCCTGGCTAATTTTTGTATTTTTAGTAGAGATGGGGTTTCACCATGTTGGCCAGCCTGGTCTTGAACTCCTGACCTCAGGTGATCTGCCCACCTCGGCCTCCCAAAATGCTGGGATTACAGGCATGAGCCACTGAGCCTGGCCCAAAGGAGGTATTTTAAAAAGTCCTTGAAGACAAGAAGCAAGAGCAAGACCTTTTACCTGCACACATATCAAGTATATTATGTATAAATAATTGTAGAGTTATATATCTTTCCATGGGATTAAAGCCATTGAAATGGGAAAAAAACCCATGTATCGTAAGCACAAATGTATGTACGTTTATATGCCTACACAAAACCAAAATAAATGTTGAAAATGAGATTCAATAACTCAAACAATCATTTTGATTAATATTTTTTTCACTGACTTGACTGATATTTTGTAGTGACTAGAATGAATTGTGACTTTGTATAGACATTTCATATATGGAACTGGTCCTTGAAAAATTAATTGGTCAGGTTTTGCTATAATAGATAACAACCTATGTTAGAGATACCTCACATGAACAAATTATTATTCTTTATAGCATACATTGACTAATTAATTTTCCAGGGAGCTATAAAAGTCCTAGAGAATATTATTAACTAGCAGTAAATGAAAATGTGTTCGTTCCCAGCTACTGGGGAGGCTGAGGCAGGAGGATTGATTGGGTCCAGGAGGTCAGGGCTGCAGTGAACTGTGATTGCACCACTGCACTCCAGCCAGGGCAACAGAGTGAGACGCTGTTTCAACAACAACAACAACAAAACAAAACAGAAAAGAAAAGAAAATGTGTTCAAATGTCAAATGTTCGAGTTTCTTGTGCCTTTTATTTCATAATAAGGAACCCATTTTTTCTAAGTGCCAATAAGTTATTGTCTTTAAAATGGAGTATACATTGGAGGCTAGCTCCTGACTTTGCTCATTGTTCTTTTCCACATTAACATAAGCTAATCTTTAGATATGAAACACACACCCCCCCCCCACACACGCACACATATTCTAGATAGACTTTCGAAAGAGTAATTAAAAAATGTTATGAAAAGAATGTTGCCCCGAAATTATATTGACCTTAATTTGAAAAAGACAAGGAAAATATGGAAAATGAAAGAGGGAGAAATGGTTAATTTGGTTTATAATCCACAATGATAATAATATATGCTTCCAAGAAATTATAGATTAAAATAATTAACATGGCTTATATATGAATATTAATGTTTTTTCTCAGAGGACCTCTTTGTCTCAGTGCCCAACATGGCTCCATCCTGACAGAATTTCTTCCGTTGTCCTATTCGGGCAATCAGTGCCTCAATGTCTTTGTTTGTCTGATGAGGTTCTGTTTTCTGAATGGCAGGTTTAGACTTTATATCTTCCACCTGAATTATTACAAGAGAGATTTGGTAATTAAGTTCTAACAAGATTTAAATGATATTAAAAACAGTCAGTTAAAAGGAAACACAGCCTTGGGCTTTGTTGTAAATTTGTATAATTATTTTTAGTCCTCTAGAGGATGCATAATTATGTTTCTGTATTTATAAAAATACTGCCTCGGAGGCACCAAAATGAATTTTTCTGTATGCTAATTTACATATTAATGTTACTCTTTGTATGTCAAAATTTCTTTGGATGGATAAAAAGAGATTTTCTAGGGAAATTTTCAAAGTAATCATGAAGAGTGTAAAGTCTTTTGATTGGTAAGTCTGGAAAAACCACTGTTCAGGGAGAAAGTTTGACAGTCCAAGAAAAAAAAGAAACTTAAGAAGGCAGACATATAACCTTAAACTTCAAGTTTAATTTGATCTTAACTTGCAATGGGGCATGGTGGCACAGCCAGGAATAATACCCAGTGACATTTATTGAGTACTCATTAGGTGCTAAGTGAGACCTGGTCACTTCACCTGCTTCATGCAAGGATCATAGAGGTAGGTGCTATACTTATTTTTCCCATTTCAAACATGGGAAGACTGAGGCACAGAGAGATCAAGTTAATGGCTCCGGATCACACAGCTGGCATTTTAACGTAGGCAGTTTGATGCCAGTGCCTTAACCTCATGATTAATTAATAGTTGACTAATTTTCTGTATTGTTTTCTGAAGAGAATCATAAGGAAGCACCAAGGGCCTCTTTGTGCTGTGATGGAGAAACCATTTTCCCATGAAACCCACGAGACGGCTGCTGGGTCTGAGTGCAGTACTGGAAACACCACACAATCCCGGGGCGTGGGCTCAGCTTTCCCTGCATGGACTCTCTTCACTATTTTACAAGCAAGTGAGCTCTCTGCACCAGATTTTAGGCTCCTCCAGAGCCGGAACTGTTCTTTGCTTCCTTCTATGCTTCTCCCTTAGGGTTCAGAGTTGGCCTGGCCGTTCATTGAAATGAAATCCGGGAGTGAGTGTCAGGAAACACCTATGGTCTTTCTATGATAAGTTAATTTTTTGCTGTTTTTGGTGGTAAAATATACATAACATAAAATTTATCATTTTAACCATATTTAAATGTGCAGTTCAATGGCATTAAATACACTCACATTACCATGTGACCATCACTACCATCCCCCTCCAGAATGTTTTATGGTTCTGCCTCAGCCTCCCAAGTAGCTGAGAATACAGGCACGTGCCACGACGCCTGGCTAATTTTTTGTATTTTTAGTAGAGACGGGGTTTCACCATGTTAGCCAGGATGATCTCGATCTCCTGACCTTGTGATCCACCTGCCTTGGCCTCCCAAAGTGCTGGGATTACAGGCATGAGCCACCATGCCTGGCCAGTTTTTTCCCAAAATAAAACTTGGTATCCATTATATATAACAACTCCCCATTCTCCTCTCCCCATAGTCCCTGGCAACCACCATCCTACTTTCTGTTTCTAGGAATTTGACGACTCCAGTGGAATGGTTAGTATTAAATTGAAGGAAATTTTTACATGAGATGGGATCTCCAGTATTTTTATGCAGGAGACAAGTTCTTCTGTTCTCTTCAACTGTGTTCTAACCGTAGAAAGGAAATTGGTGGAGCTAGGAAAGGTCAGAAGGTGCAGCCGAGGGACAATTTCCCTTCCTCTGTTGTTAGAGTGGAAGGATTAGAAGGATTGGTGACAGCCATTGACCATGACAGCACAGTGATGGGCAACTGGGACATCATTGTAGAGGCCTGACAGGGAAGCCAAGGTGAAGGGAGGTCTGGGGCTTGTTTCTGCACCTAGGTGAGGCTGCCGCTGGGGTGCTGGAAATAACTGGGAAGTCCTATATGAGGGGCAGTTCATAGTGAAATGGCTGCATGGCCTTGTGCCATTGTCGTTTGGGTTATGCATGTGCTTCTTCATTTAATGCTCCCAACACAGCTACCAGATGGTTTGTTCATTGCTATTTTTTAGGTGAGCGTAATGTGATTTAAAAAAAAGAGGTCACGAAACTTGCCCAAAGTTACAGCTTCAAATGGTAGAGCAAGGATCTCAACCCAGATCTGACTCCAAACCCCACGTTCTTTCCATTCTGTCACTCTGCTGCTCCTGGGGTTAATAAGGAGACTGCAAATCCTGTGTGTATCCTGCCAACTTTTAAGGTCAAGGTGAGAACTAGAATATTGGCCTCTGAGAAAGCGCTCTGAGAAACCTACCACATTGCTCTAGAAGTCTACAGCTTTAGACTGGAAGGGAATGCTCAGAACCATTGTTTGGCCCAACTCCCTCAGGTTGTGGTTGAGGAACCCAGGCTGCCAAGGCCATCAGAGGTTGGGTCCAGAACTAAGGTTGGTGCAAAAGTAATTGCGGTGTCTGCCATTGAAAGTAATGGCAAAAACTGCAATACCTTTCTCACCAACCTAATATAACCAGAACTCTATTGCAAGATCCTAGTCTGTGCCTTTGATTATATAATAAAAGAAGAGCATTCAGTATTTGTTTCATCTATCTTTGAGGCCCTCTGCTTGCATTTCAACACTCCATCCACAGGAGGCTCCTCTGCAGCATCCTGCTTTCAGCTGGTTGTCATTTAACATCTGTAAGATTAGCCAACAAGAAAAATGTTACCTTATAATACTTTCAACCCCTTCAAATTCCCTACAAGGAAAAAGTTTCCTACAAGGAACTTTTGCCTTTTAACTGAAGCCTATTAACATATTCTGGATGAAAGAAAACACATTTTATGAGGAGAGAATTACAGGCAGTGGAGTAGTCTATTTTGGGCAGGACTCTTCCTGTAATTGTACTATGTCTGTCTGCTTCTTTTTTGTTAGTTTGTTTTTTGTTTTAAGACAGGGTCTCCATCTGTTGTCCAGGCTGGAGTGCAGTGGCCCGATCATAGCTCACTGCAGCCTCAACACCCCTGGGCTCAAGTGATTCTCCTGCCTCAGCCTCCTGAGTAGCTGGGACTACAGGGTTGTGCCACCGTGCCTGGCTAATTTTTAATTTTTTGTAGAGATGGGGTCTCCCCATGTTGCCTAGGCTGGTCTCAAACTCCTGGTCTCAAGCAACCCTCCTGCCTTAGCTCTCAAACTGTTGAGATTACAGGTGTGAGTGACTTGGCCTGGCTTCTGTCTACTTCCAAAGCTGTGCTAAGGAATAGGAGGGCCTTTGCTGAAATCTCTAATTCACCACTCACTCATTACTTATATGACCTCAGGCCTCTCTGAGTCTCAGTAATCTGCTTTGTAAAACATGTTATTAATAGCACTTACTTTGGGGGTGGTAAGAATTATATGAATGTGATAGGTAAAGTGACTAAAATAGCTGCTTAATAAATGTTACATCCCTTTCTTTTCTCTCTTGGAATCTATGTGAAGGCCCTTTGTGAAGAGGTGCACCTATTACAAACCCATTGCTTAACCTAGTTCCGATTGTATCTTTCACCACATTGCATTTTATTTCTATTTGCACAGGAGGAAATAGAAGTCTAGGGGTTAGACAGAATGGCCTGGTTTTTGGCTTAGTTACACTGCCCCCAAGTGTGAGTTCCTAAGGACCTACTGCTAGGGTGACCGAACGTCCTAGTTTGCCCAGGACCGAGGGATTTCCAGGACAAGAGAATGCAGTGCTAAAACTAGGAAACTCTCAAGCAAAGTGGGACAAATTGGTCACCCTCCCTACTATATCCATATCTAGATAAAGCCTTCATTGCTTTCCTAACGATAAATGCCTCTGAAATCCCATGCTCATTTCATGAAGGAGATGTAAGAACAGTGATCATTCCGTGCCTACATAAAAAGGGAGACCTTAATTCAACTGGCAGGGACAGGGAGAATGAACCTAATAAGAAATTGCTGATAACCATTTTAATTCCATTGAAGTGCCAACAATATTATTTGGGGATGTTTTATTTATGGAAATATTAATCATGATTATTTTTTGGCTATATAGAGTGTAGCGAAGAATGAAGGATTCCTGAATCAAACTTTTCTGTACTATTTGGCTAACTCTCCTATTTATGCAAAATTAAAATTTTGTTGCTAAGATATACAGGATTGGTATGTCACCAGAAAGATTTGATTGCCTGTGCTGCCTCCCCACCAATGCAATTCTAGGAAGTCCTATCTTTTTTTTTCACTACAGTTGTGAATAATTTCTCATGTTGCCGATGGGGAGATTTAGGTACAAAAGGGTCCATTTCGTGCCATTGGAGTCACAGCCAGGGAAATGCTTTCACCAGACTTGTGGCTTCTTAAAGATGCTGGAGAGACTGTGGAATTGCTTATAAACACTTGGTCTCTTGATAAATGAGGTAGACAAGTATCTGAGAGTTAAGAACTCTTTTCATATTTTTCATTTTCAAATCTTCTCATTTTCTGGGTTAATTCCCTCTTCAGACATGAAAGTCCTGGTAAGGCTGGATAAATGGGAGTGCCTGAATGAGGGATAGTTATACTTTCCTACGTATTTTATGTCAGTGCTTTAGGTAACTTCATTTATGCTCTTGTGTGCCAAGGCAATGTAGACACCAGTGAAAGTGTTCACTTGAGCAACAAAAAGCAAACTGGAAGTACATGATTTCAGCAAATTCTCAGCAGTCAATATTTAAACAGTTCTTATTTACGCACACTCAACTGGGGGCCCTGATTATGGACTGTGGCCTATATCATTTGCTGACTTGAAAGATTTGTGTAAAGACAATTCTAGTCATCAACAGTAAAGATTAAGATACATAAAATGCTGTTGAGGATGGATTTGATTTTTCAGAAATACATTAGTAAGAAATTGATGTCCTGAGTTTGATCAATAACAGCAATACATGTGCATGCTTCTGTACCCCCTTATTAAACCTACTGAACTGGGTCTGGAAAACCAATATCTATTTCAAACCACTCAGTGTTAGAAAAGTCTTTCTCAGCCCTGAGTAGGTCTCTGTCAAGCCTGCACAATGCTCCATGTGCCCTAGGATTGTCTCTATTCTGGACAGAGCCATCTTGGGGTAATAGATCGTCGGAGCCCTAGGCTTGGGTGATGCATTACTCCAATGTGTCAGAACAACATCTGGCTCAGTTTCTCTATCCTGGAAGCCCAGCAACAGCTAACTACTATGATGGATTACCTGTGTGGTATAGCCTATCGCGGTAATACATCAAGACATGGCACTCATTTGAAGGTGAATTAGTCAAAAGATGGAGTTCTTGTAAGCTCCAAACCCAAGAAAAGGAATCCTGTTTAATTATAGAATGAAAGACAAAGTAACTGGCATGAGGGCTATAACTGTCAAATGGAGGGCAGTTTCTAAGATCTGATCCACATTAAGTGTGCATCGTTACCAGATGAGGTTTTATTGTTGCTCTGCTTTCTTGAGGTGTGATTCATATCTTCCATCAGCACCCCCACCCCCACCAGAGCAGCTGGACTGCAGTTTGGGCATACTTTTTTCATGTGTGTTTGTAAGGACTTTCTAAATCCATCCCTGCTATAAATAACCAGATTCCTTCTGTCCTAAGTTCAAGTGCTCTTTCAGTTTCTTTTTCTTCCCTTATACCCCTTTGCTCCAAATCCCTATAGAATAAAATGAAACTATAAAATGAAGAAGCCTGTGCCTTTCTGTCTCTCATGATGTGGTGGAGCTCTTTGGTATCAATTCGTTCAGTTATTCATTTAATAGGACTGATTGTGCATTGAACATGTTAAGATGTTTCAGTTTCATGTAATAAAAAATTGAGTGGTTAAAAAGTAAGGATATTTATTACTTCACATAATGAGATGTTCAGAAAAAGCAGTTCCAGGGTTCAGTGGCCCAGTGAAATCATCAAAGATTCAGGTTCTTTCTGTCTTTATGTTCTGTGGTTTTTGTCTTTAGGCATATTACTTCATGGTTGCAGGATGGCTGCTGCAGTTCCAGCCATCACATGTAGACATAATAACACTGATCAAAGGAAGAGACAGAAGAAGGAACATTCTCTTATATTCTTAAGAGTGAGAAAAGCATTCTTAGAAACTCACAGCAGACTTCCCCTCAAGTCTCACTGGCCAGAATTGTGTCCTTTAACCATGTCCAAACCACCACTATAAGGAGAATAAGACCAACATGAATGGCAGGCTAAAGCCTGCCCTCTCTGTTCCCTGAAGAACATGGCTGCTTGGCAAAGGGTGGATAAAATGGAGATTTTGGAAACAAGGAAGAAGGGGAGTGGTCATTTTCTGTTCAAAAATTGATGATATCTGGCTGTTCTGCCTATGGAGTAGCCATTCTTTATTCCTTTACTTTCTTAATAAACTTGCTTTCACTTTACTGTACGGATTCGCCTGGAATTCTTTCTTGTGAGAGATTCAAGAATCCTGTGTTGGGGTCTGGATTGGGACTTCTTTCCAGTAACATCTTTCTTGCGACCAGGGAAGGGACAATACTAAGGAAACCCCCAAGCCAAAAGTTAACTTTGGGTAAGTGGCGGAGTCTGGTAACATCTTTCTGGTGAACCCCAAAGGGACGATACTGAGGAGACCCCCAACCCAAAGGAAAATCATCTGCATGCACCAGTTGGCTGACTTTGGGTAAGTGGGGTGCATTTACCCAAGTAAAGGATGGGATTGGGTTAGAGGCCCAACTTAAGGAGGTTTGAGCTACTCCTAAGACAGAGTGGGTTAAAGACCCCACTTAATAAAAGGCAAGGATGCTTGACAGAACTTGGGTTCGAGGCTCAACTTAGGAAGGTTAGAGTCCTTCCTAAGATTTAAGGGATTAGACGCCCCTCTCAGTAAAGTCCTTATCGGCTAAGAACAAGTTTGGCAGTATGGGATGTAAACTGCTATTCTCTTTGGATTAATCTGCTCTGCACTCTTTGCTGACGGCTATGGGTGACAGGATTAGGCATGTACAGAATCATGGGACATGGAGAGCTTTTTCTCCCCAAAGGAAAACTTGAGAGCTGATGTGGCTACTGAAAAAAATCCCTTTGTGACTGACAAGTGGCTGCCTGAGCTTTTCAGTGTTGCTGGGATGGTTGGCCCTTTCTCTGGTCTCCGTGAGCTGCTTGCCTTCCCCACCCTGTTGCAGGCAATGCTTTTCTCTCTTTCTCTTTCCTACCTTTTCTGTTAATCAGGGTGACCATCTTGCCCAGAGACCACAAGTTGAAACTGGTAGGAGGTTGGATTAACAAAGACAGGGCCCAACCGGGGGCAAGTTTGAGCCTTGCCAGTTTGATATTGGGTCCTAAGCAGAGTGGCTAATGTCTATGTTTTGTCACATGTATTTTGCTCCAGCCAGAATGGAAAGGGATAATTTTCCTTTGTGTTCTGACTTGGCCCCGAGAGCTGTGGTGCAGCCAGCTGGGTCACTAGGGCCGTTCAGGTAAAGGGAACCCAGAAACCTGTCATGCTGGCAAAAGGGTAAGAATTTCTTTTCTTTTTTTTTTTTTGAGATGGAGTCTTGCTCTGTCACCCAGGCTGGAGTGCAGTGGCATGATCTCGGCTCACTTGCAACCTCTGCCTCTGGGTTCAAGTGATTCTCCTGCCTCAGCCTCCCAAGTAGCTGGGATTACAGGTGCGTGCCACCATGCCCAGCTAATTTTTGTATTAGTATTATTATTATTTTTTAGTAGAGGCAGGGTTTCACCATGTTGGCCAGGATGGATCTCGTGATCCACCTGCCTCAGCCTCCCAAAGTGCTGAGATTACAGGCATGAGCCATCGCACCTGGCCAACGGTAAGAATTTCTTACCAGTAAGACTCATGGTTTTTTTCTCTCTCTCTCTTTCTCTCACATCTTTGTGAAAACTAGTTGAATGAATGGTAAAGATCACTATCTCCTCTGTAAAGTTTTGATTAATGGAAAAAGGATTTGTGAGGCTAGTCATAAACTGCAGTGAATTGGGTGTGCTTTGTGTGTCTTTCTGTATTTCTCTGTCACAAAGAGAAGTACATGGGCTTAGGATCCATGTACTAAGATAGAACATGGGCTTAGCACCCCATGAGCTCACCGTTCAAGACAGCCCAGCAAATTGGTTGTCATGTCCTTGGAAGCTTGACCATGTAACCATGTGGCAGTACTTTCTCTTGGTCTCTGCCGTGACATTGGTGGCCTGGGCTCAGGGTTCAATTCCTGGCTTAGGGAATGAGTCCTTTATCTTCTGTCTGTCTGTGTATTTTTATATGTTGTGTGTATGATATAAAAAAGCTTTAATTGGTTTTAAAATAATAAATGCTTAAAGCTAATACTTTGTCAGAAAAGTAAAATACATAATTCCTTTTAGTTCATGTGACTGAAGTAATCTTTGGGAAATAAAAACAGTTCTACATGCAAGCCGTATAAGGACAGTGAAATATGTTTTTGGTAAAAGATATAAGAAGTCATGGGCATGTGGATTTCTTGCCTAAGTTTAGAGGGTTAAAGGATTGTTTTAAGTTAGGGAAAAGCTAAAGGTTTAAGTTGAAAAGGGCTTTTGAAGGGTTAATCTTGTAAAAAAAATTCTATGTGAACATATTGGCTAAAAGTAAATGGGTATTATTCAGTTTTTCTGTAAACTGAACATTAAAAGCACAACAAGTTTGGCTGTGCACGGTGGCTCACGCCTGTAATCCCAGCACTTTGCGAGGCCGAGGGGGGTGGATCATGAGGTCAGGAGCTGGAGACCATCCTGGCTAACATGGTGAAACCCCGTCTCTAATAAAAATATAAAAAATCAGCCTGGTGTGGTGGCGGGCACCTGTAGTCCAAGCTACTCAGGAGGCTGAGGCAGGAGAATGGTGTGAACCCAGGAGGCGGAGCTTGCAGTAAGCTGAGATCGTGCCACTGCCCTCCAGCCTAGGCGACAGAGCGAGACTCCATCTCAAAAAACAAACAAACAACAACAACAAAAAAAAAACAGGATTTTCTAAGAGCACTGCTCTGCTCTTTAACAAAAATTGTAAAAGTATAGAAGGTTTGTGAAAATCTTATCTTATGGTCATACTGATTAAATTGAACAGATTTGTCTATAAGATTTTATTAAAAATTAGTTTTAACATTAATAGTATACTAATGTACAGGTGAAATTGGGCTTATTTGATATTAAAATCATACAGGAAGCATTGTCAAATGTGAAATGGTGTTTGGCTTTCTTTGGGCTATATTTGTATAGATACATTATTGGTATGTATTCTAAAATTATGGAAAACTCCTATGATCCTGATATGACATAGTGTATGTTATTAATAACTATAATTTTTATGCAAAATTTTGTATGCCACAGAAGTAACCACATTTTGTTATCAATCGTGGTTTTAATAGTGACTGTCCTAAGAGTTTTTATCATCTACAGACCATTGTTGTCTTGTTTTAATCCTCTTCAAAACATGGTTTATAATCAGCTACAAGACTTTGACAGATGCTCTTAAATGCAGGTTTTTGGTGACTTTGGAGATTGTGACGCTAGAATAAGGACAAAACTTTCAGAACTCTCATGGAGAGCTGGAATGTTCATTAATATCAAACAGAACAGGAGTAAACTGCATGGACTGAACTAATAGAAGACTAAAGTAATCTTTTTAACTTTACTTAAAACGTTGCTGATCCTTTGCTTTGTTTTTTTAGAGTCAAGAAAACTTTTCTTTTGAGCTATTTACAGCTTTAATAATTGAGTAAATTAGACTCCTGTGAACAAAATTTAGAGCATATTTGTTTCTTTCTACCTGATTTCTCCAGAATTTGGAAACTGTTTGTGAGTATTTTTAACTTACGGCAACATAGTTATTTGCATAAGTGTAATAAGAATCTGTTTTCTTTTGCACAATTTGAGGAACTCGTTATTTTACCAAGGCTTTGACTGGAATGGTATGCTTTCCTTTAAAGGATCAAATTTGACTTCTAAAGCCAATAAAAGCCCCTTTGGAAAACTGGCCTCATACCTTGTCTACACAGTCTCTGTACAGGGTTCCTGACCAATGGTAAGTAAAGAATGTCACTTTCTGACAGGCCCAGAAGCCCCAAGTTTTCTTGGGATCTCAAGAGGAGAGGAATTTTACCCAACTCATAGGTATTTGAGGGTACAAACCCATAGCAGGGCTCAGCTTTAAAAAGTCTTATCTGAAATTCCTTCTAAGGAACAGCATTTCATCAAAGCCAGTTTGAAAATAGTTTATGTGAAAAATAATTATTCTTGCTGCACTTTATACAAATAATCAAGCCAAGTGTAAGACTAAGGCTTCCTTTTGCAAACAAATCAGTCTTACCATGACTTGTCTTTAGTAAAAATGGGAAACTGGAGGGAGAAAAAAATTATGTTTCAAAAACTATGGTACACTTGTTACTAAATTTTAGACTCATCAGTTGTTTTTAAGTTTTTTTTTTCTACAATTTAGACTGACTGCTTATTCATGTAAACCAATCAGTGATCGCTGACTGCAGCTCAGAAGAAACAAGAGGGATGGGTAATGTAAAAATCTGGATCAATATTCTAATTCTGGGCACATATTGGACTCAGCTAGCAACCCCATATCAGCTTGGTTTCTAACAATTACCCAGTTCAGGGAAAGCCTTCGTATTACTTGGAATAATTTTATTTATTTTGCTTTACTGTTGTGGAATATATTGCTATTGTACTCTTTGTGTAGCAATGCAGGAGGATCTCACCTCAGTGATCTCTTAAACTGAACACTTATTAATCTTCCAGATATCACCTTCTTTTGGAACTCAAGAACTGTGAAAGGCACTCACCATACTGATGCTTTCTGACTGAGCTCCTCTCTACCCTAATTACAAGAGACCCTAATAGTTAGGCAGGAATATCATCACTCTTATTCATTATGAAAAAGTTACAGAAGATGGATCTTCATTCCTCTGCAGCCGTTAGGATTAAGGGTTCTCTTATAAAAGGGAGGGGGGAAATGTCAGAGGCTTTTGAACCAAAGTGCCTCCACCTTGAATAGGGGTTAGGTAAAATGAGGCCGAGACCTGCTGGGCTGCATTCCCAGATGGTTAGGCCTTCTAAGTCACAGGACAAGACAGGAGGTCAGCACAAGACAGAATTCTTAAATACCTTGCTGAGAAAACAGCTTGCAGGAAAGAAGTCACCAAAGCCCACCAAAACCAAGATGGTGACAAGAGTGACCTCTGGTCGTCCTCAGTGCTATACTCCCATCAGCACCATGGCAGTTTACAAATGCCATGTCAATGTCAGGAAGTAACCCTATATGGTCCAAAAAGGGGAGGCATGAATAATCCACCCCTTGTCTAGCATACAATCAAGAAATACCATCAAAATGGGCAACCAGCAGCCCCAAGGGCTGCCTATGGAGTAGCCATTCTTTATTCCTATACTTTCTTTTTTTTTTTTTTTTGAGATAAGAGTCTCGCTCTGTCGCCCAGGCTGGAGTACAGTGGCACGACCTCGGCTCACTGCAAGCTCCACCTCCTGGGTTCACGCCATTCTCCTGCCTCAGCCTCCTGAGGAGCTGGGACTACAGGTGCTTGCCACCACACCCGGCTAATTTTTTTGTATTTTTAGTAGAGACAGGGTTTCACTGTGTTAGCCAGGATGGTCTCGATCTCCTGACCTCGTGATCCACCCGCCTCGGCCTCACAAAGTGCTGGGATTACAGGTGTGAGCCACTGTGCCCAGCCATTCCTATACTTTCTTAATAAACTTGCTTTCACTTAAAAAAAATTGATAATGTCTGTTATAGGTTTTTAGCTCTGAAGACCAGGTGAAGTCTTTCTTTAGATCCTTGGGAGCCCCTGGAGGGCAGTTTGTTGTAGGCAAAGTTATGCACTACCCAGATCCCCCCTTTAGAAATAAGGAACTTATTCTACCAGCTACTGGGCAGCCCCAACTGTCAGTCCTCTGCAGAAGAAGGCTGCCTTGCTCAGGGTCATGCCCTTTCCAAGGTCAGCCTGCATTCAATGACTGATCAACACAAAGGTAGAAAGGTCTCATCCCCTGGCTACACTTGGAATAACTCTAAAGGGCCATTTGTCTTCAGGGCTCCTGGTCACTAAGGACTTCCCTATGCCTGCATCATAGCTCAGTGTCTCCTTCTGCCCAATCCTACTTCTTCCCCTCCCACCGCAGGTGTTGGTCCCAAGAGCACTCTGTATTAAAGATCCTGCTTACTGATCTCCATCTCAGAGACTGTTTTCTGGGAAATCTGCAACACAGGGTTTCTGATCTAAACTTGATGTTTCTGACCTGAGTCCCTTCAGACTTTTAACGCCAAACTACCCAGAGAGATGACCAGTTTTTCATGCCATACACGCAGTAATTTGGAGTATCTCAAACAAGTAGAAGATTCCTGAAACAACTGAAAAGTCTAATCTGCTAAGAAGATTCTCCCCACACCCTAATAATAATAATAATAATAATAACAATTTATTACTCACTTTTGGCTTCCTGAGGAGGAGCAAAATGTGAGAACTCATTTAAGCTTAGATGTTGGCCAGAAGCATATCTGTGTTTCTGCTGTTGCCCTGAGAAGTGGATCAACAAATACGTCATTGCCAGTGTGGTATGTCATGACAGCACTCTGGTCCTTGCTACTCAAAGCAGGGTCTGTGGACCTGCAGCATGGACATCACCTGAAAGTTTGTTAGAAATGCAGATTCCAGGCCACATCCTTAGACCCATTGAATGAAAATCTGCATTTGAACAAGCGATTCACATGTGCTACTTTCCTACCTTCCCTCCTCCAGCTAAGCCAAAAAGATTCCCTCCACTTAGTTACCACAGGCCCTGAATTTTTACTATTACTGTTATTACTCTTGGGTTTGGATACTTTAAAAAGATTACAAATGTTTTCAAGGCTAACATATGCATTCACTAACACTTTATTTGAATTAGTTTATCCAAGTAACCCAGGCTTCTTGATTACTAGCTCTGTGCAGGGCTCTATGCTTTGTCAGATTTTTCTCCTCTTCAGGAGCATCAAAAGGCAGTTGACCACCTAATGGAGAAGGAAGGCTAGACAAGAGGCCCTAGGGTGGAAAGGTGCTATGGGAGCCTCCAGAGTCAAACTTCACAACTTCCCTCAAGGACAGAAAAGTGTTTGATGCATCTCATTGGTGAAATCTGAAGGCATGAACTCCTAACCACAAGCACCTTTTGGCTCAGGGGGGCATTCAGCTTTCTGCTTGTTTGATCAAGTTGAAAAAGGCAGATCATGGGCCAAGTTCTCACTGACACCTCATTTCAGGGAGGGCATGAACGGTATCTGGCATGGGAAACAGGCAAAATGACTTCAGTTTTACTATGGAAGGTATAGTGAACATTTAGTCAGAAGCAGGCAGAACAGTCCTGCTGCCGCCAACTGTTTATCAGGAATGGTGGCTGTTGGACTGATGCTACTGCCCTCCCCGACAGCAGTGACTCAGAGGCATGTGATACACTGAGGCCAGGGCAATGGCATTGAGCACTTGCTAGAGGAAGGCAGGTGATGGAGGGTTCTGAGGGGCAATCTCTAGGACCCTCAGCAGTGGTCAGTGAGAAAATAGCCAGTCCCAGTGTTACAGGAAAGGGATCCCGATCCAGACCCCAAGAGAGGGTTCTTAGATCTCATGCAAGAAAGAATTCAGGATGAGTCTGTACTGCAAAGCAAAAGCAAGTTTATTAAGAAAGTAAAGGAATAAAAAGATTGCTACTCCATAGGCAGAGCAGCCTCGAGGGCTGCTTGTTGCCGATTTGTATGGTTATTTCTTGATTATATGCTAAACAAGGGGTGGATTATTCATGTCTGCCCTTTGTAGACTATATAGGGTAACTTACCGACGTTGCCATGGCATTTGTAAACTGTCATGGCACTGCTGGGAGATAGCAGTGAGTAGAGCAGTTGAGTGTCCTCAACCAGAGGTCACTATCAAGGCCATTTTTAGTTTCTGTGGGTTTTAGCCGGCTTCTTTACTGCAAGCTGTTTTATCAGCAAGGTCTTTATGACCTGTATCTTGTGCTGACTGCCTATCTCATCCTGTGACTTAGAATGCCTTAACCATCTGGGAATGCAGCCCAGTAGGTGTCAGCCTCATTTTGCCCAGCTCCTATTCAAGATGGAGTTGCTCTGGTTCACACGCCTCTGACACCTGGCCCCAGAAATCTCCTGCCTACTGAAGGGCCTTTAGGACATATGCCACTGTGAAAAAACATTGCATTTATGGGGCCCCTCACTACTTGAAATCCTGCGTCTTATGGGTCTTGCTACTTGGATCCTGAGGGTCTTGACCTCGATCCTTCTACCTCCCAAATTCATGGCAATACCAACTCTGAGAGTAATTCATTTTGTCTTAGTTTCCTTATCCATAAAATGGGCATAACTAACTTCACTCTGATGTAAGGTTCTCAAAACGTAAAATATTAGAAAGAAATTTAAAAATTTTGACGTAAGGTCTTATTTTTCCATTAGTAGCCAGGAAGTTAGCAGGAAGGGCAGCTGGGAATGAGGGTGATTGTTGGTAAGCTAGGAAGTGTAACCCTGATCCCTAATAGAGAGATCCCAAGCACTGTGGCACCTGAAGAGTATTAGAGATAAGTCAGGGGCCCAGGCACCTTCTATTATTTTATTACTGTTCCACCTTTCATAGTGTGTTACCCTTATGGGCATGTCCTAAGATGGCGTCTACCACATGCAGCCAATGGGAGGTAGAAGGGAAGGACATGCTCCTTCTTTTTAAGGGCACAGTCTATAAATTGTGTTAATTGATTCCACTCATATCCTACTGGCCAGAACTTACACACATGTACATCTTTACCTGTAAGAGAGGATGGGAAATGTAGTCTTTTTTTCTAAGTGGCCATGACCCATCAAAAACTAGAAGTTCTACATCTTTGAGAAAGAAAGGTAAAAGTGATTTTGGAGGACAGCTAGCAGCCACTGCCATACCCAGTCCAATTCAAAATAATGAGATCATGTGAAAAACAACCAGAGAGAACAAAAGCACACCTTTTTCTCATTCCTCTCTTTCAATAGCTCCTAATGAGTATGTAAGCCTGGATGACAGGACTCTTTCAGAGTCCAAATAAATTTCTTTGCATAATTCATTACATTCTGTATTTAGAATGACAGAAAAAGTTTTCTCTTCTAGCATAATCTTAACATCAAAGTAAGATTATTTCTAAATGGTAAGAGTTAAAAATTCCCTGGGTGACAGGACAAGATGCTCTTGGAACTGAATTGGTAAAAGAGGATGTAAATGAGGGTGTTTGAGAATTGGAAAGTAACTCCTACCTCTTCCTCTTTTAATTGTTCTCAGAAGGAGAAAAATGGAAGTTAGTGTTCCTCCAAGATCATACTTAAGCCAACAAACACCATTATTGAGTCACAAAACTCTAAAGTTTGAGTATGGTTTGTGCTCCATAGAAAAGTTAGCAGCCCTGGTAAGACATTCTAGGGAGTGACAATTTGGGGAATCTGACACTTGCCCACCAGCAAAGGCGGCAGGATTAACGCAGAGGTTCTAAAGAAGATATTGACAGTTAGCTTTGAGACAGATGTCACTTACATTGCTGTGCACAACAGGGAGAATGATACAAAACAACATGATTAATAATCAGTGGGGTCCAAATCACTAGGGGCCCTTACACACACTTTATAAAGATGAACAAAAGCTTCCGCTGTAAGTAATGCAGCTTTAGCTGTGAACATTGCTTGGCATGTCCTTAGCTGTGGCAACACATTGCTTCATTGTTGTTGGAGATTTTGCTGGGGAGATGAAGCAGGGGGAGAAACAAAAGAGATACAGAATGAGGCAGATGAATATTAGAGTTTTCATGTTTGGCTCATAAAGACACAGTGCATATGGGTCAATCATGGAAGTATGCAAAGCAAGGATAAAGCCGCTGGGTTATTGGCAGGGAGGGAGAGAAGATGGCAATTATTGAAGCTATTTCATCCTCTCTGGCTATCTTTTAGGGCACCATTATGACTACTAAATGAATTTCTATAAGACACCCATAGTTTTTTCCTCTTCTCATCTGTTTGTATTTTATAAGTCAGGGAACTCACCAAGAACAAATATTATACCAAGGTAAAAGACAATTATTGTGGAAACAACAAAGAACCACCATAGGTCATTTGACAAATTTCCAGGTAAATGATATACATGTTTGAGCATTTAATCATACCTTGTATTACATTTTTCACCACTGAGCAACATGTTGCCCTAAGAGTCAGTCTTGTTTATGTGACTATTTTGGATTTAGTCTTAGTTAGCCCTTTCTATTGTTTTAAGGCACACAGAAATTTAATGTAAATAGACTCTTGGAAGATGGAGGGTGGGGTGCTGCCACCGTAGCTTCCCAGGGAGGAGACAGGCTGATCAAATACATGTGAACTTTTCCAAGGGCCCCCCATCTCTCTCTACCCCTTCCCTCCTCCCATATTTAAAGGGCACTGACATGTGCACACTTTGGGGAGACAGAGTTGAATAAGCTGTTGTCTATGTCCTCAGCATATTCAGTCAAATGGAGAAGAGAGACCTAGAAACATACATCACAATACACTGAACAACGGGCAGAAGGAAACGTGTAGAATGTTCTCAAAGCACAGAGAATGGAGAGGATGGCTGAACTACCTGTCTTTGGGAGTGACATTTGGGCAGAATTTTAAAGTACAAGTGAGAATTTTATGGGTAACTAAAGAGTGAGAGGTCTCTTCTGGGAAAAAGGAACAGCAAGTAAAAAGGTTTAAAGGTTTGAAATAGTAAGATGTATTAGGGGAACGTCACCTAGGCCATTGCAAATCGAGGCAGGACATGGATGGAAATTGAAAATGAGGCTGGCAAGGGACCTTGATGCTCTGCTAAGCAGTCTGGGTAATTTGTTTTTAGATTTATGGGTGTTAGGATTGTGGTAGAGGCAGGCGGTGGGGCTGACTGAGTCCCTGAGCAGTGACAGGTGGGCACTGCTGCTCACTTCCCAGCTCAGCCCACTAGGATCCTAGCAAGCCAAAGATGGCGGCCACTGATGACAAAACAGTTCTATAAAAGAACTCCAAGCCGAGTACTGGTAGGTGGCCACTGGTCTGGTGATGAAGAAAACAGTTGCTGTGCACATCAGTCAGGGGCCCACAGGAGGTCGAATCTGTGCCAGATAGTCAAGGCAAAGAGATTTATATGAAGGACTCCCTCAGAGCTGTGGACAGGCAAGGGATATGGAGGCTCTCAGAAACTGGCCACAGCAGGAACGACTCCTTGGGCTGAAGAGGCAAGAGAAGGACATCATTAGCAGAGTGAAGTGAGGAGCTGCCCAGAGGAGCTGTAGTCATGGAGGGACAGAATTAGTGCCACAGACATGACCCAAAGCAGGAAGGAAGTTGGGGAGAAAAACCCCACCTCTTTCTTTCCCAGGCCTTTGATCCCCTGTTGGTGCCTCCATTGGTCAAAACCAACCAGAGCCAGCTGATAAGAAAGTCCAAGTGATACAGTTCATGGGTCCTCAGTCCAGGGCCTAGAGAAGGGTAAGGAAGGATGAAGAATGAAGCTGAGTTGGGAGTGGAGGCAAACAGAGGATAGGTGATTCACTGCTTATCTGCTGTCTTCCCCCAAAGACCCTCAGGGATGGGAAATTGACTCCAGTTGTCATCTGGCCCTTTTATTTTTTTGTCAATTAATCCCATACAATATTTGTTTTAAATCTTTTTGTTTGCACGCCCCTGTGAGAATCTGATGAAAACAATGGGCCCTTTCCTACACGCGCACACACACACACACACACACGCACACACACACAACAAAATAAAACACATGTGGATGAAATTTGCGTTCAATTTTTACATCCTCTAGAACCTTGAGACTCAGAGTGGTCCATGGACCAGCAGAATCGACCTCACTAGGGATTTTAGCAATGCAGGCTCTCAGGCCCCACCCAAGTTCTACTGGATAAGAATCTGCATTTTCATAAACTCCCAGGTGATTTTTATGCACCTGAAAGTTGGAGAAGCACTGCTCTAGGAGTCATTGGAACCCAGCTTGATCATGGCTGGTTGAATGAATGTAGTTATGTCAGTTTAGGATGTAGGTTTAGCTACAAATAGAAGAAAACCCAGCCAAACAACTGCTTCCACAAAATAGAGGTTTTGTTTTTCTCATGTAACAGGGAATCCAAAGAGAAATCCAGTTCAGAACTGTTGTCCTGATTGCCCCACTCCCTAACTGAATTTCCACTCAGCCATTTTTAATCTGTGGCTTTTGTCTTCAGCATTGCCAGATGGGCTCTAGAACTCCAGGCAGCATCTTTGCAGCCTAGGCAAAGGGAAAAGATGAAAAGAAAAAAACCACTGAGCCCTTGAAAATATCCTTCCCAGAGCTGCCGGCTAGAAACTCCCGCTGGCCATGATTTCAGATAGCTGCCTCTGGCTGCAAGCAAAGCTACAAGATGGAATTTTTTGCTTTTTTTGTTGTTGTTGTTTTATTGCTTTTTTTGTTGTTGTTTGTTTAACTACCAAAAAAAATAGGATTTATGTGGGCAAGAAAAAAGGTGGAAATTGATATTGAGGAGGTAGTTATCTCAATCTGTTATCATATAACATAATGAAAATTATTAGTTCTGAAAATCTCATTCCATCTTGCGTTGCTGATGAAAACCTATTAAGTGCATTCTGTACTTTGGACTCTCCTTTAGTAAAATAAGGGGAATTCAAAACTTCTTAATGGGGACAAAATAGAATATAGAAAGAGAGAAGTTGGAGATAAAATTAAAAACTGATCAATTTGGGCTTCAGTTGTTCATAATTGGTAGTAATTTCTCTGGTATTACAACTGAAATAAACATTTTTTCCTGTAAAGAATAACTGCCTAAGTAAAATAGAAATATACCTAAGAAGACAATTAAAGGATACTTTATATTTTTTAAAGAAATTATGCCCAAGTTTCATTTGTGTGGGCTTTTATGTCTTTTTCTGGAAAGAAGGTCTATCACTTTCAACCTACCCCTGTTAGTTAAAAACTGCTACTTTAGAATTATTGTTTACAAGCAAATGACATACTAATTCCATATCTGCATTACTTGTTTTTTGAAAATTTTAATTTAATTTAATTTTTGTTTTTTTGAGACAGAGTTTCGCTCTTGTTAACCAAGCTGTAGTGCAATGGCACGATCTTGGCTTACCCCAACCTCTGACAAGTTCAAGTGATTCTCCTGCCTCAGCCTCCTGACTAGCTGGGATTACAGGCATGTGCCACCATGCCTGGCTAATTTTGTATTTTTAGTAGAGACGGGGTTTCTCCATGTTGGTCAGGCTGGTCTCGAACTCCCGACCTCAGGTGATCCACCCGCCCCAGCCTCCCAAAGTGCTGGGATTACAGGCATGAGCCACTGCGCCCTGCCAATTTAATTTTTAATTGACAAATAATAATTGTACCTATTCTTGGGGTACATTGTGATGTTTTGATACTTATCATGTATAGTGAGCAGATCAAGGTAATTAGCATATCCATCATCTCAGACATTTATCATTTCTTTGCATTGGGAGCATTCAATATCTTCCTACAAGCTATTTGAAACTATATAATATATTATCATTGATTCTATTCCTCTTACAGTGGTATAGAACACTAAAGCTTGTTTCTCCTATCTAGGCATAATTTTGTATCCTTTAACAAATCTCTCCCTCTTCCCCTTTCCCCTACCCTTCCGAGCCTCTATTTTACTTCTATGAAATAAACTTTTTTTTAGCTTCCACATATGAGTGAGAACATGCAGTCATAATGTCCTCCAGTTTCATCCATGTTGCTGTGAATGTCAGGATTTCATTCATTTTTATGGCTGAATAGTATTCCATTGTGTATATGTACCACATTTTCTTTATCTAGTCACCTGTTGTCACACTTGGCCTTTACTGGGTTCTTATTGCAGGTACTCTCAGAATTCTTGTAGCCCATTCAGAGTAGTATATACTATCTGAAAGGAATAAAACTCTGACTTTTAAAAATATTCTGCATTTCACAATTTTTTACTAATTCAGACAGAATCTCTCCAATTAATCTAAATTAGTGATTTTTACTGGATTCAAGTAGCCAGCTTCTCCATGATCTTTGAACTGGTATGGTTCAAAGATACGGTATTGTCTGTATGGCATTACACAGTATTGTCTTAAATATCACCCAGATAGAGAGAGCTGAATTCTAAGGAAACATTAGACTTAGATTAATGTTCTGGATTCTGGAAAAAAATTGCCTTCAAAATACTTTCAATGTTTTATGGGTCTCCATGCAAGGACATTTGAAAGTGGTTAGGGTTTTGTTTGAAAGGTTTCTCTTCTCTGAGGAGTCAAAGGTCCCAGCTAGACCCTAAAGGAATCTTGAGCATGAGAGTCAGGCTCAGCTGACAAAAGCTTTCGGAACAAGACTCTGCATCCAGGACTCAAAAACAGGCTTCTGATCATCAGCTCTCGGAGCTAAAAGGATTCACCACTACAATATCACGAGATTTGGGCAACAGGTATGTTCTAAGATATGTGTCTATTTTTGTCAGTCTGTGGTTTATTTTGCCATCTTCTCAGACTAAAAATATAGAGAAGCACTTAACTGGGTGACTCCACTATGGTTAGTAGTTTCATTCATTCAGCCAGTGTTCATTCAACACCAGCCATATCGCTGTCTCTGCTTGAGCCTGGCAGGAAGACGAGAAGGTGTGCAGACAGCTAAAGGGCATGCATAGTCCCTGCCTTCAAGTGATGTACATGTATGGAACTGGTCATACATAACTGGTATACACTAAACGCTAAATATTTTGCAGATGTGTAAAGTTTTTCCATTCTCCCTAGAAACCCTGGTCTAATGCTGAATGCATAAAATAAAAACCTATGAGATTTTGATTCAGCTTTCTAGTTTATAGATATGTTGGAAAAAGGAGATAGAGGAGATAGCCAATATTGAACTCCTGTTAGTAACTATTAGTAACTGCTGGTTTTAAAGAATCTGTACTAAATACAGTCATCCCTCAGTATCTGTGAGGGATTGGTTCCAGAACCTCCTTTGTATATCAAAATTCAAGGACATTCAAGTTCCTGATATAAAATGGCATAGTATTTGCATGCAACCTAAGCATATTTTCTGTATACAGTCACACATCACATAATGACATTTCAGTCAATGACAAATTGCATATACAATGGTGATCCCATAAAATCATAATACTATATTTTTATTGTACCTTTTCTATGTTTAGGTATGTTTAGATACACAAATACTTACCATCGTGTTAGAGTTGCCTTCAATATTCAGTACAATAACATGTTGTATGGGTTTATAGCCTAGAAGCAATAGGCTGTATGGGTACAGCCAAGGTGTGTAGTAGGCTATATACTATCTAGGTTTGTGTAAATACACTCTACGACGTTCACACAATGAGGAAATTGCCTAAGGACTCATTTCTCAGAACATATCCCTTTCAGTAAGCCATGCATGATTGTACTTTAAATCATCTCTAGATTACCTAAAATATAAGTAGTAATACTATGTAAATAGTATTTACATATTGCTATGTAAATAGTATTTACATATTGCTATGCAAATAGTTGTAATACTGTATTATTTAGGAAATAATAACAAGAAAAAAATCTGTAAATGTTCAGTGCAGACACAATTTGTTTTTCAACTTCTTTCAATCCTTGTTGGTTGAATCCATGGATGTGAAACCCATAGATATGGAGGGCTGACTGTATTTACCAGGATATCTTTTCAAATCTAAATAAATTCATCAAGTTTGTGCAGTCCGTGTAAGTCTACAATATTAATGGTTGGTTCAACTGTTTTTCGACAGCTGGATTACAACTTTTGAGAACTGTATTACTCATTCTTATCGTACCCAACTAAAACAGAGTTGCAAGGCCAGGAAGGAAAGCACTCAGGATGCATACCATTGCTCCAACAATGTACTTCTCTGCAAGTCTGACTGCTGAAACTGCTTGCTGTAACCTGAAACCAGTTTTATCTCAGGGCTACTGAAACTACCTGCTGCAATCTAAGACTAGTTTTGCTGACCAGTACGGTTCACCAATAAGAGCTTGCCAGCTCCCCGAAATCTTGCTAGTGTCAATGAACTTTCCTGAAGAGCTATACATAATATTTCTCCTTTTTATTAAACCTCTAACCTTCTGTTTGTTCTTCGGACATACCAAAGACTTCCTGCCCTGCATGTGTGCTCCAAATTGCAATTCTTTCTTCCCAAGTAAAACATGTTAATTTCAGAGATTTGTTTCTATACATTATTTGACTTGAGCGATACCGAGGTGATGTTACATTCCTCACTACACTTTTGAAAAGCAGCCCTTCTAACCTACCAGGGTTGCGATGTTATATGCTGTTCAGACATTCGGGCATGATCCGTCCTGTTTCCAAGGCTTCCGTGGTGTTATTGGCATGTTAATTATTACAGCAAATGACAAAATGTGCAAAATGGTACCCCCTTCTTAATGACATAAATAAATGAAGCAATTAATTTTACACAATAAAAACAAGCAATACAATAACTTACAAATTTGGAGTTTCTTCATTATTACATCAAATTGCAAAATGGAAACATGTAATTTCAAAAGGCTCATAAGTAAAAATGGAAACACAGCTGATGCTGCGTCAGCTTGTGGGCTGCAAAATAACGTGGGGCTTGCACAGTGTGGAACAGTCAACATCTTTTAGATACACCAGGCCAGATATGATTCAGAAACTATAAATCTTCCTAGAGCTGAGCCATCCCAATAAGCTAAGCCATTTATGTGTTGTAATGAAAAACAAAACAACTTTTTCTTATTTCCCTTATGTATTAGTTTAGAATTCCAGAAGTTACTTTGCTTAGGATCCTCATCTCCATGTATCTGCAGTTACAGAAGCTGGAAGCCTATGATTGATCTTGTAACTTCAATATCTGGAGAAAGATAAGTAGGAAAGCAAATTTCCTGGGAGAGTTGACAACAGTTTTTAAAATGA
The DNA here is from genome assembly GCF_006542625.1 of Nomascus leucogenys. NCBI lineage: Eukaryota > Metazoa > Chordata > Mammalia > Primates > Hylobatidae > Nomascus > Nomascus leucogenys. Next base: position 73,868,191 of record NC_044402.1, read on the forward strand.
AATGTGTATACACCAAGCCTGACATACTATATTGCCCACCATGTTTGAAACCGTCAGTTTCAGGGCTGACATTTGGTTCTGTGTGTTTGTTTTGGTGAGTGAGAAAGTAACATATTTTCTTTGACATCTTGTGCAATTTTACAAGTATTCAGGGCACATTCCCTGCTTTGCATGGAAAATGTATTTGCACAGTTGTCAGAATGATGGACAGGGGAGCGAATGATAGGACAGAGCACTGATCATTCCTTGTTATTACATACAATAGCTTGGTAGGAATCGTGATGTGTTGGTGAGACAAACTGTGTCCCATTCTGGAACATATTAAGTTTGTCTCCAGGACACACATGACTTCGCTAGGGTGTCGAACCTCATTCATAATAGATGCTAATCTTTTCAGGGCTGACTGATGACAGCACTTCCTGCCCTTCACGGAATTAGAGCTGGGTTTTATCAAAGGACTCAAACTGCCTGCTAATTAGACTAATTCCCTTCATCATGAATTATTTATTTCCATTGGTAACCGATCACTGTGACATTAATGGGTTCTGCTCAACTTAGTTTCACACTAATACACACTAGGAGTTAAATGTTTAAAAATTCGTGATACTTCACTCCAGGTCAAGTGTATCTTTGTCTAATATTTGACAGATTCAGTGAAGTTTCGATGATTATGTTTTAGGTACAAATAAAATGGGACAAAATTCCAGATTTTGTTGATAAGAAAACAGATCCATTTCTTTCTCTGCTCAGGTGTCTCCTGTCTTAGCTAGAACAAGTCGTCTTATTCTGGGACCTGCTGTCTGTGCTATATAGTATTTTATCAAGGTCAAACCATCACGTAAATGTGCTGGTGATTCTCTTTAGTATCTCAAAGTTGAACTAGACATAATGTCAGGTAGCTAAGTTGAAATGATGCTTTATTCAGTTATTGATATCTGTTGACAAAAATCAGTGGAATATCTTGTTTACTTATTTGTAAAATGCAGAGTGGACTTTTAAAAAATGGAATTTACAGATAATATAGCCCAAAGGTTACAGATAATATAGCCCCCTTACTTATTATCTTCTGAGGTTGTATAGATCAGTGTTTCTCAACATGTAATCGAGGCATCACCTGTATCCTGAAAGTGTTATTAAAATTCAGATTTCTGCGCTACATATACGGCCTATTAGAATCTCTGGGAATAGGATCCCAACATTTGCATTATTACAAGTTCTGTGATTATTGAGCAGTGGTAGAATCATTGACATTGGTTATCCAAAACAACCCCATAATTGATCAATATTTTATCAGAAATACTGAATCAGTTCGTCCAACAGGTGCAGGAAGGATCCTATAAGCTTAGTAGTGCCTTTTGGAATTGGCGTCTGTTGTAGTTTCATCAACACATATAAAACATGTAACATTTATACTGACTGATCATCAGGGAGCTCTGTGAATGGTGGGCATCACACCTTTGCTCAGAGGACACATGGGAAGAAGGTGTCAAGGGAGAGGCATACACAGTCACGATTCAGCAAGGCAGTTGGTATCAGATGGGAAGGCTTTCTGTATGCACCCCACTGAGGCACATGATTGTGCTCGGTAGTTCAGCTATTAAATATTGAATTGTGGAAAATGGTAAAAGAAAAAGTAAAAAGCACCATAATAAATGGAAGCTGGAGATTAGATGACAAACATTGGACAAAGGCATTATGTAGCCCACGATACAATGAGGCAAAACCACAAATAATAGTTTCTATTAAAAGTGGCTACAGTTCTAAACCAAAGATTGGTTTTTACATGTGTCCCACAAGTCAAAGATTACTGGTCTCAAATCACATACACCTGGGTGGGCAAAAAGCAATGCTTTTGTCAGAATTAAGGTTGAATATAAGAAGCAATAGGTTATACACACTGATTAACCCCTGGTAAATTATATCATACTTTTATTTTGAAGCATAGGTGATCTATTCTTTCAGATTTTCTAAGGAAAGTGGCAATATTGCATAGTAGGAGTTTTTAATAGTCAAAGACACCTGAGACCTATGTAACCAATAAAGCATGCTTTGATTTATAGTTACACAGTACACTGTATTATTATCGTCGGAACATCCATTCACACATTCAACAGATATTCATGAAATACTAGGCTCTAGGCACCTACATCTGATAAAAATAGGCTTACAAAAATATACATGGAGAGATGATGGATTCATGAAGAGTTTATAGATGTTTTTGGAACTATTTATGTGGGCCAGTGTCTCATTCTACCTGCAACTGCAGATGTTTTTCAAGTTTAGAAAAAATTGGGAAACATAAGGTTATTAGTTAAATGGGGAAGTGTTTTTATTTTGTTTAGTTTTCTTTTTTTCTCATGGAAATACTCAGATGATGTTAGCTCTGTATTTTCACATACACACGAACTTACTCGTATATATTTAAGTCAATCTTGACTCTGATTTCACTGTCTTACACCCCTCCTTAAGTCACTGTTTTTTGATTCATTTCATTGATCTAACCTTGCTTACGAAATTGTTTTCCTCTGTCCTCTGCTTCCCTTTTCATCCCTTCTATAAGTCACATCGCAGCTGGAGTAATTTTAGCTTGAGAAGTTAATTCATAGTTAATATTTGGTATTTTGAATGGATCCAACCCTCGAAAATTCTATAAGGCAGAGTATCAACGAATACATCTCAGATATAGAAATTTTTCTTAAAAAAGGTATCAAGGGCTTCTGGCTAGAGATTGCAAAAGTATCCCATGAGGTGCTGGCCTGATTGCATTCTGCTGGTTCTCACATAATTGGAGGAGATCAGCTATCAAGAAAACTTCCCCAAAATACTTTACATTGTACATGCTACATGCTTAATATGTATTAAATTGACCAAAGGTTTCCAATGGCTTCAGCAAATCATGTCCCAGCCTCTCCTCGTCTGTATCCTGAGATTCTGCCTGACCTCAAAAGAATTCTTTCTTTGTTTTTGAATTGTATTTTTCTTACTTAAAAAATGTCATTAATGCAATGTTGAAAATGTGACCAAGGGGAGGCAGTGGGGAAGGATCTGAGATCTGAAAAGGAAATTAGTCTGTAGCCCAGTACTGAGCTCTGGGTGTCATGGAGACTTCAGACTCTTGGCACTAGAGGTAGTAACTGTGATTGCATATAACATCGTGTTTCACATTCCTTCCAGGGAAAAATAATGTGACCTACCAACTGATGAGGTCTGGAACCATTTGGTCATCCATGCAAACATCCCTGATTATTCTTTAACATAATCATGGAGGAGATGTAAAAATTACAAAATTCCTTCTAGTCAATTAACTGGAGGCTTAGAGTATTGAATGAAAAACCTGCTAATTATATTAATTTGGTGCCTAAATATTGGGAGAAATTTTGCAGAATCGTTTCCCTTTATAACTAAATTATTCAATCAATATAAGATACTTAACTATAAGTAGAAACTAAGCATAAATCAATAATTAAAGTTATAAATCCAAAGAATAAACTAAACCAAACTTATTGGCAAGATGAGTCATTTGGAGAAAAACAACTATATTAGAAATGTGTTAAGCCCATACAATTGTTCTCTCTAATAGCTTACATATTCCTCGATCTACTTTTAAGATCATGCTCCTAAAACAAAGTTTTCCAAGATGTATTTCAAGGAATAATAATTCCTAAAGATATTAATAGGATTCTGTAAGAAGTGTTTCATGGCCAAATATATTTGGGAAATGTTGAGATAACTTTCAAATAAAAAATATTCCTTACTGGCTTCTGTTTCCTTCCAGAATGGTGTCATAGGGATCAGATTTACTTTTCTACCGTAAACAACTAGCAAACTGGCAAAGTCTATGAAACAACTATTTCCAGACGTTAGACAGAGGAAGCTCAGGGCTGTGATTCCTGAGAGAAGGGAGACAAATAAGGTAAGTCCCACTGTCACCTTGGTTTCTGTTTGGAGACAATTTCCAGACAACTGTGCAGGAAGGAGAATCCCAAGCAGAGTATAATGGCCTTGCTGAATTAAGGAGAAGGATATCAGGGAGCTTGAGGAGCCTGAAGGTATCTAGACATCCGCAACATTCATAATGTTTAGAATATAATGTTAAAAAGCCACTAGACATGCCATGAAGTGGGAAGATGTAACCCACAACCAGGAGAAAAATCAGTCAATAGATACAGCCTTGTTCAATAGGTAGAACTACCAGTAAAGGATGTTAAAACAGCAGTTATAAATACGCCCATGTAGTTAAAGAAAAGCATGAACATAATGAGAAAAATGGAAGATAAAAAGAACCAAAAGGAATTTCTAGAGGTCATAAATATAATATTTGAAAAGACAAATTTACTGGATGAAATTAACAAAAGATCAGGCACTGAAGAAGAAAAGATAATTGAACTTCAAGACATAAAAATAGAATTTATACAAAATGAAGTACAGAGAGAAAAATCACTGAAAGAACCCAAAGCAGGCTGGGCGCGGTGGCTCACACCTGTAATCCCAGCCCTTTGGGAGGCCGAGGTGGGCGGATCATGAGGTCAGAAGATCTAGACCATCCTGGCTAACATGATGAAACCCCGTCTCTACTAAAAAAAATACAAAAAATTAGCCGGGCGTGGTGGTGGGCGCCTGTAGTCCCAGCTACTCGGGAGGCTGAGGCAGGAGAATGGCATGAACCCAGGAGGCGGAGCTTGCAGTGAGCTGAGATCACGCCACTGCACTCCAGCCTGGGTGACAGAGCGAGACTCCGTCTCAAAAAAAAAAAAAAAAGAAAAGAAAAAGAAAAAACCCAAAGCAGAACAACAGTGACTTGTGAGATATTAAGTGATTTATCATACATGTAATTTGAGTCTCAAAACAAGAGGAGAGCAAAGAAGGAAACAGTAGTATATTTGAAGAAATAATGGCTGAAAATTCCAAATTTGGTGAAAATCATGAACCTTTAAATAAAACAAACTCAATGAACTTCACACAGGAGAAACATGTATATACACACACACACCACAAACCATATCATAATAAAATTCTTTAAAATGAGTGATTAAGAGAAAATCGTAAAAGCAGACAGAGATAAAAGATGTTACATAAAATGAACAGAAACTAAGACTATCCAAGGACTTCTTTCCAGAAAATATATAAGCCAGAAGAAGATAGAATGGCATCTCTAAGGTGCTGGGTAAAACAAGAGCAACAACTATAAACTTAGAATTTTATATCCAGCAAAAATATCCTTCAAAATTTAATGCAAAATAAAACTCTCTCACACAAGAACTGAGGGAATTTATTGTTAATGGATATTTACTATAAGGAATGTTGAAGGACATTCTTCAGGCAGAAGGAAAACTGTACCAGATGGAAACTTGGATTACATAAAGGGATGAAGAGTACTAGAAGGGGTAAATATATGAGTAAATATAAAGGACATTTTTCTATTTTTTGTGTTTCCTTCAGGATATTAATAATTAAATGATTTGAACACTCCACTTAAAAACCAGAGATTGTCAGGCTGAATTTAAAAATTAACAATATAGTTTCTATAAGAAAACCACTTTGACCGTAAAGATATGTTAAAAGGTACATGATAGAAAAAGACATAATCTTAAAAAGTTAGTCACAAGAATGGCAGGTGGCTATTTTAACATTAGGCAAAGTAGATTTCAGGACAAAGAATATTTCTAGAGATAAAGAGGGGTACTTTATGATGATTAAGGAAGCAGTCTATCAAGAAAACATAAACTTCTATAAGCATGTGTCCCCAGTAACAGTTTCAAAATATGTGAAGCAAAAAGAGACAGAACAAAAAAGAAACAAGACAATCACAATTATAGTTGAACATTTCAGCAGTTCCTTCTCAGTAATTGACAGAAAGGTAGATGGAAAATCAGTAATGATACCACTAGAATAACACTATTAAGCAATTTGATCAAATGGACATATAGAGCATTCTACCCAGCAATAGCAGACTATACACTCTTTTCAACTGGACATGGAAAATTCACCAAGATATATAATGTGTTGGAACCCCAAAACCAGCATCAATCCATTCAAAAGAACTGAAGTCATAAAGAGTGTGTTCTCTGACCACAAGGAATTAAATTAGGAGGGTAGCTGGGTGAGATGGCTCACACCTGTAATCCCAGCACTTTGGGAGACCAAGGTGGGTGGATCACCTGAGGTCAGGAGTTCGAGACCATCCTGGCCGACATGGCGAAACCCTGTCTCTATTAAAAATGCAAAAAAAAAAAAAAATTAGCCGGGTGTGGTGGCACATGCCTGTAATCCCAGCTACTTGGGAGGTTGAGGCAGGAGAATCTCTTGAACCTGGGAGGTGGTGGTTGCAGTGAGCCGAGATCGTACTATTGCACTCCAGCCTGGGCAACAAGAGCAAAACTCTGCCTCAAAAAAATAAATAAATAAAAATAAATGAATTAGGAATGAATGGCAGACAGATATCTAGAATATATGGCTAATGTTTTACTCCCCTGGACAAACGTTTTATTGGCTTTAGAGGTCCTACTTATTTCCTAGACAAATATGTTGTGTATTATCAGCACTTCTTTCAAATAGCTTTTTGAAGTTACTAGCTTATGCCTACCAAGTTCAATTTCCCCACCCCTGTGGAGTTTCCAGCATCTCATCTCTCTAAGGGGCTGTCATGAGGCACATTCCTCCTGCTGACCATAGAGCAAATCTCAGGCATAAATGAAAGCCTGGAAGTCTGATGTGTAAACCTGACATGCGGTGGTCCTCAGGCTCAGCACTTGCTGCTGGCACTCTTCTCAGTCTTTCTTGCAAGTAGTTCTTAGAAACAGCAAAGTCCTGTGGTCTTTTTTCCATAGTAGCAGCCTAGAGCCCAGGCCTGAAACTAAACACATCCTCAGGAGTGACAGGACTCAGTGAATCAGGACAGACCTACTGGAAATTAGACAGCGGGCAGGCGAGTGGTCTCAAAGCACCTGCCATTTGCTTCATAGAGTAACATGCAGTTTAGCTCAGTCACTGGAGCATAATTGCTTTATTTTTGCAATGCTAGTATTCACATAATCTGCCATTCTTTTCATTAAATTTTCGTGGGCCATTTATCTTTTTCAGAGGACTCAGGACATCTCCTGAAAGCAGTCGTTATATTTTAGTCCATTTCCATAGGCATCGGGAGATAAAAAGTGAGAGGACTTTGAAGATTCAGGGGTTGAGGACATGAGTAATGTAGGTAGGGCAAGTGCAGTGAAAAGTTGAATTATTTAGGAGGCAGCCATGGTGTGGTAGTGTGGCCTCAGAAGGAGCCAGGCCCAGCTCTGTCTCTTACTTGCTGTGAGATATTTGGCAAGTTTCTTATATCCTGAGCATTGGTTTCCTAATTTATGAAACAGTGCAAAAATATATGCCTTGTGACTATGTCCTAAGCAAAATAGGCCACACACATACACACATATAATTTCATATTATTTACTTAAGGAAGTAATAATTTTAAATTGCCTATTATTCCTAGGACATAGAAGGTTCACAATAAACAGGAGCTGCCATCACTATTTCCAAAGCCACTGTAATGGTTTAAAATAGTAAAAATTCCTGTATCCCCTGAATTTAAAATAAAGTAGAAATTGTAAAACAACAAAAAATAAATGAGAGCATAGAGTGCCTTCTATAGAAGGAGTTCTAAAAGAGTCTCGGAGGCTCTTTAAAAACTTTTGCTTAAGGTAGAGGTAGAAAGGAGAGAGAATTTAAAATTAACAGAGCTCTCAAGAAAAGCTGAAAACGATTCCACATTATTTTCAGAGGCAACCAGATCACACCTGGATCTTCTGGGAGGCATAAGTAACTTCTTTAAAGTGTTCTTACAGTTCCGTGGTTCTAATAGAAAGCCCATTTTCTCTTAAAAGCAGATACTTCTCTGCTCCTATGCAATGGTGTCCCCTGAAGATAAACGCACCATTTAGAGCTCTCCATACATTCTGTAGCCTGCACATGCTTTCTAAATATAGTAGCCAGATGATTACTTAATTTAGCTAGAAATGGCAGATTGTTGACAAAGAATCCCTGCTGAGTTCCAATGCCTTGAAATGCAGCTTTTATAAAGCAAATCATATCTGAAGAAATGACTAACAATGCCATTTGCTTCATATAGTGACAAAATATTTAGCTCTGTCACTGGAGTATAATTGCCTTATTTTTACAATGTTATACTCTATTGATAAATATAGATTACCTGGAACAAGTCAGTCCTGCTGTGGGGGGTATAGCAGTTACAAAGAACAGAGATTTTAGACAAGGAAACTATCTCATATTCAGACATATCATCTGTTCTCCATCACTTGGTTACTCAAATGATGTCTATTCAGTTCATATGTAGGATCAACTCATAGAGGATTATTTAATTGACATGGAACTTAATAAATGTTAGATAAAGAAATACAAACAGTTTCACATGACAGCCAGAGATGGGAAGAGACCTACAAATATAAATCCTGTTGCCATTTTGTTACTTGGTCATAGTATGTGGTGGGGGCTGAGGGCATTAGAGTCAACATTGCCCCTACCCTCTCATATGTCCAGATATGTGCTCCCCTATGTCTCCTTCCTCCCAGAGTTAACAATTGTTTGATGATAGTGTGTCATCCCTCAGGAATGTGGGAATATAGGAGGGTGGAGAGAACCCATAGAACTAACTGAATAGTCCAGGTGTTCAGATAATCAAATCCATCTGTATGTGTCTCTATCTCTCAAGTATGCTTTCCTCATAGGTGGCCCATGAATACAAGATGCCCATGGACAGATAGCATCCTTACAGCTTGCAGTCCCAGTAGAAGAATAAATGTAGGAATTTAGGAAGCCCTTTGATTGGTCTGGCTTGGGAGACAGGGTAAAGTGCTCAGTTTGGTGAGGCCAGCTTTACCCGACCACTCCATTCCCAGAGTGCATGGCTGGGTGGGGAGGCACTTAGCCCTTCCAAAGCCACACGACTGAATAGGTCACTGTGGCCTGAGGCAGGGTAATGCCCTGAAGGAACAGCTGATGGGCAGGTGAAGGAGATGGTACTAACCGTGTCTCCGCAGGATAAAGGGAGAGTAGGGAGGGCCACAGAGTGCTGTGGGGCTTCCTGAAGGAAAGGTTACCTTGGATGCAGAAATGTTTTATGGAGGAGGGAGTCTCTGAGATGGGGCTTGAAGATGGATAGGATTTACCTTGTTGAAAAAAGTTGTCTTTACATACTTTTCTGTTAGTCTGTACAACACTAGACCTCTAGAATTATTTTATGAATATGGAATTGTCCCTCTAAACTGCGAAGTCAAGAGTCATGCCTAATACTTCTCTGTATAAAACCCAAAGCAGGCACTCCATAAGTATAGCTGTACTTGTTAGAATTAGAGCTCTTCTGGCAAACGTACTGCTCATGCTCATGCTTTATTTATGTCAGTGAGGCCTCGATTGCCCCTGTGTTTATATGTTAGGGCGGAGATTCTCTGGTCTCTTCAGAGCAGACACTAGATAGTGTCTGTTAGGCATTGGTCTTTTTTTTTTTTTTTTAATTTTATGAGATGATGTCATCTCTTTGGCTTGCTCTAATTGTCAATGTGTATGACTTTCCCCTTAGTCAGACGCAGTGAATATCTACACCTCAGATTATTGCTAGAGAATAAAATCTCAAATTACTCTGTTCTATTAAAAGCCCTGTGGTACAAACTATATCACCAGAAGATTGCCTAAAGTTACATACAGTCCCAACATCTAAATAGATGTTGTAAATTGCCTGGTTGGACCAAGGCAGATAATTAAAGAGCTTGGAGAGTTTTGATTCCTCCCCTGGAGCTGCTTTTGCTTAAAAGTGCTCTGAGGTTATACTGTCAGCTGCATTGACATGGTTCCCAAAATTTGCTCTTGGGAACACTCTGTTTCCCCTTCATAAATCACTACAGGAAAAAATTTTCTCAGGAAAACTGTTCTTTCCAAGCAACCATTTGTGTTTGTTTCTTTCCTTTCCTACCTTTTTTTTTTTTTTTCTGAGACGAGTCTCGCTCTGCCGGCCAGACTGGAGTGCAGTGGCGCGATCCCGGCTCACTGCAAGATCTGCTCCTGGGTTCAAGCCATTCTCCTGCCTCAGCCTCCCGAGTAGCTGGGACTACAGGTGCCCGCCACCACTCTCAGCTAATTTTTTGTATTTTTAGGAGAGACAGGGTTTCACTGTGTTAGCCAGGATGGTCTTGATCTCCCCTTTTTTGCTGTTTTTTTAAGTCTGTTTAACTTTGTGAATCTTTTAGAGACATGCTTTGGCTAATTTAGAAGGTCAGAGACAAATTTGCTGTCCACCTACAGCAACTGCATAGGATATTATAAAACCATTTTGTATACTAACCTTACCCTATATTTATTTAATTTTCCTGCCTTTATTCTTATTTTTGTTTGATTTCATCTGTTTACTTAATCCCGTTTATCCTAAGTATTTTAAAGCACCTCAAATCATTTTTGGAGGTGAGATATAAATAGAGTGTTAAGGCAATATGCCCAATATCCATTAAATTTTTTTTTTAATTTAAAAATATCCTATGGATCCCTCTGTGGCTCTTTTCACCGAAGCCTTAGTGGTCAAACTCAGGAGCTTTTATTGTGAATGGTTCTAACCGGCAGATCTGAAAATGCTCACTCAGCACTTCTGGGAAGCAGAAGTTCAAACATGAGGAGGCAAGCGACTGTGTAGGAAGATGTCCTGATTCTGGTCACACCCTGATGTGACCAAGACCTCTTAGGCAATGGCCAGAATTCATCCTTAGGTCCAGCGATTGTAGGGAAGTGGGGAGTTCCCAAGTGATCCCTTTCCTCTAGATGCCTGGGATATTGTTTAGTGAATACCAAGGAATCTTGGAGATTGCAGATTCATGTAGAACTCAAATCTCAACCTAAAATTCTTGTAGACAGGTTCCTGGAAGTGTTTTAAGGACCCTAAAGATTAGGGCCACTTAGGGGGTGGCAACAACATTCCAGGCTTACTGTTGGAAAAGAAATCTAGGAATTTGCATGGAAGCTAGCTAGACATCTATGGGCTGACAATTAGTTTTGTGTTGTTGGTCACTGTATCAGTTAGGATGCTTTTGGTCATATATAAGAGAAACCTAATGCAAATGGGCTTAAACAATTAAAGGGAATTTATTGACAGAAAAATCCAGAATTAGAAAAAAAGTTGTATGCAAGAATTGATCCAGAATTGAGACTCAAGCTCAACAAGGCCACCAGTGTCTTTCAATCTGTGTGTCCTCTCTCTACTGAGCCTCACACTGTGGCAGCTTCTTCTCAAGGCTGGTTCTCCTTATTGCAGAATAGTTGTCAGCAACAACTGGAGTTGTTAATTCTCATCTCCTGGGAGAAAGCACCAGCGATTTCTCCACCTCAGAGCTTCCTTCTGCTTGGACCGATTTGTGTCACATGCTCACCTCTGAGCCAATCAGAGGAGACGCAACTAAGGACAATCAGGTCCCACCAGGGTAGGGACAAGGACATCTACACCACATAGCTAGAAATGTAGAGTCCTGATAGGAAGATGGGAAGAAAGGAAAAAAAGAATACTTGAGGAGTGTGTGTGGTTGGGAATGGGAGAAGAAACAGACAAAAAAGCTCACTATTGCTATTAGAGTCTTAGAGGAACAATGCAGTTTATCGGTCCATGAAAACCCTCTAGTGTCTGCCTGTAGAATGTTGCAGTGGCTTCAACTGATAGAATTGACTGCCTCATTGCTAGTTTTGAACTTCCTGCATGATGTTATGCCGAAGAAAATCTATAATTAGAAGATGGACAATGTATTTTGGGGAAGTTCTAAGCAGATTATATTAAGGGAAAGGAAAAAAGATCTGCCTCACTCATACTAAGTACATTCATCTTCTCAGCAAATGACCACTGCTGGACTTAGAGAGACTCTGGTAACCAGCTAAGAACCAGGCGATGGTTGTGAAGTGGAAGAGAGGAGTTGCCTTTGTATTTAGTGCAGACCAGTGTATTTAGTTTTGTGTTGTGGAGGAGATGCATAAAACACCCTAAAAACCCAGGAATGAACATGCTGCCTGGCAGGACCTACTGAATTGCCCCTCTTTGGGTAATAGGACTCAAGGACCCTCCAACAGAGTATGATTGACAGGTCTGGGATGGCTTGTTAGACTTGGGTTTAAGTTGGGGGTATCCCAGTTAACTGTGTTGTTTGTACCAACAGAACCTTCTGGGCTTGCCCACGTCTTAAAATAAGCCCTCCCTCCTCCCATTTCTGCCTGATCACTAAGATTGTGATGGTTTCATCTTTTCACTGGGTATGCAAAAAAATGCAAATCTCTCTCTCTTTGTGATGTGTATATATATATATATGTGTATATATGTATATATATATGTCTGTGGTCTGTGATCTGTGTTGTGTATGTATATGTATATATATGTGTATATATGTGTGTGTGTATATATATATATATATATATATATACACACACACACACATACACACACATATACATGGCCTGGCTTTTTAATCTAAGGATTAAGCATTCTTCAAATTGATTTTACAAAATTATTTCTACTGAATTGCTTTCCTTGGGGTCTTTCCGGCTCATAAATGGTTTCCCAAAGTGTATAACAGCCTCTATCTTTGACTAAGAGTTTGCATGAATAATAAAATCTTCCAGGAGTAAACAAGCTCATATTTTTACCATTTGTAAACTTTATTGCTATTATAAAATCAATGTTTTGCAACCATAACTCTGGGCAGATCTTATTGATGGTGGTGGGGACTGTCATCAAGGCACATGGACTTTCTCTCCTTTTCAGTGTGAATTTCTTTTCATATAAAACATTAGTGTAGTTTTATATATGTCATAATCGCTCTTCATCATAAATATCTCAGCGTGCCACTTAGTGAGGCAAGCAGTGGTGTACACAATGATATGCAAAGCAGTGTCTACACCCATGGATGAATGGCCCTCCCAACTCAGATCACAGACCACAGACATATACCCACCTCAAGAGGGATAAAGGCTTTCAATGTAATGAAGATTAGAAACTGGCAAACTCTGGTGGAGGCTCTTCCCAGACACCTGACCTTCTTCCCTGACCCTCAAACTTGTCTAGATTGAAAACCCCAGAACTGCCTTATCTGTTTCCCATTTTTGCCTTTGGCTTCTCTTGGGAAGCCTTCAGCTGTCCTCTAGGGCAGGTATTCCCAAACATGTCTGTTAATGAGAATTATCTGATGTTTCCTTTTTTTCTTAGTGATGTATAAAATAATTATAATAAAATAATTCATGCACATGGAAATAACATTTCAAACAGTATAGATGAGAAGGAAATGAAAAGATCACTTTTTCTCCCTGCCTGGCCTCATTTCCTAATCATTTTAAAACCATTTCTGTGTTAAGTTCTTCTTTTGGTGTTTACCTCCATAATATTCAACAATATGTTTATAGTTGTATAAACATAAATGAAACATACAAGAAAATGTTATGTTCTTGGTGCCTTTATTGAAAATCAGTTGGCTACAAATATGTGGACTTATTTCTGGATTCTCTATTCTGTTCCTTTGGTTTATGTGTCTGTTTTTATACCAGTACTATGCTGTTTTGGTTACTATAGCCTTGTAATATATTTTGAAATCAGGTCGTGTGATGCCTCCAGCCTTCTTCTTTTTGCTCAGGATTGCTTTGGCTTTTTGGGCTCTATTTTGGTTCTATACAAATTTTAGTATTTTTTTTTCTGTTTCTGTGAGAAATGTCCTTGTTATTTTGACAGGGTTTCATTGAATCTGTATATTACTTTGAGTAGTCTGGTCATTTTAACCATACTAATTCTTACAATACATGAGCATGGGATGTCTTTCCACATGTTTGTGTTCCCTTCAGTTTCTTTCATCAGTGCTTTGTAGTTTTCCCTGCAAAGGCATTTCACCTCCTTGGTTAAACTGATTACTAGGTATTTTGTATTTTTTATAGCTATTGTAAATGAGATTGTTTCTTGATTTGTTTTTCAGTGAGTTTATTATTGGTATATGAAAATGTTTCTGATTTTTGTGTGTTAATATTGTATCCTGCAATTTTACTGAACTTGTTTATCAAATCTAAGAGTTTTTGGTAGATTCTTTAGGTTTTTCTAGACATAGGATCATGTCATCTGCAAAGAAGGACAATTTGACTGCCTCTTTTCCAATTTGGATGCCTTTTATTTCTTTTCCTTGCCTGATTGCCCTGGCTAGGACTATGTTAAATAGGACTGGTAAGAGTGGACATCCTTTTCTAGTTGCAGTTCTTAAAGGTAAGGCTATCAGCTTTTCTTCATTCAGTACGTTGTTAGCTGTGGGTGTATCATGTATGGACTTTATTAGGTTGAGGCATGTTCCCTCTATGCCTAGTTTGTTGGGCATTTTTTTCATAAAGGGATGTTGAATTTTATTAAATGTTTTTTCTGTGTCTATTAAGATGATAATATGATTTTTGTTCTTCGTTCTGTTGATGTGATGTAGTACATTTATTGATTTGCATATGGTAACCATCCTTGCATACCTGAGATAAATCCCACTTGATCACAATGTATTATCTTTTTGATATGCTCTTACATTTGATTTGCTAGTATTTTGTTGAGAATGTTCGCGTCTATGTTCATGAGTAATGTTGGCCTGAAGGTTTTTGTTGTTGTTATTCCTTGTTTGGTTTTGATATCAAAGTAATGCTGGTTTCATAGGATGAGTTAGGAAGAATTCCTTCCTCTTCTATTTTTTGGAATGGCTTGAGGAGAATTGGCATTAGTTCTTTTTTATCTGTAAATTTTGTAGAATTCAGCAATGAAGCCATCAGGTTCTGGGCTTTTCTTTGCTGGGAGACTGTTTATTACTGTTTTAATCTCATTACTTTTTATTAGTCTGTTTCTATTTCTTCCTGATTCAATTTTGTTAGGTTGTAGGTGTCCAGGAATTTACTCATTTTTCTAGGTTTTCCAGTTTGTTAGTGTGTAGTTCTACTCATAGTAGTCTCTAATGATGATTTGTATTTTTGTGGTATCAGTTGTAATGTTTCCTTTTTCATTTCTGATTTTGTTTGTTTGGGTCTTCTTTATTTTTTTCTTGGTTAGTCTAGCTATTTGCTTATCAATTTTGTTTATCTTTAAAAAACCACTTTTCATTTCGTTGATCCTTTGTATTTTTTTTGTCTCTGTTTTGTTTAGTTCTGCTCTGATTTTATTATTTCTTTCCGTCTACTATAGTAATTTTGGGTTTGGTTTATTCTTGCTTTTCTAGTTCCTTGAAGTGCATTGTTAGGTTGTTTATTTGAAATCTTTCTACTTTTTGATCTCTACTATATTTTCAACAGGTATCAGAGTTGGGTAGGGAAAAATAGATTATTAATTCATTTTTCAAGGGTGGGCCTGTCACATATTCTGAGTACCTTGGTGTCATCATGACTTCATCAGCCATACCTTTCTTGACTCTTCATGTTCATCTTGACCTTTCAACTTTTAACTTTAAAAGTTTTTTAAAGTTAAAGAACTTTTAAAGAACTTTAACTTTAAAAAAAAAATTGTGTGTCCATTTCTGGCTCCACCTGACTCTTCAGGCAAATCCCCAGCTCTTGGTATCCCTTGCTGTTCACTTTCTCTGCTCCTGCTTTCTTCCCTGCCAAACTTCTTGAGAGTGCAACTTGCACTGGCTGTCTCAGTTTCCTGTTTTCTGACATCTCTTTAATCCATGACCACTTCTCTTACATTCTGGAAGCTCACAGAGACTTCCAAAGCCTAACACCCAATAGATCTTTACATCAGAGCTTATTCTGCCTGACTTATTTACATAATGTACCATAGTTCCCCAACTCTACTCAACAAATTTGTATCCCTTCTCTTTCATGATACTATATGACCTCCTCCCATATCTCTAACTGTTCTTGCTCTAAATTGTTCACAGCATTTTTTTTTTTTTTTTTTTTTTTTTTGGTGTGGGGGAAGCAGAGTTCACTCCCAGGCTCTTGAATCTGGCATCATCTGGGAAAGGAGACTTATATGGTAGTATGGTGATATGGTTTGGTTCTGTGTCCCCACTCAAACCTCATCTCAAATTGTAATCCCCACCTGTTGAGGGAGGGAGGTGATTGGATCATGGGGCAGTTTTCCCCATGCTGTTCTCATGACACTGAGTCAGCTGTCATGAAATCTGATGGTTTTATAAGCCTCTGGCATTTCCCCTGCCTGCACTTATCTCTCCTGCTGCCATGTGAAGAAGGTCCTTTCTTCCCCTTCACCTTCCACCATGATTGTTAGTTTCCTGAGACCTCCCCAGCCATGAGCTACTGTGAGTCAATTAAACCTCTTTCCTTTATGATTTACCCAGTCTCGGGTATTTCTTTATAGCAGTGTGAAAACGAACTAATACATATGGTTATTTGTGGGCTTCCCATGCTAGGTTGCATATATCTCAAAACAGAGATTTTTGCCTTACTTAATGTTGTATCTGTCACAGTTATTGAATAATGCTTTTTATCATTTTTTAAAAAAGTTATTTGGTCCTCTTCATCCTAACCCTGGAAGTGCATTTCTAATCTGAATACATAAGTAACTGAGGGAAAAATAGCATTCAATGCAGTACGCAGAAATTTGCTTTATAGTGAGATTTTTAGGATTTTACCTATTATTTAACAGCACTACTAAAATAAAACAATATATAAATCAGTTTACATCAGAGAGTGATGCCTAGTTCTTCTGAGTTAGAATGCTATATCTTATTTTCTAAACCAACAAATTGTCCTCTCAACTTTGTATCTGTGCTTGACATCTTACCCATTCTTCTGGTTCAGCTCAAATGAAGTCCCACACTGTATTACGGATTCTTTTCTAACTACTCCTTAGTTGAAAACTTTTGCCTCCTTCAAATTTTATATAGTCATTATTTTCTCTCTGATGACACAATCATGTTATAATTATTTTCATGCTTGCCATCTTCTACTTTCCAAGTTTCATAATATCAAGATCAATAGTTCACCTTTTATGGGGGGTTTGGGAGCTTCTCTAGCTTCCTCTGGCTGGCTCCATACACTGCATGTCTTAGGTCTCTGATAAGTGTTTTAAAATTTAGATCAAATGGATAGATTTTGAAAGACAAGCTTGGAATTGAATCATAATTTGGGAAGAGGGAACAACTAATTAAGTGCAACACCAAAACCACCTACAGAAGATGGGGTGAAAAGACCATTTTTAGGTAGTATCTCTTCTCTCCTTGGGGCTAAAAGCTCAAGCAAAAAGCTCATGAAAACCCCTAAGAATGAGCCACCTGGAAAACTAAGCCTTCCAGGTTGGGGATCTCCTTTGAGCATCTAAATGAAATCTTAGCTATTTCTTGAAATCTCAGTATTTCTTGAAATCTCAGTATTTCTTGGGACTGAAAGAAAGTGCAGAAAATAATTTGGTGATAACTTTTCAAAGACATTTAGAAGTTCTGCTTATAGGCTTAATTTAGGACCCAGGACACTCTCATGCTGCTTCAAACTTCCCTTCCCCCAAATCAGGTCCTTACCTTGTTTAGAGCATACACATAATTAAAGGAAAGGAAAACAATCCATTAACACCTCTTCAAGGACTCCTTGAAACAAAAAAGAACCAAATTCCCTCTTTGCTCTCAGTCTGATCAAAAGATTTTCCTTCTTATTTGAAACAGAGAGGATCATCCATCTTTCCTTAAAATATGGACGTTTTTTAAGATTCTTAGGCTGAAGGTCAGTTTGGAATATCAGATAGATACAGCAAACCAGCCCAGATAAGAGTTTCGAAAGCTATTCATCACTTGAATAAACGCCAAACAAGCAGGTATTGATCCTAATCCTGAGGACAGGTTGAAAGAAGCAGGTACAGTCACAACAAAGTGGTTACTCAAGCATCTGAAAGAGATGAAACTGTGATGAAGGAAGAGACATGCGGGAAACAGAAATCATTATGTCACAGATAGAAAAAACGCTCATCAGACAAGTCAAGTATGAACTGAAAAGCCATGTTATATCACCCAAACCAGGGAAAAGCCTTTATATCACCCAAACCAGGGGAATCAAAATGGAACTCAGTGGGCTTGGGTTTGAAGGCAGAGAAGATCCTTAACCAGGGTAAGTCAGGGAAGAGGATTCTACTCCAAGACTATGAAAGTGATATCATGTTGATGATAGCCACAGCCAGATTGTGGGCCTCCCGTTCATGTTCAGGTCCTTGTTCTCCAGGCTACACTCTGTCTTGGTTCTCCCTTACCTTTTGAGATGGTTCTATAAAGATATACTACATTTTAAAGTTCCCACTTGCCCCCATACCCTGCTCACTTTACATATTTTCCTGGACTTATAAAGTCTGGGAGTGTGTACCAAGGGCAAATCTCAGTACACAAACTCACATGTGAAAAAAGACGGGTAGCTTTCTTGATTTTTCTATAACTTAATTTTGGTTTTGCATCACCATTCTACTGAAGTGGCAAAAATTTGATGTCACTCATTTATTTTTCAGCCTAGGGTTTCTCCTTCCCAGACAAAAATGTCTGTAAAACTGTCTAAGAGCCTGCCCACCCTACACTCATCATGCAGCACCTCTTTGTGGCTGCTGCAGAGCTCTCCTCTCTAGGGCCAACCAGCATCTATATTTCCAACACTTCCCTTCCCTCTACCTGTGGTCTCTCAATATAGCTAGTTCTGGTCTCCAAATAGTTTGAGGTAGGAGATGGAGAAGAGTGAGCACATTCCTTAAATTCTCAAATATGATTACAAAAACCTTAATTTTTTTGTGTTCCTTTCAGTACCTAAGCTATTGAAATACAAAACCCCAGAAGAATATCCAAGGGTGGCCGCTTTCTGTCCTGTCTGAGGGATAAGCCCAGAGCAAGGCTTAAATGGGGCAAGTGCCAAAGGGCAAGGAAGTGGTTGGGCAGTGCATGGTGTGGGTGTGGAGGTGCACATTGGCTAACACTCCCCAAATGATATCCTATAGCAACAGCTGCAGAAGCCAACAGTGTTTGAACCCAGCCCATGGATCTGTTTGTGATTCCTGTCATACTGTAGTTCACATCTGGTGTTATTATTAAGGATAGCTAGCCTTCTTTTACCTTTCCCCTTTTTGACTTCCCTGAGAGAAGCCACCCATTGCCAGTCCCCTGCCCCGTCGAGCTCTGCTCTTTCTCTCTCTCCCTCCATAAACTCTTGCAATGACTGTATTCATCTTTATACTGATCATATGTTTGCTCTAGAGTAATAGAGGATGTCATTGTTGATGGCTACAATACATTTCTAATACATAAATCTCACATCTCGTATCATTTCTGCCAGATACTGTGACGTTCCACATAAGGCATTATTCTGGAAACCAGAAGTTTGCCTGCTTTAAGTTGCACATCTTTAACAAAGTTATAGTTTTTTGTGCTTATAAGGCACATTTTCATCGTGGTAAAACATATATAATATAACATTACCATTTAAACTATTTTAAGTGTATAATTCAGTTGCATTAAGTATAGTCACATTGTTGTACAACCGTCACCACTGTCAATTTCTAGAGTTTTTTATCAGCCCAAACAGAAACTCTGTTTCCTCCCTCCAGGCCCTGGTAACCACTGTTCTACTTTATGTCTTTGAATTTGACTACCCTAGGAACCTCATTTAAGTGGAATCATATAATATTTGTCCTTTTATATCTGGCTTATTTCACTTAGCATAATGTTTTCAACGTTCATCCATGTAGCATTTGTCAAAATTTCCTTCCTTTTTAAAAGGAATAATGTTTAATTTTATATATAAATTACATTTTGTTTGTGTATTCATTCCTTGATAGACATTTGAGTTGTTTCCACCTTTTGGCTATTGTGAGTAATGCTGCTATGAACATGAGTGTACACATATCTGTTCAAGTCCTGCTTTCAAGTCCTTTGGGTATGTACCTAGAAGTGGAATTGCTGGATCATGTAGTAATTTTATATTTAATTTTCTGAGGAACTGCCATACTATTTTCTATAGCAGCTGCATCATTCTACATTTCCATCCGTAATGCACAAGGGTTATGATTTTTCTACATCTTCGCCAATATTTGTTGTTTTCTATTCTGTTTTGTTTTATGATAGCCATCCTAATGGATGTGAAATGGTATCCCACTGTGGCTTTGATCTGTATTTCCCTAATGAATAAGCATCTTTTCATGTGCTTATTGGTCATTTGTATATCTTCTTTGGAGAAATGTCTGTGCAAGTCTTTGCCCTCTTTTAAATTGGGTTACTTTTGTTGTTGTTGTTGAGTTGGAGTTTTTAATACACTCTAGATATTAACTTATTATCAAATATGTAATTTGCAAATATTTTCTCCCATTTTATCAGTTGCTGTTTGACTTTTTTGGTAGTGTCCTTTAACGCACAAAAGTTTTTAACTTTGATGAAGTACAATTTACCTATTTGTTTTTCTATGGTCTATGCTTTTGGTGTTATATCTAAGAAATTATTGCCAAATCCAATGTCATGAAGGCTTATCCCTATGTTTTCTTCTAAGAGTTTTACAGTTTCAGCTCTTATATTTACATCTTTGATCTATCCGAGTTAATTTTTTGCATATGCTTTAAGGTAAGGGCCCGATTTCATTCTTTTGCATGTGGATATCCAGTTTTCTCAGCACCATTTGTCAAAAAATCTTTTCAGATATTTAAAATGTCTATTACACACGATTCTGCTATTCTAAACAGTATATAGAAGGTGGCAAACATTTTCTCACGAGTCCTTGGTCACCACTATGATCATTAACACTTGTTCCATGTTGTCTTACAGGAAGTCTCCCAGGGGCTTTTCTATACTGCTACCCTTGGACTGCTGGGATTCATTTATCCTTCTCTAGGTTTGCATTGCTTTGTTTGCTCTTTTTTGTCATCAAACTGTTGACTCAAATTCTGAGCTATTACGTCTTCCTTGTAGAAATGCACCCTCCTCATTTGTTTCTATAGTAACAAAACTGATAGCCAAACTTAACAGAAATTGTATATAAACTTAAAGCCAACATTCTCTAAGAAAAGATCTAGAGGATTCATGAATAAGACAAAGGGAATGATGTTTAGTTAAAGGAGAGCTATTGACTTTGCTAAGAAGTTGCTGTCATCTATGTTGAGGTCTTTGTCTGATGTCTACGTAGTTGGGTATTGCTCCTTGGTGTGTTAGTAAATGTTTAAAAACTAGCTTTCAGGGGTTGTGGTGGAGGTCTTGATTTAGAGCAGTTGCTGATTTCCATGGTGTAAATACTCCAAGTATGGCCAATTTCAAACTACACTATGCTATCATCACTGCATGTAGAATTGGGAAGAGATGTGCAGTGGAGTGTCATTATATAGCATTTTCACCATATTGATACAGTAGTCATAAATAACATAGATAATAGTAAAACAATTAGAAGTAAAGCATTTTGAGTATTTATTACCTTTATTATTTTTTAAAGCTACTCATGTATTTGAAAACTTATTTAGAATGTTTTACATATTCATATGTAGAAATACAAAATATGAAGTGAAAGGTTAATATCACAAATACATGACATATATAGCAATATATTATATAATATAAAAGATGTATATAATAGAAATAGATAGATATATAATTTATTTTAAAAGGTTTTTTTTTTTTTGAGACAGAGTCTCGCTCTGTCACCAGGCTGGAGTCCAGTGGCACGATCTCGGCTCACTGTAACCTCTGACTCCCTGGTTCAAGCTATTCTCCTGCCTCAGCCTCCCGAGTAGCTGGGATTACAGGCATGCGTCACCACGCCCAGCTAATTTTTGTATTTTTAGTAGAGACGGGGTTTCCCCATGTTGGCCAGGATGGTCTCGATCTCCTGACCTTGTGATCCGCCAGCCTCGGCCTCCCAAAGTGCTGGGGTTACAGGTGTGAGCAAAAGCACCGGCCTAAAAGGTATTTTTAACAGACCAAATGGAAAATTGGTTAAATTATTCAGATTTTAAGAGTTCTAACATGCACATACAAATAGATGTATTCCAGAATGCTGATAAATTAATTTATGACACAGACTAATTTTTATGCTGGTAGTTATAATTAAGAAAATGTGGTTTCACCTCATACATTCTGTCTCTGCAATTTACTAGCTGTGTGAACTTGGGCAAATTATATATAACCTCTTGGTTCCCCAATTTCCACATCTGTAAAACACCAATAATTATACCCTATCTAATCAGCTTGTCACGTGAAAGGACAATAATGTGTGTAAAATGCATAGTACAGTGCCTGAAGTCAACCATAAATGATTGGTCTGTACAGTGGTTCTCAACCCCAGATGAATGTTAGAATTATCTGGGGAGTTTTGAAAATACTGATGTCCAGGCTTCACCTAAAGCAATTAAATCAGAATCTCTGGAGGTGGGGCTTAAGCCAATAACAATTTTTTAAAAAATTCATTACATGGGCCAGGTGCAGTGGCTCACACCTGTAATCCCAGTACTTTGGGGGACCAAGGTGGAGGACTACTTGAGCCCAAAAGTTGAGATCAGCCTGGGCAACATGGTGACGTCCTGTCTGTACAAAAAACTTTATAAAAATTAGCCAGGCGTGGTGGAGTGCACCTGTAGTCCCAACTTCTTGGGAGGCTGAGGCAGGAGGATTGCTTGAGCCTAGGAGGTTGAGGCTGCAATGAGCCTTGTTTGTGCCACTGCACTCCAGCCTGGGTAACAGAGTGAGAACTTGTCTCAGGAAAAAAAAAAAAAAACCCAAAAAACAAGACAACAACAACAATAACAAAAACCCCTCACTTTATGATTTCAGTGTGTATCCAGGGTTGACAACTACTGATTTATAATAACTATCATGTATCATATATGGGCATGTAAAGTTTGTATATATGAATTATATTCATATGATATAGTGTCATGTCAATTAAGCAAGTCGTCAAAAGAATTTAAAAATCTGTCCAGTGATTTAGTTTGAAAAAAAAAAATCTAAATTGGAAGAGTAGATATATGATAATCAGGCCTAACATCTCTGGAGTAAGTTGCCTGCACACAATTACCAGCTCCATCATTCATTAGCTTATAACTTTGGGCAAGTTACTCAACTACTGTTTCCTCATTTATCAACTAGGGATAATGAAGATGTCTATCTTTCATTGTGTTTTTAGAACATCACATGATTTAATATTGGTAAAATGCGTATAACATTGTCTGGAATATAGCAAGCACTACATATTTATGTTTTGGGAAATTTAATGGAACTGTTGCTGGGAATGTAAATTAGTTCAACCATTGTGGAAAGCAGTACGGTAATTCCTCAAAGAACTAAAAACAGAACTATCAGTCGACCCAGAAATCCCATTACTGGGTATATAGCCAAAAGAATGTAAGTCGTTCTATCATAATGACACATGCACGTGTATGTTCATTGCAGCACTATTTACAACAGCAAAGACATGGAATCAACCTAACTGCCCATCAATGGTAGACTAAAGAAAATGTGGTACATATACACCGTGAAATACTCTGCACCCATAAACAAAAATGAGATCATGTCCTTTGCAGGAACACGGATGGAGCTAGAGGCCATTATCCTTAGCAAACTAACACAGGAACAGAAAATCAAATGCCACAAATCCTCACTTATAAATGGGAGCTAAATGATGAGAACACATGGACACATAGAGGGTAACAACAGACCCCTGGGCCTACTGGAGACTGGAGGGTGGGAGGAGGGAGAAGATCAGGAAAAATAACTAATAGGTACTAGGCTTAATATCTATGAAATAATCTGTACAACAAACCCCCATGACATGAGTAAACTTATGTAACAAACCTGCACATGTGCCCCTGAACTTATATAAAAGTTTTAAAAAAAATTTGATGGAAAATAGGTATTTGGAATGAAATACTGCTAGTCATTAATATTCAATATCAGTAACATACTTTTGCATTAGAACTGAAAAACAGATGCTATATAAAAGGTCTGGGGTAATTGTGAAAAAGCATTCTGCAGACCTTATATGAAAGATCAAACTGATCCTCATTTCATGTTAGTTATTTGTCATCATAGAAAACGATATGTTAATCTTGCCAGGACCTATATAAAACACTGTAGAATATGTTTGTAAAAGTATCCAGCATCCCTGAAGCCTTGAATCTCAAATACTACATGACAAACTGCTGGGAATGTTCAAATCATGATAACCATACACAGGTCCTGTGTTGGGTGCAGGTCCTGGAAGTGGATTTTCAGTGATGAATCCCTCTGTCTCAACTGGCTTGCCTTCTCCTACTTCTCCAGCCTTGCTTAAATGGCCTCACCTCACCCCCTTGCTCCATCTAGGCAATGCCCTCTTCCCTTTCCATAACATGTCCTACTATTTGCCTCCTCCAAGGCTTGGCTATTCTTGCTGATCCCTCTTACTAGAATGTTCTTCCCATTTCCCTCTGACCATCTCACCCCCAACCTACACATCTTTTAAAATTCAACTCAAGTACTAACCTCTTCCATTGAAGCCTTTCCCCAATGCCCAGGATTGAAGTAACAATTCCCTCTTTTTCACCTGCTTACACCATGAACAGAGAGCCATTTAAAACCATCATTGAGCCTCCTTAAAGGCCAGAGCACTTGTCTTATTTATTTATTTACTCATCAGCTTGTGGCACAGAGCCTGGCTTGTTTAACTAATTTCATTGACTTAGAGAATGGAAGGAAGGGAGGGAAGAAAGAAAGAAGAAACAACATCCATTTGTAGAGTGTATGACCTAGAGAAAGGACACCAACAATGGGCACGAATGTATAAATGAAAATCTGTGGCCCCTGGCTTCAATAAGACCAACAGAAAAACCATGCTGGCATTAAGCAATCAATTTCTCATAAACTTAATGCAGCATCACATCTCTGCTTCATGGAGAAACACTGCTGCGGATTTCAGTAACAATCAGAAGTTTACTTTCAAACACTGGAATTCTCTAGCTTTCCATTTTTATAAATTAACTCCCATCTTTCAAATGGAGACTGAGGTGACAGGATCACTTGAGCCTGGAAGGTGGAGGCTGCTATGAGCTGAGATTGCAGCACTGCATTCCATCCTGGGTGACAGAGGAAGACCCAGAATGAAGATCCTAAGTCCCTCAAAGAAATATGTTCTGTTAGTTCAAAGGTTTTTCTGTGCGTTTTCCACAGCCTCTCTCTCCAGATTCTTCCTCCAGCCTCCAGCCACTAGCCCAAAAATTTTATCTTGTTGAGCAATAGGGCAGACAACTCACAGAAATAAAAAGGATTAGAAGAGAACACTATGGGCAGGATACAGTGGCTCACATCTGTAATCCCAGCACTTTGGGAGTCCAAGGCAGGAGGATTATTTGAAGCCAGGAATTTGAGGCCAGCCTGGGCAACAAAGCATGCCACCATCTCTCCTCCCCGCAGAACTTCAGTAAGTCTATTGTTGTTTTTAATATAATTTTTTTCTTTTTTTTTGAGACAGAGTTTCGCTCTTATTGCCCATGCTGGAGTGCAGTGGCATGTTCCTGGCTCATTACAACCTTCACCTCCTATGTTCAAGCAATTCTCTTGCCTTAGCCTCTTGAGTAGCTGGGATTACAGGTGCGTGCCACCACACCAGGCTAATTTTTGTATTTTTAGTAGACACGGGGTTTCAGCATATTGGCCAGGCTAGTCTTGAACTCCTGACCTCAGGTGATC
This sequence comes from Nomascus leucogenys, assembly GCF_006542625.1. Lineage (NCBI taxonomy): Eukaryota > Metazoa > Chordata > Mammalia > Primates > Hylobatidae > Nomascus > Nomascus leucogenys. The sequence continues at coordinate 73,893,834 of NC_044402.1, forward strand.
CACCAGTCTTGGCCTGTCAAAGGGCTGGGATTACAGGCATGAGCCACCACGCCCAGCCTTTAATATAATTCTTTTAATCATATGTTTATACAGTTTAATTTTTAACAAATGCCATGTTTAACAACCAGCTCACCAAATTCCTGAAAAGTTAACAATTTACTCTTGTAAGCAGGGATTAGCCATCTCTAGCACACCTCTGGCATGATCAACTACTTTGCAATGAGGGCAATAAAGTTATAAAATTTATTATTCCCAAGAATTTGTACAGACAAAATATAAAGAGTTTTTGAAGATTCATATTAATTAACAGATGACATGCATGATCAGTTACTAATGGAAACAGGAATATTTAGATGGTAGTCTGCAGAATACCAGATAACTAAAATTTTCTGAGTGCTTATTTTGTGCCAGGCACTAAGATAAGTTCTTTATTGTCATTATCTTGTTGAATCCTGATAAGAACCTATGGGTAGGTGCTGTTCTTATTTGCAGTCTATAGATGAGAAAACTGAGGTTGAGGGAAGTTCATGTGTTTAAAGACACATTAGGTTTTGAGCCCATATCTGTGTGACATCATGCCTTCAAGAATTCTTTATTGGAAGTCTACTGTTTGCTAGACAAGCAGTAAGGGGGACACAGAAGGGGATAACATGGCTGGGTGGAGACTGAAATGGACCATGGTACAAAGTAAAGCTAGAGAAACGTGGATGACCAGACCATGCAAAACCTTCTAGGCCATGCTAAAGAGTTTGTTCTGACTCAGGAGCAGTGAAAGCCACTGTAAGGTTTTAATTGTGGGGCATGAAATATCTTCAACTCTGCCTTTTGAAGGCACTTTCTGTGGAGTGTACATAGGAAACTAGTTAAAAGGCCACCTCAGTGATCCTGCAGGGGATGAGGGTAACTTCGGCTGGGGTGACGTTGGTTTGTGGTTTCTGCAGCTGGATGAATGGTGCTGTCCTTCATGAAGACAGGAAACTGCAAGAGAAGCAGCTCAGGGGAAATCAAGAGTTGAATTTTGGAAATGTGGACTTTGAGCTTTCTCTAAGAGTTCCCAGAAGAGAAGTTAAGTAAGAAATTGGAGACTCATGCCATTAAGTTCTAGAGTATTTTCACGTATCTTATCTTTGACAATTTTGTTGTCTTCGTTTTCTGTGTTCTCTGTTGCTGGGAATTTTGTGGATAATGTGTAAGAGCTTCGAGTTTGATCTTCTAATTTTATTTTTAAAAATCATTTTTTGGCTGTCTTCCATATCTGTATATTTATTTGAGTTTCTAGAAATATTCAGTGAAATTGAGCAGAACTTGTACCAAATTTTATTAATTTCAGGTACTGTACTTTTAATTGCCAAAAAGTCTCTCTTCCTGTGACTATTCTTTTCTTCCTTATATCTTTGATTTGTTTTGTGAATGCATTACCTTAATCAGAAGTTGGCTTTTTTTTTTTTTTTTTTTCCCTAAGGTTCCTTTTGCTCGTCTGCTCCCTATATTGCCTCTGCTTCTTTTTCCTATTTGCTTATTTTGGTCTCTATGCTATGTGCTGAAGATTTTTCTCAAGTGTCTGATGTCTTTCATTTCTGTTAAAGGTTGAGGCACTAAACAAAGGTTTGGCAAATCTGGATTGGGGGTGGTGGTGGTGGTGCTCATCCGGGGACCCCTGAAAATGGTAAAGCAGTTGGGCTTGCAGTAAAAAGCACAGGTGCCCATGGTGCAGTTCTGGATAAAAGCAAGAAATTAGCGATCACCCACACAGATAGAGCCGAATACCTCAGAGGAGCACTCCATTGTTCTGATTGAAGTGGAAGAGAAGAAGGTAAAAGAGCTTCTACTTGGTATCTGAGTACCAGGAAAGTAAAAGAGAAAGGAAAAAGCTTTCAGTGCCTCAAGAGCAGTTAACAAACCCTGAAAGGGAAACAGAAGTGGGCAAAACTGCACTGCCTGAAAGTTTTATTGAGAGAAAAGAGAAAGAGCTTTATACACAGGATGAAGAAATGGCACTCTTGGTGGTTAGAAAAGATGATAATGTCAGTTATAGGTAAGAGCTGGTGGAAATAGTACTACTCACAAATTTTTATAGAAATTTGCATGTAGCATTCAATACGTAATGAATTACAATGGATTTTTAAAAGAGATAGTAGTTTTAAAATGTAGCTTTGTGGCTGGGGAGATACCGATCAAAGGATACAAAATCTCAGATAGGAGGAATAAGAAAAAGAGAAAAAATTTATAGCCAATATACAAAAAAATTTCATTATAACATTTGTAAGAAAATATTCTAATCTTGAGGAGGAATGTCAGGCATATTTCGTGATGAGGGAGTGGACAACCTAACTGTGTAATAGGGACTTGGGCAAGGCAATTTCAGAAAGAACTGCTGACAGGTTTTTATTGACAAAATTTGCCAGGAGGCAAAGATGAGGAGAAAGATGTCAAGGTTGAAAACTTTATTTTTTTTTTTCCCAGTAGATAACTAAGTCCTCCAGGAATGAATTCTCTTAATAACAGTATTTGTGGTAAGTTATTTTTATTAGTAAAGAATAAAAATCCATCTATTGATTTTTTAAAAAATGGGCAATACCTAGCTATCAGAGGCTTCAAAAACTCATTTGTTTAATCCAGAGATACTGTGAATAAGGGGAGTAAATTAGAGAAGGAGGAAATTTAATGAGTAGTTTAATGATATTTTTATCATACAGTTGGTATGAAAGGAAAATAAAAATATTATTATAGAAAGTTTTAAGGACTACAGTAAAAGCAGGTTTATACCCTAACCTAACACTGCTCTGCAAACTCTCAATTAATTGATACAACTTTATATCTGAAGAGCAATTTAAATTGTGGTTTGTAAGAAAGACCTTGAGATGGAGTGAGCTTCCAAGGCATTCCCAAAAGGGCTGAATTCTGTATAGTCTCAGAATTAGAAATATTCTATTGTTGACAGTCATTGCATTCATGTTCCTGAGAAATGGTACTGCTAACTGAAACAACGTAAGTCACCTCTGACTTGACTTAACAGCATAGCGTAACCCTCCTGTTCAAAGACCCTCTTGCAGAAATAACCTCAATCACCATATTTTGTGAACTATAAATGATATGCCTGGACACCAGAAAGCATTCTAAAGTACATTTGGTCACTCAACAAGATCGCACAGTAACCAATCACCTGATAACATTCTAGGGCAAAAGCCCACGACTAAATATCTATCTTAATGATTCCTGCTAATTTCTCCAGTAACAAAGCAGATGCAAGAGCTCCCTCGGCAATTAATATGCAAGGGCTGCTTTATGGGGAGAGTCTTGGTTTTCTTTAAAAGGATTTGGTGGAAGGTGGGGGGACCTTTTGGGGTCCTTTTTGTAAAACAAATATAGATGTTTGCTGCACTCTCATCTTTTATTTCTTTCTGTCCTTCCCTCCTTCTCTCTCTCCCTTCCTCCCTTTCTTCTTTACTCCCATCTTTCTGTCTCTTGCTGTTTCTCTTGCTTTCTTTCTTTTTTTTTAAGAATTGCCCTTAATGAGTGTGTTCCAATTATCTAATGCTGTGTAACAAACCACCCCGCAACCTAGTGACTTAAAATAACAACAGAAAAGTAGAGATAAGTTAGGTAGAGCACTACACAAGAAGCCTGAGGTCTTGGGTTCAAGTGCTGGCCATGGCTTGTGACAAATTAATGCCATGAGCACTCCTATTTACCTCTCTGAAGATTTGCCTTTCCAATCAGGGTCCTCTCCATCTGCCTCCAGCCTTACAGCTATTCCCACCCCTGCCAAGACTTCTGTCAATCAAGTTTTCGAGAACTCTGCTTCTTCAAAACAGAGTGTCTCCCTTCACCTTGAGTGCAGTCCCATCAGGCAATTAGAGACACATCTGACTTAAAACTATATGACCAAATCCTGGTGTACACTTTAATCCTTTGATCTATTATCACATTTATACAAAGGCAAAATGGCCCAACAATGGCCACACACAGAACTATAGACTCTTACAGCTGGAAGGGGATAGAAAGTTCCATCATGTTGAGTTTAATATTAAATCCATAAAATTAAAAGCTATATATTCTATACTCTCTTAAGATAGAAGAATGCAAAAATCCCTTAGGCATTGGCTGATTTTCTTTTTCCTTTATCAGCTTTCAGATTGAATAAAATGTATAGGTATAAAATTTTCTACAAATCTTGCTTCACTTCTAATGAAAGTTGTCCTTGAAAGGAATCTTTTTGAGAGGCTCAACACTTATTCAGAGTATGTTTTGCTTCGTCATTTTACAAGATTACTTTCTGAATTGCTTTCAGAACTTTTTACCAAATTAGCTCTTTTTACTTGATCATCCATTTGTTATTTTCATTTTCCTTCTCTTTGGTCATCACCTGGTTAGCCCTCTTATCACCCGCCCTACCACTTTGATTCTGCCACTGGAGCCTACAGCTTTGTTGTGTTAGCAAAGACAAGAGAGACTCCAGAGATGACTCAGAGGGCCTTGGAGGATGTGGACCTTGTCTAGGAATGTGAATCGAGGAGCATTTCATTAAGCAAATAAAAAACATATTGTCTAGACAACATTCATTTCAAAATGTTGATGTCTATTTTAAGTATTGTAAATACTTTGATGCAACTGACTTCCAGAAATGGGAAACATTTAATAATAAAGTGTTTATTCACTCAGCATAGTTCTAGGTGCTAGGTATATGTCACTGGTTAAGACAGAGGAGGTCCTTGCTTTTATTGGAAGAAGAAAAACAACAAATAAACAAAAACAATGTATCAAATAGAGTTAAATGGTAAATAGAGAGAATGAAAAATGAGATGTAGGCCTGGTGTGGTGACTCAAGCCTGTAATTCTAGCACTTTGGGAGGCCGAGGCGGGCAGATCATGAGGTCAGGAGTTCGAGACCATCCTGGCTAACACTGTGAAACCCCGTCTCTACTAAAAATACAAAAAATTAGCCAGGCGTGGTGGTGGGCACCTGTAGTCCCAGCTACTCAGGAGGCTGAGGCAGGAGAATGGTGTGAACCTGGGAGGTGGAGCTTTCAGTGAGCCAAGATCGCGCCACTGCACTCCAGCCTGGGTGACAGAATGAGACTCCATCTCAAAAAAAAAAAAAAAATTAGATGTAATTGGGGGCGACTGAGTGGTAACTTTGGCTGGGGGTGAGGGAAAGCCTCACCAAGGATGGGGAGTGCAAGCTGAGAGCTGAAAGAGAACATGTGGCCCACGTGGCTATTTGAGGGAAGAGCATCCCAGTGGATAGGGCAGCTGGTGCAAAGGCCCCAAGGCAAGATCAGAAAGAAGAACAAAGTGAAAGGATCACAGTGGGAGGGACCTGGGATGGTCAAATAGGGGCCAGATTATTACAGTGTTGAAAGGTGGGATAAGGAATGTTTGGGTATGATGATGGGGTGGCATGTTATGACTTCTATATCAAAAAGTCACTGAAACTTGGAAGCAAGGAAGATGTCCTTCAGCAGATGATTAGATAAACAAGTGTTGGTAGATCCATACCATGGAATATTTATTATTCATTGATAAAAATGAATGAGCTATCAAGTCAAGAAAAGACAATGGAAAAACCTGAAATGCATATTGCTAAGTGAAAGAAGCCAATTTGAAAAGGCTACACATTGTAAGACTCCAACTATATGACATTCTGGAAAAGAAAAATTATGAAGACAGTAAAAAGATTAGTAGTTGTAGGGATTTGGGGGGAATGAAGGAGGGATGGACAGGTGGAACACAGAGGTTTTCTAGGACAGTGAAAGTATTCTGTATAATACTGTAATTGTGGATACATGTCATTATATATTTGTCAAAACCCACAGACAGTACAGTATGAGTGAACCTTAATGTAAACTATGGACTTTAATTAATTGTAATCTATTAATACTGGTTCATCAGTTCTAACAAATGTACCTGTCTCAATCCACTTTCTGTTTCTATAACTGAATACCACAGATGGGATAATTTATGAAGAATAGAGGTTTATTTAACTCATGGTTCTAGACATTGGGGAGTCTAAGAGCATGGCACTGACGTTTGGTGAGGGCCTTCCTGCTGTATCATGATATGGAGGAAGGCATTACATGGCAAGAGAGCAAGGATGTGCACATCAGTTCAAGTGTCTCTTCTTCTTTGTATAAAGCACCAGTCCCATGATGAGGGCCCCACCCTGGCCTTTTCTTGTTCTAATTACCTCCTAAGGTCCCCACCTCCAGTCAACATATGAATTTGGGGATTAAGTTTCCAACACATGAAATCTGGAGGAGACATTCAAACCATAGCAGTACCATTCTAATACAAAATGTTAATAATAGAGGAAGCTGGGGGAGAAGGGAGAATGGGATGGGGAGAAGATATATGGGAACTCTTTACTTTTCACTCGATTTTTCTATAGACCTAAAACCTCTCCAAAAAAAATTAATTCAATTTTTTTAAAAAAAGTCACTAGAGCTGATATTTATAACCGGATTATAGAGTGAAGAGTGGTTGTAGGAAGACCATTTGGGAGGCAGTTGCTGCAGTCTGGGTAAGGGGTACATGGCCTGGACTCTAGAATGGAGGGGAGTCAGGAAGGAGGAGATGGGAAAATGGACAGATCTAGAGCATATTTTGGGAACTAGGTCAACAGGACCCAATCCTGATGGCCTGAATATGAGGGCAAAAGAAAGACGGGGTGGGGCTTAAGCAACTGAGTAATTGGTGAGAAATTCCTATTAGACACACCCATTTAGACATCAAGCAGTTGGTTGGATATACAAATTTGAAATTCTGGGGCCAGGTCAGAACTGAAGATAGAGGTCTGGAATTGATCAGAATATAAATGATGTTTAAACCCACAGGACTGGATAAAATCAGCAGGAAAGGGAGAATAGATAGAGGAAGAAAGTGGACTCAGCCTTGGCTGCTCAGCATTTCAACACGGGGAAGTAGGGCAGCCAGGAATGGGTGAGGGAGGCTGAGAAGGAGCAGCCAGGAAGTAGGAGAAATCTAGGAGAGTGTGGTGTCCCAAAGCCAAGGGAAGAACTGTTTCGCCCTGAAGAATTGTATCTAGGCTCAACTCTGAGCTGGAGTTATTCACAAACATCGAATCAGATGAAGCAGACTCCTTCAGACAGCAGGCTCTCCACATCTTCCCAGGTCAATTCTGCTTCCATCAACAAAGGGACTACAGTGCATCTCCTCTGAACTGAGGTTTTGCCCTTGGGTCCTCACATTAAGTCTTCTTTTTCGGGGAGCCACACAAGCTTATCGGTTTAGAGCAGAGGCTGGCAACATACAGCCCGAGGACCAAATTGGCCTGCCTCTTTTATTTATACAGCCCATAAGCTTAGGATGGTTTTTGCATTTTTAGATGATTTTTAAAAAAAGAACATTTTGTGACACATGAACATTGTAAGAAATTTGAATTTCAGTGTCCACAAATAAAATTTTATTAAAACCTAGCCATGCTCATTTGATTGGTATTTTCTATTGCTCCTTTTACATCACAACAGCAGAAGTGAGTAGTTGTGACAGAGGCTGTATAGCCTGCAAAGCTTAAGATAATTGTTACCTGTTCCTTTACAAAAAAACACCAAAAACAAAAAACCTTTCTGATTCCTGGTTTATAGCACAAAATGTAAATTACCATGTGTGAGAAATGTCAGGACATTAGCTTATCTATGCTCATCATGGGTCCTAATGAACACAGTTTAATTCGATGTCTTTTTAAAAAATAATGTCACCATATTTCACACACCCTTATACCACTTATAGGAGCATTTCCTCAAACAGTGACATCCAGATTTCTACTTCCAGTCGTGACCTCTCCCCTGAGTTTCTCGTTGCATGTCCACATGTCTGCTAGATGCATCCACTTGGGGAATCCTTAAACTCAACGTGTTCAAAATGGAACTAGCTACCTTCCCCTGAAAGTCTGTTTCACTTTATTATTTCTTAGTGTGGTATAATCAAACACATATGTTTGGCCTTTGCCCCCAGTTTCCGGCACAGAGCTTCATAAACTCTTGGAATTTTCTGAGTCATAGGAGTGTCGTCTGTCTTTTGCCCCTTTCAACCACACCCGAGTTTATGTTAATGAGGTGACTCCCAGCAGGCCCTTGGATAGTTTCAAGAAAGGGCTGGCTATGCCAGAAAGACTAAGCTTGTGATTAGAGGGCTAGAGTTTTCAGCCCCACTCCTGACCTGTAAGGAAGGGAGGTCGAGTTTAGTCATGTGGCCAATGCTCTAACCAATCATGCCTACCCAAAGAAACCCTAGAAACCCAGAACTCTGAAACGAGGAGGCTAGGGGCTTCCTAGTTGGTGAACATCCTGTTTAGGGAAGATGGTGAACCCTGAGTCCATGAAAACAGAGGTCCCTATGTTCAGGACCCTCCCAGACTTGCTCTAGGTACCTCTTCATCTGCCTGTTTATTTGTATCCTTTATAATAAAACAGTAATCCTAGGCTGGGCATAGTGGCTTCAAACCTGTAAGCCTAGCACTTTGGGAGGCTGTGGCATGAAGATTCCTTGAGACCAGCCTGGGTAGCATAGGGGGACCCCATGTCTACAAAAAATAAACAAATTTTAGCTGGGAGTGTTAGTGCACAGCTGTGGTCCCAACTACTTAGGAGGCTGAGGTGGGAAGATTGCTTGGAGATGGGAAGATTGCTTGAAGCTGGGAGGTTGAGGATGCAAGTGAACCGAGATCACACCATTACACTCCAGCCTGAACATCAGAGCAAGACCCTGTCTCAAAAATAAATACATAAATAAATAAAACCCAGTAATTCTTAAGTGTAATGCTTTCAGTGAGTTCTGTGAATCATTTTAAGCAAATTATTAAACCGGAAGCGAGTTGTAGAAACCCTCAAATTTTAAACAGAACTCTGGGGGACTTCTGTTGCATGGGGGCTCTACTTGTGGTTAGTGTCTGAAGTGAGGGTAGTCATGTGGGACTGAGCCTCTTAACTTGTGAGGTCTGTGCTAATTTTACAAAGTGTCAGAATTGAACTGAGTTGTAAGGTGCCCAGCTGGTATTGGAGAACTAGTGTTAGAAGGTACTTAGTTAAAAGCTGTACCGTCCAAACTGTCACCCAAGGTAGAAATCTAATAGTTATTTCAGACTTGTTTCATCCACCTTCCACATCCAATTGCTAAATAATGCTGATTTTGCCTCCTAAATATGTATTGACTCAGCCTCCCTATCTCTGACCCCTCATCTCCCTCTCTGACTTCCACTGCCCTAGTTCAGACATTTAGTGACTCTCACATGAGCAGGTAGAGTAGCATCCCTAGGGCCCTCTCTAGCAGCAGTCTTGTCCCATTTCAAATTGTTCCACTATGTTTTAATTAGTGATCTGTTGAAAAATGCAGATCTGGCCAGGTCTTAACACTATTCAAACACTGCCTCCCACCAACAGCAATGGTTCTCAAGCCTGATGTAAGACACAATCACTCATGAAGTATTTGAAAAATGCAGACGCGTAGACCACATCTCCGTTAATGCTGAGATGGAGCTAGGACCCACCTGAAGGACCTGATAGCTTTTTCCTGTGGTTTTTCTATTAGACGCCTCAAGTATTTGTTCTCAAGTATTCAGAATTTATGCTGGTGAAGAATTATGGAATTTTTGAGTCATTTCTGTGACAAGAAAAAGAGAAAAATCTTCCATCCCACTACTTAAATAACACTTCATGGAATTTCATCATTCAGAAACATTTAAAATACAAGTATTTGGCAAACCTTCTATACCCAGTCTTTTTTTGATTCAGACTGCAATCTGATGACTGATCAAAGCTTGCAAAATGTGAATTCAGGTTTCCAAATCTGGCTGCATCTTACCTGAGGTAAACCCTATTCTGAGACAGCTTTTTTAAACTGTCAGAAGAATGCATGTCTTCAGTAATGGGAGGGTCGCCTTCAACCAAAGAGAGAACTCAGGCAGGAGAATGCATTTGCAAGGTTCTACATTAGAATTCTGCAGATGTGGTGGGATTCAGTGCCATTCTCTATCAGGGATGTTGCTCTGTTAGACGGGGATAATTCTGTAATAGCTCACCCACATGGATTATCTATTCCTCTAACATCTTAGGTAATTTAAGTACTACTTCTATTTTAAAAGAAATCATTCACTTTATCAGCAATACACAGGTGACTTGACCTTAAACTTAGGTAATTATAATAATGAAAGAGCTAATACCACATTCACAAGCATGTGCAGACCCTCTCTCATTGCCTATTGTCTAGAAACCATTATGCTGCGTGTAGCTCTCTTTCTGTTCCCCGTTTCCTTGGCTCCCTTCCAAGATTCAGTCTGTTATTATTGAAACTCTCTTTGAATGTTGGTATGTTGGTATTTTTGTGCTCTGCCTCGTATGACTTATGGATTTTTTTTCCTTCTTGGTAAGATATTTTCCATATCCATTCACAGCCATTATTCATTCCACATGCTGCAAATATAATGCCCACCTAATCAATCACCACTTCTGCATTTGAAAATAAAACCATCCTTTCTTTATTATATTAGGCAAATTAGTCAAATGAGTGTTTTCTAAAACTTGCTGCCTTTTTAGGGCCCTTGGCTCTCAGCCTGCCTTTCTCTACTGCCTCCTCCCCCTTCCTCCTCCTCCTGTTTGCAAACAGTATCAATTCCCATTTACTGGTGTTCAGGGTGGATTCTGATCCTCCTGACTTTGTCATCGGCTTTGAAGATCAGACGTCCTTCCTTTGGAGGACCCCTTTCCTAGAGGCCGAGTGGGTGGCGAAACTGTTAGAGAGAGAGGCTCATCTCCTTCTCCCCCTGTGTTGCAGCAGTGAAGCCCCTTGGAATGAAAAAAGAAACTCTCTCCTGTCTGGCTGGTTTTTACTTTCAGAAAACACAGCAACCATATAATCAATATTAATCACTGAAAATGACAAAATGCCATTGTTGATGATTTGCTTGAAATCTAATAAAGAAAAAAAAAACCTCCAAAGAATGCCAAAGAATGATGCAGCTTATGTACTTAATTCTTTCCTTACCAGTTCTCCCCAAGTCCACATTTTCCTTAGTTTTTCCATTTTAGCTTAAGCTTAAGAGGGATTTCTTTGTTTTAAGAAACCAGGGTCCTTTTGTGCCAATCTCAACATTTTTGTCAATTAAGCCTCTTTAAGGGAGAGAGAGCACAGTGAAGCATCTGCTACCACAAGAAGTCTTTTGGCCAAAGCTTGTTACAGGAAACTCTGTCTAAACTATTGTCCTGGCAAAGCAAATGGCTCTTAGAATCGTGGTTCTTTCTAATGTATGTGTTTATGAGCAATTAAACTCCAGTTTTAGGGAAGACTTGCTAACAGCATACATTATTTTAATAGACATACAGTACTACTTTAAACCGTCTTCGCCATCTGCTCATCATGATTATAAATGCAAAAAGAACATATTTTACATTAGCATCAGAAACTAGTGCGATATTAGGGATTGAAATGCCCATATATGCTCTTTGTACAATACCGAATGCATCTGTGCTATTTTCCTTTTCTTTCCACAATGCAAATTAGAGAAAGAAGATGCTTGCTCCTTGTGGACCATTTCCTGACATGGAAGATAATTTCCAGGATGGAAATTCATTAGGAGCGGATTTTGACTTACTATTCAACCAAATATGCCTTTAAAACTATATGAGCTGATGTGTCTGGCTCTTGCTGGGCGTATTTGGCTATCTTAGCTCCTAGGCAATGAAGGAGAAAAAACAATACATCAAGGGCAGTGAATCTACTGTAATCTTCTTTAATGTCCATCAGGGATACAATGTATAATGTATAATGGGGTAAGTGTTTCTTCTTTATAAATAAAATTTAAAATACATGGGATGCACATGCATTGGTGGAACACTTTAAAGTTGGAAAAGCATCTGGATAGGCATACGCTGTCTTTTTCATCTGCATCTTTATGGCTGGATGGTCCTTCTAAATGGAGAATAATACCATCGTAATGTTGGAGGAAGCAGGGATGAAACACTCAGTTCTGTTTTCTTAGCTGGCCTAGTCAAAGCAACCATATAAACATATTCATGTAAAAAGAAATGGTAGAAATGAATACATTAGACTCCTCACCAAGTAGGATTTTTACATTTCTAGGCTAGAAATGTAGGCTGAAGGAAAGGATGCTCAGAACAAGTTAAAAGATGCTCAGTAGTAGAGTCCACTTGAAATAATTTGTCCCCTATTTCACGAGCAAACTTGATTTATCATTTGCTTGAAGAGCTCAGTTCACACTGCATTTCCAGTTCAATAGAGTTAAGATCAAAGGAGAATAACCATTTCCCCTGGGCTTATTAACTGTATTTCTGGGTTTTTGTTTTGCATTTTGGCCATGTTGGTGGACATTGAGTGATAAAGGCACACATTGTAGGATGAGAAATGTTACGTACAAAGAAAGATGAGCTGTATGTGTTCATTGACAACCAGTGATTATAGCTATGATCAATTCTATGCAACCAGGTAAACATCACCTCAGATGACTGCCCCCCAGGTGACAGAACCAAGACCTGCACTGGTCACAGACAGAGTTCCCAGAGGCCGAAAGCCATCACTGTTCTCTCTCCTCAGTTCTAGGTTAAAAAAAATAATGCTTAAAATACGAGATGCTACAAGAAAATATCTGGTTTCCCTTGGAGTAGCCCAATCTTGTAATTCTCTGGAAGACTGCCTCCTGGCCTTGGCTGCTGTTCTTTTGTGTAAGGGCTCAATTTTCGAGACTCTGCCTCCTAAGTGTGTACAATGAACTAACCCAACGTCAAGACCAGCTTCTCTCAAGTACCACATTCTCCACATTACTCTAACCAGAAGTATTCAGTGGTATCCACAGCTCGTGTTTGAGGTCCCTGCTGAGGTCTCTGTTCACAAGATCCACCATCTTTTTGTTCTAATCCCAAGACTTGTCTGATCTATTCCATCTCTCAGGCCTTCCATGCTTCCATGGGATCATGATAAGACTGCTGGATCTCCACATGCAGACTGTGAGGATCTGAGGGACTCTATCTCAGACCTTCTCTGGGGGTTACCAGTACGGTTACATGCCACACTGCCATATTCTCCTGCAACAATGCTTGTTGGTTTAGGGAACTGCAAGGTGGTCTCTTCCCTTAATTTCAATGGAAAGCAAGACCCAAGCCCTCATTAGTGTATCTTGGGTTTCTGTCATCTTGCACGCTCTCTAGCCCAGGGCCAAGACTGAGACACCCAGGTCTTTCTTATAGGTATAATTAGTGCTCTAACCCCAGGTTTGTGTCCTCTGTACTCCTCCTCCTTCTCCTCTGCCCTCCCGCTCCTTGTCATTTTTGAAAGGACTTTTCTTCTTCCATGGTTTCAAGAATTTTTCTTACACCTTACCCTGCGTGCCATCCTCCCTCTGTGGTAAATTGTAAAAACTCTGCTCCTCTCACTTAAGATCCTTGAAATCCACCAATCCTTTCTTCCTTCAGCAAAGGTTGGCTCTCACAAATGAAAGCCTGGGCTTTCACAACTTTTAGACCTGAAACAGGAAGGAGGAAATAGCATCCTCTCCAAATTCAGGGCTGTATTCTGCCCTTCCCTAAAAGAAGGATGATTTCAGCTCCAATGGATGGAGAATTGCAAAGTAGCAGGAATTCAGGTGAATAAAAATTTACCTAAAATAACATTTTAAAGTAGCGTTTTCCTACAAAATTAGCCAGGTGTGATGGCACATGCCTGCAATCCCAGCTACTTGGGAGGCTGAGGCAGGAGAATTGCTTGAACCCGGGAGGTGGAGGTTGCAGTGAGCTGAGATTGCACCATTGCATTTCAGCATGGGTAACAAGAACGAAACTCCACCTCAAAAAATAAATGAATAGGGGTGGCTGGCAAGATGGCTGAATAGAAACAGCTCTGGTCTGCAGCTCCCAGTGAGATCAATGCAGAAGGCAAGTGATTTCTGCATTTTCAACTGAGGTACCTGGCTCATCTCATTGTGACTGGTTAGACAGTGGGTGCAGCTCACAGAGGGCAAGCAGAAGCCGGGTGGGGCGTTGCCTCACCTGGGAAGCACAAGGGGTTGGGGAACTCTCTCCCCTAGCCAAGGGAAGCTGTGAAGGACTATGCTGTGAGGGATGGTGCGTTCTGGCCCAGATACTATGCTTTTCTCATGGTCTCTGCAACCCATAGACCAGGAGATTCCCTCAGGTGCCTACACCACCAGGGCCTTTGGTTTCAGGCACAAAACTGGGTGGCCATTTGCGCATACACCCAGCTAGCTGCAGGATTTTTTTTTGTACCCCAGTGGCTCCTGGAAAGCCAGTGAGATAGAACCATGCACTCCTCTGGAAAGGGGGGCTGAAGCCAGGGAGCCAAGTTTGTCTAGCCCAGCAGATTCCACCCCCACAGTCCCAGCAAGCTAAGATCCACTGGCTTGAAATTCTCGCTGCCAGCACAGCAGTCTGAAGTTGCCCTGGGATGCTCAAGCTTGGTGGGGGGAGGGGCATCCACCATTACTGAGGCTTGAGTAGGCGGTTTTCCCCTCACATTGTAAACAAAGCTGCCAGGAAGTTCTAACTGGGTGGAGCCTACCACAGCTCGGCAAAGCTGCTGTAGCCAGACTGCCTCTCTAGATTTCTCCTCTCTGGGCAGGGCATCTCTGAAAGAAAGACAGCAGCCCCAGTCAGGGGCTTATAGATAAAACTCCCATCTCCCTGGGACAGAGCACCTGGGGGAGGGGGGTGGTTGTGGATGCAGCTTCAGCAGACTTAAATGTTCCTGCCTGCTGGCTCTGAAGACAGCAGCAGATCTCCCAGCACAGCGCTCGAACTCAGCTAAGGGACACACTGCCTCCTCAAGTGGGTCCCTGACCCCTGTGCCTCCTGATGGAGAGACACCTCCCAGCAGGGGTTGACAGACGCCTTGTACAGGAGAGCTCTGGCTGGCATCTGGTGGGTGCCCCTCTGGGACGAAGCTTCCAGAGGAAGGAGCAGGCAGCAATCTTTGCTGTTTCACAGCCTCCCCTGGTAATGCCCAGGCAAACAGACTGGAGTGAACCTCCAGCAAACTCCAGCAGTCCTGCAGAAAAGGGGAGTGACTGTTAGAAGGAAAACTAGCAAATAGGAAGCAGTAGCATCAACATCAACAAAAAGGACATCCACATAAAAATCCCACATAAAAATCCCGAAAGTCACCATCATCAAAGACCAAAGGTAGATAAATCCATGAAGATGAGAAAAAGCCAGTGCAAAACAGCTGAAAATTCCAAAAACCAGAATGCTTCTTCCCCTCCAAAGGATCACAACTCCTCGCCAGCAAGAGAACAAAACTGGACGGAGAATGAATTTGATGAATTTACAGAAGTAGGCTTCAGAAGGTGGGTAATAACAAACTCCTCTGAGCTAAAGGAGCATGTTCTAACCCAATGCAAGGAAGCTAAGAACCTTGACAGAAGGTTGCAGGAACTGCTAAACAGAATAACCAGTTTAGAGAAGAACATAAATGACCTGATGGAGCTGAAAACACAGCATGAGAACTTTGTGAAGCATACACAAGTATCAATAGCTGAATTGATCAAGCAGAAGAAAGGATATCAGAGATTGAAGAATAACTTAATGAAATAAAGCATGAAGGCAAGATTAGAGAAAAAAGAATAAAAAGGAATGAACAAAGCCTCTAAGAAATATGGGGCTATGTGAAAAGACCAAACCTACATTTGATTGGTGTACCTGAAAGTGATGGGGAGAATCGAACCAAGTTGGAAACCACTCTTCAGGATATTATCCTGGAGAACTTCCCCAACCTGGCAAGGCAGGTCAACATTCAAATTCAGAAATGCAGAGAACACCACAAAGATACCCCTTGAGAAGAGCAACCCCAAGACACATAATCGTCAGATTCACCAAGGTTGAAATGAAGGAAAAAATATTAACGGCAGCCAGAGAGGAAGATTGGGTTACTCACAAAGGGAAGCCCATCAGACTAACAGCAGATCTCTCTGCAGAAACCCTACAAGCCAGAAGAGAGTGGGGGCCAATATTCAACATTCTTAGAGGAAAGAATTTTCAACTCAGAATTTCATATCCAGCCAAACTAAGCTTCATAAGTGAAGGAGAAACAAAATCCTTTACAGACAAGCAAATGGTGAGAGATTCTGTCACCACCAGGCCTGCCTTACAAGAGCTCCTGAAGGAAGCACTAAACATGGAAAGGAACAACTGGTACCAGCCACTGCAAAAACATACCAAATTGTAAAGACCATTGACATTATGAAAAAACTACATCAACTAATGGGCAAAATAACCAGCTAACATCATAATGATGGATCAAATTCACACAAAACAATATTAACCTTAAATGTAAATGGGCTAAATGCCCCAATTAAGAGACAGACTGGCAAATTGGATGAAGAATCAAGACCCATCGGTGTGCTGTATTCAGGAGACCCATCTCATGTGCAAAAATACATATAGGCTCAAAATGAAGGGATGGAGGAATATTTACCAAGCAAATGGAAAGCAAAAAGAAGTAGGGATTGCAATCCTAGTCTCTGATAAAACAGACTTTAAACAAACAAAGATCAAAGAGACAAAGAAGAGCATTACATAATGGTAAAGGGATCAATGCAACAAGAACAGCTAACTATTCTAAATATATATGCACCCAATACAGGAGCACCCAGATTTATAAAGCAAGTTCTTAGAGACCTACAAAGAGACTTAGACTCCCACACAATAATAGTGGGAGACTTTAACACCGCACTGTCAATATTAGACAGATCAACGAGACAGAAAATTAACAAGGATATTCAGGACTTGACCTCAGCTCTGGACCAAGTAGACCTAATAGACATGTACAGAACTCTCCACCCCAAATCAACAGAATATACATTCTTCTCAGTACCACATCACGCTTATTCAAAAATTGACCACATTATTGGAAGTAAAACATTCCTCAGCAAATGCAAAAGAATGGAAATCATAACAAACAGTCTCTCAGGCCACAGTGCAATCAAATTAGAACTCAGGATTAAGAAACTCACTCAAAACCACACAACTACCTGGAAACAAAACAACCTGCTCCTGAATGACTACCAGATAAATAATGAAATTAAGGCAGAAATAAAGAAGTTATTTGAAACCAATGAGAATGAAGACACAATGTACCAGAATCTCTGGGAAACATTTAAAGCAGTGTGTAGAGGGAAATTTATAGCACTAAGTGCCCATAGGAGAAAGCAGGAAAGATCTAAAATTGACACCCTAACATCACAATTAAAAGAACTAGAGAAGCAAGAGCAAACAAATTCAAAAGCTAGCAGAAGACAAGAAATAACTAAGATTAGAGCAGAACTGAAGGAGATAGAGATATGAAAAACCCTTCAAAAAAATCAATGTAGCCTGGAGCTGGTTTTTTGAGAAGATCAACAAAATAGATAGACCGCTAGCCAGACTAATAAAGAAGAAAAGAGAGAAGAATCAAATAGACACAACAAAAAATGATAAAGGGATGTCACCACTGATCCTGCAGAAATACAAACTACCATCAGAGAATACTATAAACACCTCTATGCAAATAAACTAGAAAATATAGAAGAAATGAATAAATTCCTGGACACATACACCCTCCCAAGGCTAAACCAAGAAGAAGTCGAATCCCTAAATAGACAAATAACAAGTTCTGAAGTTAAGGCAGTAATTAATAGCCTACTAACCAAAAAAAGTCCAGGACTGAATGGATTCACAGCCAAATTCTACCAGAAGTACAAGAGGAGTTGGTACCATTCCTTCTGAAACTATTCCAAACAATAGAAAAAGAGGGACTCCTCCCTAACTCATTTTATGAGGCCAGCATCATCCTAATACCAAAACCCGGCAGAGACACAACAAAAAAAGAAAATTTCAGGCCAATACCCCTGATGTGCATCGATGCAAAAATCCTCAATAAAATACTGGCAAACCGAATCCAGCAGCACATCAAAATGCTTATCCACCACGATCAAATCAGCTTTGTCCCTGGGATGCAAGCCTGTTTCAACATATGAAAATCAATAAATGAAATCCATCACATAAACAGAACCAATGACAAAAACCACATAATCTCAATAGATGCAGAAAAGGCCTTCAATAAAATTCAACACCTCTTCATGCTAAAAACACTCAATAAACTAGGTATTGATGGAATGTATCTCAAAATAATAAGAGCTGTTTGTGACAAACTCATAGCCAATAACATATTGAATGGGAAAAACTGGAAGCATTCCCTTTGAAAACTGTCACAAGACAAGGATGCCCTCTCTCACCACTCCTATTCAACATAGTATTGGAAGTTCTGGCCAGGGAAATCAGGCAAGAGAAAGAAATAAAGGGTATTCAAATAGGAAGAGAGGAAGTCAAATTGTCTCTGTTTGCAGATAATATGATTGTATATTTAGAAAACCCTATCTTCTCAGCCCAAAAATTCCTTAAGCTGATAAGCAATTTCAGCAAAGTCTCAGGATGCAAAATCAATTTGCAAAAATCACAAGTATTCCTGTACACCAATAATAGACAAACAGAGAGCCAAATCATGAGTGAACTCCCATTCACAATTGCTACAAAGAGAATAAAATACCTAGGAATCCAACTTACAAGGGATGGGAAGGACCTCTTCAAGGAGAACTACAAACCACTGCTCAAGGAAATAAGAGAGGATACAAACAAATGGAAAAACATTTCAGGCTCATGGATAGGAAGAATCAGTAATGTGAAAATGGCCATAGTGCCCAAAGTAATTTTTAGATTCAATGCTATCCCCATCAAGCCACCATTGACTTTCTTCACAGAATTAGAAAAAACTACTTTAAATTTCATATGGAACCAAAAAAGAGCCCACATAGCCAAGACAATCCTAAGCAAAAAGAACAAAGCTGGAGGCATCATGCTACCTGGCATCAAACTATACTACAAGGCTACAGTAACCAAAACAGCATGGTTTTACTTGCTGTTACTTGTACCAAAACAGATATATAGACCAATGGAACAGAACAGAGGCCTCAGAAATGACACCACACATCTACAACCATCTGCTCTTTGACAAACCTGACAAAAACAAGCAATGGGGAAAGGATTCCCTATTTAATAAATGGTGTTGGGAAAACTGGCTAGCCATATGCAGAAAACTGAAACTGGACCCCTTCATTACACCTTATACAAAAATTCACTCAAGGTGGATTAAAGACTTAAACCTAAGATCTAAAACCATAAAAACCTAGGCTATGCCATTCAGGACATAGGCATGGGCAAAGACTTCATGACTAAAAGCAATGGCAACAAAAGCCAAAATTGACAAATAGGATCTAATTAAACTAAAGAGCTTCTGCAAAGCAAAATAAACTATCATCAGAGTGAACGGGCAACCTACAGAATGGGAGAACACTTTTGCAATCTACCCATCTGACAAAGGACTAATATGCAGAATCTACAAGGAATTTAAACAAATTTGCAGGAAGAAAACAAACAATGCTATCAAAAAGTGGGTGAAGGATATGAACAGACACTTCTCAAAAGAAAACATTTGTATGGCCAACACACATATGAAAAAAGCTCATCATCACTGGTCATTAGAGAAATGCAAGTCAAAATTGCAATGAGATACCATCTCATGCCAGTTAGAATGGCGATCATTAAAAAGTCAGGAAACAACAGATGCTGGAGAGGATGTGGAGAAATAGGAATGCTTTTACACTGTTGGTGGGAATGTAAATTAGTTCAACCACTGTGGAAGACAGTGTGGCAATTCCTCAAGGATCTAGAACCAGAAATACCATTTGACTCAGGAATGGGATTGCTGGGTATATACCCAAAGGATTATAAATCATTCTACTATAAAGACACATGCATACATATGTTTATTGCAGCACTATTCACAATAGCAAAGACTTGGAACCAACCCAAATGCCCATCAATGATAGACTGGATAAAGAAAATGTGGCACATATACACCGTGGAATACTATGCAGCCATAAAAAAAGATGAGTTCATGTCCTTTGCAGGGACATGAATGAAGCTGGAAACCATCATTCTCAGCAAACTAACACAGGAACAGAAAACTAAATACTACATGTTTTCACTCATAAGTGGGAGTTGAACAATGAGAATACATGGACACAGCGAGGGGAACATCTCACACTGGGGCCTATTGCGGGTGGAGGACTAGCGGAAGGATAGCGTTAGGAGAAATACCTAATGTAGATGATGAGTTGATGGGTGCAGCAAACACCATAACACGTGTATACCTATGTAAGAAACCTGCACGTTCTGCTCATGTACCCCAGAACTTAAAATATAATAAAAATAAATAAAATAAAGCAATTTTTTCCTTCACATGCATGAAGATTGACCCCCAATTATATCTTTTCTAATCAAACAGATTAGAAGCAATTTCTACCACCTTTTACTCTTAAAGCATGTAGTCATTTCTCTCTTATCTCTCTGAAGGGACTGTAATCCTATTATCCTCCACCCGCCTGATGCCAGTAGTTTTTTACATCTGTTTAATTAGGGAATGGGTGACTGGTACTTTATATACAAGCAGAAAGGAGCTACACAGCAGTAAACATAGTCTCAATACACATTGTCTCCTTGCTCCCTATAGATAGCCTCCTGGTGTCTTCCCAGCGGCAATCTCTGTTTGTCATGAAGTGGGTGGCAGGGGATGCGGATACAGCAACGGGAAACCTTAGGGGTGCGTCTGTGACTGGTCCACACTTTGCCTTTCCCACTTCATCTCGTCTTTGGACTCTTAGGTGCCTTGATGTCCAGTGGCACATCAGTGCCTCACTGCCAGCCAGCGTATGAACTTGATATTTGGATACTGAGTGGAATTACTCAAAGGAAAAGATTTGACATCAGGAGAATGGACCCCTAATCAATGCAGTCTTCCAGTGCCTCCAAATTTGAAATTCGAAAGAAGGATGAAATGAATGAATACAGTTCACTGGTCACAACATAAAAGTAGGCAATCTTTTCTCTAAGAGATTTCATAGTGTTTAATATAGACATTACAAGTAAAACATTGTTTAAAACACTTTAAACTGTTATTTTAATTTGAAAAATAATTCCTGCACCTGGCCATTCAAAACTGAGCAATACAAAAATGAGATGCAAAAGGCAAATCTCTCTCTCCTTCTGAAGTCCTTTCTAGTTCCTCCCCCAGAGACAGTTACTTTTAACAGCTTCTTGTTTATCATTCCAGAAAATTTCTATGCATATATAAGGTGCATATATATAGGTGAATATGTATATGTATATGATTGTCTTTTTTCCCTCACAAGTGAACCTTCTCTCTATGCTGTTCTGAATCTTGCTTTATTCACTCTAAATGAATCTTGTCCACATACCTACATCAATATGCACAATTCTCCTTATTCTTATGAGTGATTACTATTGCATTGTCTGAATGTTCCGTCATTTGTTTGACTAATTCTCTACTGAAGAATATTTAGATCAGTTATACAAACAAGAATTTCTTTCCTAAAATTCCTAAGCAAATCTGATTCTGAGAAACCAGGTCTCAGGTTATGCTCAGTTTCAGTGAGCTCAAATCACCATACCCTTCACCTCCATAGGATCCTTGTGAGGGAGAAGTCCCTCGTCCTTCTCTGTGCAGGAGGAAAACATGATGGAGGGCCAGCTCTTCCCTGGCTAATGAGGGACATAGAAGCACTGAAGGCTTCTATGTAGCCTTATTCTGTCTATGCTCCCTCTCTACAGCTTGCTTAATTGGGTTCTGGCACCGGTTCTCTGACGCAGCCCTCCACTTGCCTGGACCTGTTGCATCAGTGTGACCTGCCAACTCTCTCCTCAGACCATCTGATGCTGCTCGGCTCACTGCTCAAGCCTGTCTTCTCAATCTACTTCTTGTGCCTCACATGTTTGCATCCAGAAGGCTTATTTGGCCTCTGGGAGCTGGGCACTCCCTGCTTTTGGGGACAGCTTCTTTCCTAAGAGTCTGAGACTTCACTCCCCGGTGTTTGGTCTCTATCTCTCTAACCAGCTCCTTTGCTCCTCCTCCTCTTCCCAGCTACATTGTGTTGGAAGGCCCCAAGACACTGAAATTAGCAATACCGGCCTCTCCAGCCACACTGCCTCCCTAGGTGACTGTACCAATGCCACTCTCTAACATGGCTGAACAAGGAAAAAACCCAGGAATCACCCTGACTTCTCTCTTTTTCTTATATCAGGGTTCATTAGGTCCCATCGGCTCTACTATTGACTTCAGGAGTGGAAACCACACTTGTCTCTTGTCTGAGTCTTTTCATGAGCTGCATTAGGCTGAATATAAGAAAAATCAAGGAAACAACCAGCCCAAGAAATAAAAATGTGGTTGGCACTGATAACATGAAATCTGGAGTGTTTCACATGCTTTCATGTTCTAATTTGCACAAAATCCCATTGTATCACTGGTCCGTTTGCTCCAGCTAGGGAACAAAGGGCAAATAAGTAGAGAAGTGACCACTCATGGCACATCCAGTCATTGCCCATTGCTGCCTCCTGTAGTCCACCCTCAGAGGTATCAATCACAAGAAGATACTGGCCAAGAGGGCAATGAGGCAGGCCTAGAACCTAGAACTGTGCTGCTAGTATTGGTAGCTAGTAGTCATGCATGGTTACTGAGCACATGGAATGCAGCTACTCCAAATGGAGATGTGTTATAAACATAAAATGTACGCCAAATTTCAAAGACTTAGGACAACAGCAAAAAATAATGTAAAAACATCAATAATTTTCAAGTTGATTATATGTTGAAAAAAGTTTTTGCATAAATGGGTTAAATTAAACGTTGTGAGCATTTTATCAAAATTAATTTCACCCTTCTTCATCTTTTTAAACGTGGCTACTAGAAAATTTAAAATTACATAAGCAGCTTGCGGTGTATTTCTATTAGAGAGCACTGGTCTAGAAAGTCCGATAATTGGGGTTTTAAGAAATCTAACAGCGTTTTAAAATTTCAACGATATGTTGTCCATGAACACTAATTCCTGAGACGTTTCCATTGTTCAAGAAATGTTCAAGGAATGAAAACCCTACATTCAAATAGTCTTCCAAGTCCAGAGCCCTCATGGGGGAACATCTTTGTTCTCTAAGAGTGAGTTTAATTTCCTAAAGTCTTTGCTCATTTATTCAACAAACATCTATTGAGCACTTACTATGTGTCTGATGCAGCTAGATGGTGATGCATGTAGAGGGGAAAATGAAAATCTCCTCATCTCAAGAAGTTTATTGCACTGGGGATATAGATACAGGAATAAATATCCACAAGAATTATCCAAGTAGGAGGGTGTACAAAGAATGAGGAATGTCCATTCACTTGGAGTCAGACCTGATGAATAAAATAGATGATTGATGAATGAAATAGATGATTGAATTAATGTTCAAAGGAAGGTATGAGTGACTTTACAGGAATGACACTGACTGTCTTTCACAGCTTCTAAACAAGATGGACCAAAATTGTGAGAAATGGCAGCTCCAGTGTTCGAATAAGTGTGTCATTTAGCCTGCTAAAGTGCTCACTTGGAAAGGGACAATGCTTATTTTAGCTTTTAAGTATTCCCATATTTGTACAAATAAAACCCTACACCTTTGTTCTGCTCCAGTGCCTCCAGCTCAGCCCAGTGTTCCCATGAACCAGCTATGCTGGCTCTGGGTGAATGGGAGGGATGACCAGGGATGGAACCTTAGGAGACAGCTGTCAGGGATTAGGACATCTTGTACAAGATGCTTAGTGGACTGGAAGGGGAACCAGCAACATCTGCCTCTGTACTTTCGTATTCTCTTAGAGAAATGTGGGAATAATATCCAAGGGTCCTCTCAAAAAACCAAACACCACATGTTCTCACTCATAGGTGGGAATTAAACAATGAGAACACATGGACACAGGAAGGGGAACATCACACACCGGGGACTGTTGTGGGGTGGGGGGAGGGGAGAGGGATAGCATTAGGAGATATACCTAATGCTAAATGACGAGTTAATGGGTGCAGCACACCAACATGGCACATGTATACATATGTAACAAACCTGCACGTTGTGCACATGTACCCTAAAACTTAAAGTATAATTAAAAAAAAAAAAAACAAAAAAACCATGAACTTGCACTGTGAAAAAAAAAAAATCAAGGGTCCTCTAATCTAGGCCATGGCAACCTGTCCTATTGGACAGTTAGGATATTTCTCTTATCCCAGTACTCAGTGTATGAAATTCATTCTACATAGACTCCTACTGTGTACCTCATAATCAGTTCCATTTAAATTAAAATGTTTTGAAAGAGGAATTACTTTGGTGATTAGGACAGACTAGGGAATGCCTCTGCTAATTTTTATTCCGGTGTGAGACACACCTATAACCGAGGGCACTGACCGAATGGGTAAGAGAAAGCAGAAGCAAGCTTCATGGCCTGGAATTACAGACTTGTCTGGCTGATGTGTGGTCACACAAACATTTTCTCATACTAGTAAACGTCGACATCACCCAGAGGTGCCTGGTCAACTCCAGTGCAAATTATTAACCACATTAAAGAAAATAGCCCTGGAGAGGTATCGCTCAACCATTTTAACTTCAAAAGATGTCATGAGAAGAGCCACAAATTATTATTGCTGACAATTTGTACAATTTGTCCCTGGTGAAATGTGTGTGTCCCTACACTGCACCATTTTACATAACAATGTGAAATATTAAAAGGGAAAAACGTTTTGTAATAAACAGCAGTTTTGCTGATTGCGGCTGATTATGTTAAGCAGTTTGTACTGTGGGTGTCAGAGGAGACTTAATAGCTCCTATAACTAATCTCTACAACTGACCTCTCCCCTCGGCTGATGAAGCCTATTCAAAAATCTGCTGCCCTTTGCTCATTTTCAGATCTTATATTTCTGAACTGTTTGGATCGTGCATATATTTGCTAAAGTTGTCGTGTACAGGATTTGTGTGTGTGTGTGTGTGTGTGTGTGTTTAAAAAAATATACAATCCATGAAGAAAGATTCCTGCCAGGGCTGTCTTATGCATTATTAAAAAAACGGAACAAACTACACAAACAGTAAAAACAACGCATATTTACAACGTTCATATCAGATACCGTGTCATTAATTATAGCTTAAGACCATTCCTGTATTGAAAGAAAGTGTGCGAAGAAATATAGGGCCAACATTTTTTACATTTTTACCTTTACTAAAGGGTAAAGGATGTCTTTCTGGGGAAGAGCGTCATCTGGGCCATTTCATCAGCCTCGATGGCTGGTACTTAGAAGCAAAGTGCTATTCAATCATGAAGCAATTTCATTTTTCTGATAAAAGTTTTTGATTTAAATGGAATTTCATAGAGAACATTTCAGAGTATAAAGAAATCCTCCATCAGTAAGTGCAGATAAACATGTAAGTGCATATGTGTAAGTGTCTATAATTAACAGTTTGCTCTTCCTCTGTTCCCCAAATCCAAAGATGTTTACAAAGCCACAGGGGAAATGTGGAGGTTGGTAAGAGCAGCGCTTTAAAGAGCAGAGATGTCAGTCCTCCCCACACTATTCAAATGCAGCCATCCTGGGGAAATAAAACCAAATAAAGACAAAAGAGGGAGGGAAAAAATCAACAATTCAAAAAGTAAAGTGTATGCATCTGACTTGCTAGAGAAAGGGGTAGACTCAGTACAACAAGGTCACAAAAAGGTGCAGCCTTCGATGAGACAAATACTGGCTGAAGCCGGCTGATAAATATTTCCTGTAGGATTTGAAGCAGGTTGCCACCAGCAAAACAAAAATCCCTAGGGGGCAGTACATAATTAACAATTTGAAGATGTGGCCGCGTGTCATTGTCTCAAAAGGAGCCAGGGAATCCTGCCCCCAAAAGCACAACCGGAGTTCGCCTATTAATCTTACTATTTCCCTATAAACGAACATCAGTGTTTCCCCAGAGGTTCAGAAGACGCCTTTGCTCTGGGCTGGCAAATGTCTCCTGGCTCATGGTGTCATTTTCCTGTGATTTTATATCAGCACCACCAAACCTGTTCCTCTAGTCTGAGCAAAATCACACGGCATGTTTAGGAAAGCAAACAAGTATTTTTTTCTATTATCAAAGACATGAATAAAATCGGGACTGAGAGAAGAAAGCTATTTACACAGGGTGCCTGAATGAGTGTTTAAAGACTTTTAGAACAGTGACTCTCTGAAAACAAATGACCTTTAATTAAATTGCACCCACACACCAGAACAAAAACTCGGGAAAGATTAACAGAAGTCATAGTGAAGTTTTGGCATGGTTTAAATATTTCTTCAGTTTATTTCAAGACAGGTTGGAGTTTGGAAGGAGGAAGAGGTTAATCGCCAGAGGGAAAGGATAGAACAAGGAAGTACTGAACTTAATCTTGGGGTGGTTCTGGCATTCACTTAAGAGAAGTCAGCAATATTTCCCAAGGGGTAGATCCAGGACAATGCCAATTTCGAGTTTGTTCTGCTGCTAAACCTTGGAAGCAGTGTGGACTACCGCTCAGAGCAACAAATTTGGAAAAAGGAGACCTGGGCCACATTCTCACCTGTGACTGAAAGTGGGTGCTCCTTGGGAAGTTTCTCAGATTCTCTGTGTCTTGGTTCCTTCAATTGCAAACTGAGTTCAGATCACTTGCCACCTGCCTACCTAATCAGAATGTTGTGAGGGTTAATGAGATCGCACTTGCAAGGTGATTGCCTCATCATATAACTCCAAAGTATTATTATTCATCATAAAGACACAGCTGCAATACTGTATATTGTTACATACCAGACGCCATGCTTCTAATTTTAGCAACCTAGAAATGAGAGTGTCTTAGAATTATACAGTGGGAGGGGCCTGGCGATATTACCTGCCCCAAGCTCTGTTCTGGGTCAGGTGGTTGTCTAACCATCCAAAGATGGCTGGCTGTTTAGTCTCACTTTATGTCTAGAGGAGGAAACTCTTCAGCTCACCTTTCAGAGGAAATTCCAGTGTTATCATTCTGATGGTCAAGAGTTATTGCTTAAGTCTGAATTCTCCCTTCTGTTTTAATTAAAATAATCTTTTTCATTTATTAATATGTATGTGGGTCTCCTTCATGTAGTGATCTTGAGGGGCAGAAGCCATGTCCTATGCATTTTTATATTCTTTAAGTCACTTCCTGGTAAGGCAGTACATAGTAAACACTCAAGAAATGCACTTTGGATTGAATTCAGTTGTTTGTAACTATGTGGGCAGAAAGAAAAACACTGATAGCACATTTCTTGCTAAGAGCATGGTTCCTGCAGTCCTAGCCCCCTGGAGGCTCAGGCTGGAGGATGACATAAATACAGTTCTGGGCTAACAGGCGGTGTGGCTATTGTGTATGTGCCCACATTTGGAAAGGAAGTTGCACTTCAACTTTCTTTTCCCTAAGACTTTCAAAAAGTCCTATAGTTTGTGCTATGGCCTGAGTGTTTGTGTCACCTCAAAACTGATATGTTAGAATGCTAATCCCCAAGGTGATGGTAGTAGCAGGTGGGGCCTTTGGGAGGTAATTAGGTCATGACATTGGAGCCTCTATGAATGGAATTAGTGCCCTTATAAGAAGACATGAGAGAACTTGCTTCCACTCTCTCTCTCTGCTTTCTGCGCATATGAGGATGGCACAAGAAGACAGCCATCTGCAAGCCAGGAACCAGGCCCTCACCAAACACCAGATCTTCTGGAGCCTTGAGTTTGGACTTCCCAGTCTCCAGACTGTGAGAAATAAGTTTCTACTGTTCATAAGCCATCTGGTTTATGGTATTTTGTTACAGTAGTCCAAACAGACTAAGACAGTTTACCCACTAGTGTTTTATGCTGTTTGATACAGTGACTAATGAATGCTTCAATCAAATTTTCCTGGTTTTCAATGCTGTCTGGTCTATAATTACTATATTAATTCAACCCTATCTCCCATTCTCCCCTTTTTTTTAAAACTTTTATTTTAGGTTCAGGGGTATATGTGCAGGCTTGTTATATAAGTAAGTTGTGTGTCACAGGGGATTGGTGTATAGATTATTTTATCATCCAGGTAATAAGCATAGTATCTGATAGGTAGTTTTTCAATCTTCACCCTCCTCCCACCCTCCCACCCTCAAGTAGCCCCAGTGTCTGCTATCCTCTTCTTTGTGTGCGTATGTCCTCAATGTTTAGCTACCACTTATTAGTGAGAACACGTGGTATTTGGTTTTCTGTTCCTGTGTTAGTTTGCTTAGGATAATGGCCTCCAGCTCCATCCATGTTGCTGCAAAGGACATGACTTTGCTCCTTCTAACGTCTGTGTAGTATTCCATGTTGTATACGTACCACATTTTCTTTATCCTGTCTACCATTGATAGGCATTCAGGTTGATTCCATGTCTTTGTTATTGTGAATAGGGCTGCAATAAACATTCATATGCCTGTGTCCTTATGGTAGAATGATTTATATTCCTTTGGGTTTATACCAACTAATGGGATTGCTGGGTAGAATGGTAGTTCTGTTTTTAAGCTCTTTGAGAAGTCTCCCAAATGCTTTCCATAATGCCAGTGCCCATTTTTTTAAAAGATGGGTATAACATTTGTTCACTTTTTGACTGAAAAGGAACTTCTGTCCTTCATAGTTTAAAAGAAAAATTCCACAAGCTTGTGTTCTACCCACATGCTATTAGGGCTGGCTCCCTTACATGCAACTGGCTTTCACAGATTCTCTGTAAGCTTTTGGCCCCTGCTCTAGTATGGCTTTAACTTTTCCTATACAACTGAATGTTGATTGTTTTACAGTTCACATCTGATATTTTTCTGGACAGACTGGGAGACACATGATAACCTCACTTTTATTGTCCTCTGGAGCATTCCTTCCTGTCGTGGAAATTGGCTTAGGCCTCCCCCTCCACCAGTGCTGGGTCCAGGTCTTGCTCTGCTGCTGCTGAAGCAGCTTCTGTAACACTTGGACCCCAAGAGGCAAGAGGCCCAAGGAGATGGGCAAAGGCATTGGGGCTCAGAATATTAAGGTCTGGGTTTGAAGGATGTTTTTGTTTGTTTTGGTACCTTCTGCATTCCTTGCCAGTTCCACCCTCCTTTCAGCAGTAGTACTCTTCATTTCCATTATACACTCTTCTATTTCTTTATAAACATCTTGAGTACCCTGGCTTAATTTCCTCCATTTTATACATTTCCATTTGCCCTTCGGCTCGCCATGAAGCCCTAAGATGACTCAGCTTGTTTCCCGACTAATTGGCTTCCAAACTGCTAGAGTTTTTTATTAACTTGCAAAACTACCCTTTTGAATGGCAGTGCTGGATTACTTGGTGTGATGGCAAACTTTATGTGTCAACCTAGCTAGGCCATGCTACCCATATATTAGATTGACCAAACACCAGTCTACATGTTGGCATGAAGACATTTTGCAGATGTGATTAACATTTAAATCAGTAGACTAGATTTTTACAGACTGCCTCATGGAATTTCTTGTCTTCTGCCAGCTCAGAGAATAGCTGAAGGCGCTTCTCAACAATGTTTATTTGAATGACTTTTAAGATTTTGCTCTGCTTAAGCATTTATCGAGAGATGTTGAGGGGCAGATACTGAGAGTCAACCAAACCATGAATAAAGTTAAGAAACTCTTGTGTCAACTCATCACAGCTGTCCATGATGAACATACGATGGACAGCTTGATGTTGTTCTTTTTCCTCTTGTTCTCAAAGAAGTCAAAGGGAGCCTGCTGAGGGATGAGTGGCAGTGCTCTAAATTCCAACTGACCTTCTACAGAGAAATGCTTGACTGCCAAGTAGTCTTCCCAGTTATTGGTGAGACTCTTGTAAAATTCTCCATATTCTTCCTGGGTGACATTATGAGGGTTTCTGGTCCAAATGAATTTGGCCTTGTTTCGCTCTTCCTGATCAATATATTTCTCTTTAATTTTCTGGTCTTCTTTTTCTTACCCTTACTGCTGTCATCTGAGCCTACATCTTCAATCTTGAGCCTTTCCTCAGCATCTTTATTTTCCTCTTCTTTCTCACCTTTCTCTTCTTTTGCCTCATTGTCACCGGTTTCCTTCTCTCATTCCTTCCCCCAAATAAAGAGTGATGGGATAGCTTATGAGCTATGAGTACTTCTTCACTACTTCTTTGACTTGTCTCTCTTCTAAGTACTCTATCTGGTCTTCCTTAAGGTGGAGGATCACTTTGGTATCCCTGCCGGTGGGCTCACTGTGGTCAGCACATACGGTGGAGGAAGACTGTCAGGCATACTGTTCATCAGCATTGTGATGTGTGATCACAGTCACTTTCTGTGCCACCAGGTAGGCAGACTAAAAACCAAACTGCTCAATCTTGGAGACTTGGCAATGGTTCCAAAATTATTTATGAGGTCATCCTTGGTCATGGCAATGCCTGTGTCCACCAAAGTCAGGGTGCATTCCTGAGAGTTGAAGATGATGTCGATTTTCATCTCTTTACTGCTATTCAACTCAGAAGAGTCTGTCAGGCTCTCAGCAAATTCTGTTTAATGCGTTAAATCCATTAGAGATCAACTCCTGAAGAAAAATTTTGTGGTTGGAATAGAAGGTATTGATGTTGAGATACATGAATTGGGCAACTTCTGCCTGAAAAGCAAAAGTCTCCACCTCCTCCTTTCCATGGTACACTCCTCAGGCATCTTGAAAGGAAAGGGCCACAAGTACTAGAGAGCAGAGTGGGCTGGGACTGTCCGACTTGCACATGGCATCAAGCCTGAGCAAGGATAATTGTTAATTCCCAAGCCATAAGGTTCCAGATCTTCTATTGACCTCATCATGGATCAGCCTGTTATACCTACAAGCTGAGCCACGGGATCTTGCAGCAGAGTCCACCAGTGTCCACCCCTTCCCTGGGGCTAAGGCTTCAACATGCCTGAGTTTTGCTTGAAAACTTGAGGCTGATGAATACTACTAGATCGACTATCCCTGATGTTCTCAGTCACTAGAGGAGGGGAGGAGGTGCTTGATGGGGCACTCTGCATGCTCAGCTCAGGAGTCTGAGCTCTATTCTATGAGATGTTTAGTTATCATTGAGGGTTTTCATCACAGTATCATCATCTTTGGCTTTTATAACTACTGTGATCCCACGTGAAGGTCTACAAATACCTTGTTCATACATTCCTTGCATTCTCATTGCAATATTTCAATAAGGAATAAGATTGTTAGCTATTTTCCTTTTTTACAAACAGTCACTATCTAACAAGAATTTAACTTAGAATTACCAAATCTGAGTCAGAGGCTGCTATGAGTTACTTCCTTATTTCTTGGAGCAGAGTCCTGTGAACATGTCCTCAGCCTGTTGGCAGAGGCATGGCCAGAGGGGTGGGGCATGGGGAGAGAGACACACATCCTGATGCTGGTTGACAAGGGCTCAGAAAAGCTTGTCTCTGGAAGTTCAAGGTCTGCAAGTGGGAAAAAAGAATGCCTACAAGAAATACAATTGCCTTCACTCATAAACCTTCATTCTTGGGAAACCCGTCAGAGTTCTGAAAACAACCTCATCCTGGTTCAGCAAACCTCATTTTCTCTATAGCAGAGAAAGAGGAAACAAATTTGCTCATCACCTCTCCCTTCTTTTCCATTCTAAGGTAGCCTGGACAGGAAAGCTTTTCTTCCATGGCCTGAAGATTCTGATGGCACAGCACTAGAGGAACCACAAGTTCCTAAATTCCAGACTCCCTTGCCAAAGCTTCTCCATCCACTTCTGGCATCAGTGCCAAAGGGGCATGGGACAAGTGGGGATCCATCTAAAATTGGTCCAACTGTTTTAATAATATTAATGTTGTGCAATATGAATAACAACAAGAATAATAGTAACTACTTAGAGAGTGCTTTCTCAGAACCAGGCATGGTGCTGGCACTAAGCTTTTGAGTTGCATTATTCCATCAGGGATATATTATTATTTCCATTTTCCAGATGAAAAAACTGAAGCTCAGAAAGGTTAACAACTGTTCAAGGATCCACACCTAGTACATGGTTAGTATATGGTTGGAGAGATGGTTCTTATGCCTATTGAAAAGCACTGTGGTCTCCAGCAGGAGCTATGGCTGCCAAAGGATGAAAGTCGCTGGGGTGAACCCAGAGGATGAAGCAGTTGGCTCCTATGCGCCAGGTCTAGTTAGGTGTCTTCCAGAACAGCAGTGGCTCTAGACACTCAGTATCTCCAAAGTCACCCCAGAGTGGGCCTAAACTTCCTGAGCCTGAGGTATCCTTGACCTCATCTCAGGGTTTCCTGGGCCATAGGCTGCTTCTGAAATTCAGTTCTTGCAACTGCTACCCCAGTTCACCTTAGTGATGCTCATCAGACATAGCATTCCCAACATATCCTCTTCACTCTGGCAATGTAAGTCCAGGGCTGTTTAGGGATGGGGAGCATGGGAGGGGTGGTAAGGAACTGCTTCTTAATCCTCTTGTCCTTCTTTACTTTCGATCTCTCTCCACATCTTTAACTGTGATCCAATGAGATGTCTAGGTAGCCTGGTGTCCACAACACTAGACCTCTAGGAGAAAATGGTTTGCTCTGAATGGCTAGGACAGGAACCATTCACAATTGCAGGCCAAATCAATGCACGGCTAGTGAAGGCACACTCCTCTGGCACATTCCTGTGCAATATGTATTTCTGTGAAAAGAAGAGGTAGGAAGATGTACAATTAGGTGAAGTCTGCTCCCACGCCCTTTTAGTATTACTGTTTCAGTGACACCAGTGGGGAGAATGTGACAACAATTAATTTCAGAACAAAAGCAGGCAGTGCTGTCTTGCCAGGGCTTTAGACATAGAGTCCCTGCCCGGAGTTACTGGCAAAAAGGAACAGTAGGATCTGAGATGTCCAGCCATAGAGATCTAAGGAAAACCAGAGGTTTACCCAGGAACCAAATGATTCGTCACAGGGACATTGTCCATTTGCTCAGCTTCCTGCTTCCGTCCCTTATCCCTAAACAGCCCTAGACTTACTTTGCCAGAGTGAAGAGGGTGGGTTGGGAAGGCTATCTCTGATGAGCATTGCTAAGGTGAACTGGGGTAGCAGTTGCAAGGACTGAGTTTCAGAAGCAGTCTATGGCCTAGGAAACCCTGAGAGGAGGTCAAGGATACCGCGGGGCTTAGGAAGTTTAGGCCCACTCTGGGGAGTGCTGCAGGTGCTAATGGAGGTTATCGGTGCAAGGATCAAAAGGGAGATGCCATGAAAAGGAAATGCATGCAGGGCATCTGAGGACAGAGTGCGCTTCTCTGTTCTTTAGCTCTTTGCATTTCAGATCTAGTGTCTTCCTTTGCAGCCTTTCAGAGCTCTGTAGCCTGGCAGGTGTGCTAGGCCTCCTGTCTAGGCCAAGAGGTTGCTGAATTCATGCTTCATTTCCTGCTGCAGGTAAGATTATTGTGAGAGAGGGTCTTTTTGTCTTTTTGGTCATTAGCTTTAAAATCCAAGCAAATCGTAATATTTGTTAGGTCTTTAGATTATGTTGGCTTTGGAAAAAGCCCATTTCAAAGTGGGTATTTGAGTAGAATTATCCTTTCTGCCTATGTGCTATGAAAATTTTCTACTTTCAGAACCTGTGTTTAGAACTCAGTGTGAAAAACTAGTCAACACACATACCACACAGCACTCAGTGAGTTTTCCAGCAGAATAATAAATGGCCCAGAGCTAAGTTGAAAGCAGTGTGTGCTATGAAACAAGGGAAATTAGAAATCACCATTTGATTCAAAGTTTGAAGTCACAGTATGATTTGGTTACAGGTGGCACCAGCTATTGTGATGTTAGCATGGTTGAGAAATTACCTTAGCATTCCTACCCAGTTTCATAATAATGCAACCTTTCTTTTGGGCCACCTGGAAGACTTCCAGCAAAAATGTAGCCCTTGTCAATTCCTAGGAGCACAATTGTTCTCATAAAGAGATTAAAATTCAGCCAATAAAACATCTAGAGAAAATAAATCAAGTAAAATCGTTCTTTTTATTCATTTGTAAATGTTTGATTCAAAATCAGGGTTTTTGGAAATGTGGTTTGCAGACCTCCTGCATCAGAATCACCTTGTGAATCTTCTGGGCTTCACCACAGTTGGGAATCTGAATCCCCCTTGAGAGTCTGGAGAGTGATAGGTAATAGATGGCTCAGGTGATCCGGGGACATCTTCAAGTTTGAGAACCGCCCCTAGAGTAGTTGATCACTTCACAGCCCAAACATTCATGCCTCACAAAACTTGCCAGTGGGTTCATGCTTTCTTCCTGTCCTGAAATTTATAGAGTTAGAGTCATTAATCTCAGTTAATTCAATTCATCAAGCATTTATTGAGGAATATCTGTGTGCTGTCAAGGATACAAGAATAGGTAGGGCCCAGTTCTTGTCCTTACTAATCTTATAATCTAAGAAGAAGAATCAGACAAATGCAGCAATAAACACAATCCCAGGCAGAAAATGATGGGCCCTTTCAGAAGAGAGATCTCTGCCAAGTACCAGAAGTTCAGAGAAAGGGGTTGCACTCTGCAGAGAAGACTAGGAAAGTTGTGGTTTTTGAGACAGGCCTTCAATGATGGGTAGAATTTCACAAGCGGTTACGTGAAGAAAGAATGATGAGAGAACAGGTATGGAACCACAGATTAGAAAATTTGAGCTAGTTCAGGACTATCTCATGACTGCCTGGAATGCTGGGTAGGGTCTTTTTTTTATTGGGATATAATTCATTTATAAAACTCATCCTTTTAAAGTGTACAATTCAGTAATTTTAGTGTGTTCACAGACTGTGCAACCTTCTACACTAATTCAGAACATTTTTATGATCCCTAAAACAAATCCAGCCCTACTGGCAATCATTCCCCATTCTCCCCTCCCCCAGGTCCTGGTAACCACTAATCTACTTTCTCGCTACATGGATTGGGCAGATGATTTGTACATAATTAAATAGGGAGTAGGGAACTACTAATGATTTTAATTGAGGTAAAATTTACATACAGTTAAATGCACAGATCTTAAGGGTAGAATTCAATGAGTTTTGACAACGTATACACTCATCTTACTGATTCTCCAAAATAAAGAACATTTTCTTCACCCTAGAAAGTTCTCTTGTGGGCCCTTCTAGCCAATTCATGCTCCATAGGCAACCATTATCCTGATTTTTGTCATCATAAATTAGTTCTGTTTTTTCTCAAACTTTATATAAATGGAAGCACACAGTATATACTCTTTTGTGTCTGGCTTCTGTTTCTCAGAATAATATTTGGAGATTCATTCATGTTCTGTGTGTCAGTGGTTCATTCTTTTTGGTTGCTAAATAGTATGAATGTGCCACATTTTCTCTCTATTTCTGTTGATGGACATTTGAGTTGTTTCCAGTTTATGAACACTTGTGAGCCAAGCAGCTGTAAACTTTCTCATGCATGTTTCTTTGTGGATATATGCTTTCCTTTGGGGGTAGGAGTAAATACGTAGGAATGGAATTGTTGGTCTGCAATCTATTGCTTTTGTTTTGTTTTTTGGCGAGACTGTGATCCACTAGGACTGAACTTTGAGAAAATGAATGCAACAGCAGTATACAGTGAAAATTAGAAGTGGAAGTTAGGAAAATCAAGAGTAATGATGTCTTTTGTGATTGGGAGTCAGCTTATATGGAACTTGGAAAATGAGTGGATATGAGCAGGCAGTGGAAACAGAAGTTTCAAAAACAGCTATTTATTTGGTCTCTACTCTCCAAGGGATTCTTAGGTTCCAGGCAGTCTGGCGGGTGGCATGATAGAGTCATTCCTATTGGTGAGAAAGATAAATATTCGGGTTTTGGACAACAAGATGGATCACTGTCCCCAAAAGACCATTTCCCAGCACTTCCCCAAGTGCCTGGCACAGAGTGTTAGTGGAATGAATGAACTACTGACAGTCATTTGATACTGAGGAAGAACGAAAGGGCATCAGGGAGAATGGGTGGGCTGAGGCGGCAGCTCATACACCAGAAATTAGCCCACTTACGGGACTGGTTGATTAGATTAGTTACTTGTGTAATGAGGTGGAGAATTTTATTCATCAGAAATTCTCCTCCATAATTGCTCCCAAGAAAATCAGTCGGAGTGTGCCTTGTGGTTCTCCCTCCCTCCCCCAGCCCTTCCCCAGGGAATCTTTTGGAGCTCTTGAGACATGTTTATTCTAAAAGTGTGTTTATGGACACCACAAAGCACAAGAAGGGTGCTGAATTCAAATTTAAGAAATATGGAGTGGGTTTTTTTCATTACTATGCTGACTGTGAACAACTTTAATAATGTATTTCTCAGTTTTCTTATCTGTAGAATGGGAATAATCATCATAATACCTGTTTCATTTCTCATAAACAAATAGATTTAAAATCAGAAGAAATTTTAAATGCTAAAGTGTTTTGAAAAAGGTAGGCTCCCCATCACTTTCCAAATAATGAAACAACCTGCAACCTTTTCAGCTTGTCTTTCAAGGTTTTCTTTGCCCAGTGGTCCAAACTGCCTTCTAGTTTATTCTCTCACCATTCTCTCCACTGACAACTGGCTGGACATTAGCTGTGGCCAGACATGTCTCGGTGCTCACCCACAGCCATGCTCCATCGTAGCCTCTGCTCCATCATAGCCTCTGCCTGGACCCATGAAATCCTTCCCAAGCTCTGTCATTCACATTAACTCTTTCACAGCGTCTCTCCTTACAATACCTTCCTCTTCTGCTTTGGCACCTAGATTATAGCAGAAGTCACCTGTCTCTGAGGTTAAAATAAAATTGACTCAAACCAATCCCACAGGAAGGGCAACACACCCTCTCTCCATTTCTCCACATTCTGGGGAACTACAGACTCATGGGCACTTAGGCTCCAAGTTACTGCTCTCTCTAAAACTGTAAACTCTCTGTGTCTCACCTTCTGTGGCTCCTTCTCTCAGCAGATATGGGAGTCACCCCACCTACCTTTTTTTATAATTCCTACCACACAAACCACTCAGAGGAGGAGACATTTGTGTATAAAGTTTACTAACAAGTTGGAGCAGTGAAGGGAGGTTTCCAGTACTGCACTACAACATGGATGCATAATATTAAATCTTATTCATCCTTCATCTTAAAAGTTCTTTGGCTGCCCTGTTACAAGAATATCTCATGGCCATTCTTCCCCATGGCCAGAGCCTCTGCCTTCTGGCCTGTCCCCACTCCCCATCTTTCTTCCTCCTTCCCTCTCTTCTTTGCTTTCCGTTTCTTAACCCCAAATTCTCTAGCTCGTTCTTTGTTTCATCGTCTCCTTAGAGATGTCAGTTTTAGGGTCTCACCTTCACTCCTGGAAGGGTTTGTCAAGGCTTTTGGCAGTCTTTTTTCCTAAAGAAAAATGGTTCCTTCTTTAAAATGTATTTGCTAGCTTTTAAAATATTTTTTTCCAGTTACATTGATTGATGTTATTTATGATTATGTCTTACAGCCCCTTCTGTTGTATGCTTCCCTCAGGGCAGGTTTATCTGTGATTCGTCTCAGAGTTTAAACCCAATGCCTTGTATGTAGTACAGCCTCAGTGTTAAATGAATGAATAAAAAGCTGGTATTTTCTATGTAACCCCAGAAAAAGCAAAGCGGAAGAAACAGAAGCACCAGTTTTCCATGTTAGGACACTAATATGATTCAATCACTACTGGAAGAGATCAATACAGGGTCCAGAGGGCTGCTCCTGAACTCACCCTGACCCTAATGAGCAGGTGAATGCTGGGGCCAAGGTCGATGCAGGCTTTGTGCTGTGCCTGTTCCCCGGGAAATGAGTTTGCAGCACCAATTCTTTTCAGAGAGGCTGCTGACCTTCAGTTGAATGGTATCAATTTATGATCATTATCAATGAGAACTAGAACGCTTCCTGTGACCCGCGGGATTTGTCCTCCCCATCCCACATGTAACCCTTCAGATCAGATTTCCTTCAGTGAAATCAGAATTGTCACTAGGAGGACAAATTCAAGGCAGAATTACAAAAACCAGCTGATTGGAAGCCTGAAACATGAATTTTATTATGAATGCTCTGCCATTCATCTGGCTAAAAAATGATAAAGAGAAGACTCCGGCTTGGGCACCAATGAAAGAGGCTATTGAACAAGGAAAATGCTCTTGAAATTGTCATTGAACACAGCGGTTCTTTAGATCCTGAAATTAAACATAGCACTAATATTTGTGGGGCTTTATAGTTCCCTAGGGAATTCAAAAGGTGCATGATCTCACTAAATCCTCACAATAAGCCCATAAAGATCATTACCACTACCATTCCACAGATGAGAGAACCAAGACCCACAGAGGCCAATTTTCCCAATATTTAGGAACATACCTAGGAAATGGCAGAGCTGAAATTGGAAGCTTGTCTTCTGACTTCAATTTTTATTTATTCTTCCATCACATCATGCTACCTTGCCTGTAGCATAACTGTAGAACCTTGTCCATACATTGCATGTTCATAGTTCTGGGACATAAAAGTCTATAATGTATAAAATCATTGGCTTAAGTGAGTGATGCAACGGGTTTAGTTACCGGTAATAAAGTTACGTGCTTTAAAGTAGTGGTTTGAGTCAATAAATAATTTTGCTATTCTGTACATCAGTTTTGACTCATTACTTGGAGTGAGCAAACCTGGAGTGTATAACACCTGATTGAAGAGATGCACACAGGGTTTTAGAAAGCTGGAAAAGAAAAAAGTGGGATGTACTTTCTCTCCCAGCTCCAGGCACTTCTTCCCTACTTCACCAGGCTGGAATGGTCAGCATGGCGTGACGGGTAAGATCCTATGTTTTGGAGTCTCACTGGCGTGGGTGTCCTGCCTCTTCCATCCACTTTGCACAAGTTACTTATCCTCTCTAAGCTTCAGTTTCCTTTTCCTCATCTGAAGAATGGAAACACATCTGTTAGGATTCTTTGATTGCAAGCAACAGAAAGAGATTCACTTTTGCCAAAAAGGGTAATGTATTGGAATAATCTTAGTTCTCTCCCAGAAACAAAGGAAAAGGCCTCACAAAGAATGGAAACTAGGCAACTCCATGGATCGAGATGACAGAAGAAATATATTCTCCTCAGCATTCTGACACCAGAATGACTCTACCCTAACCATTTGTCATCCTGGGTTCTCACAGGGTAAGCTTGATTGGCCTACCTTGAGTCATGTGTCTCCACTTTGGTAGGTAGGAGGGGTAGGGGATTTTGACTGACAGTCTCCAGAACCACAGGGACTGGGGCAGAGGCAACTACTTAAAGGAAAATTGGAGTGCTGCTTTGAAAAAAGTGGAAGACAAAAACAAAAAACAAATAAAAAACCCCTCAGAGACTTAAATGGGAATTTTAAAAAATAGGACTTCATAGGACGTTTTTAGGATTAAAGATGTAATAAATTTAAAGTGCTTAGCACAATGTCTCACACACAGTAGGTGCTTGATAAATATTTAGCAATAAATAGTTGTCAGATTGGAACAGAAGTGAGCTGAGAAGGAATATGAATAATGAAGGAGAAAATAAATAAAGAAAAGGATTCAACAGGTGGCTTGGCAGGGCAAAGAACAGACCTCCTCCTTCCCCTGATACCATGACCACCCCTAAAATACCATGAAATCTGTAGTGAATGCTTTTAATTATTTGAACATTCTATTTTGTATAAAGAATGCCAAGAATGCTAACTGCACAGACACCAATAAATGGTCACAACCAAAGGCTGTTTCTCCTACTAAACTGAATAACAGATACATAGATACACCTGTATAGAAATAAATGGCAATAAAGATGAAGTATAAGTGATTCATTTTCAGAAAATTCAGTTTTAACCATCTAAGGAGTGGAAAGGATATTTTATAATTATTATGATGAAATCATTTAAAAATTACAGTAAAATAGTTTTCACCTATTCTTGTGCAACTTGAGTGAAAGATATTGGCAATTAACAATTATATTGTGATATTTCTGCATACCACACTAACTGCAATGAACATTAATATTTATATGTTACCTACACTCTTACTGACCAGGCCGGATTTGGTCCCTCGATCCTCATTTCTCAATTCCTAGAGACATAAATGGGAGTTGCAAGTGAGCATCTGAAGACACATTTTCAACTGCTGTAGTTTGTCATTCTTATAGTTTATATCCCGAAAGCTTCATAACCATGGCG
The DNA here is from genome assembly GCF_006542625.1 of Nomascus leucogenys. Lineage (NCBI taxonomy): Eukaryota > Metazoa > Chordata > Mammalia > Primates > Hylobatidae > Nomascus > Nomascus leucogenys. The sequence goes on from NC_044402.1 coordinate 73,933,899, forward strand.
AATCAGCACTCACTCTGGGAATGGTCTTAAACAAGTTGGAAGCCATAAACCTATGGACAGTGCCAAATGTACCTGAACAATCACTCACCTTAATGGTGAAAACGTGGCTCCATTATTTCTAAAATCACAAAGTATTTAAATTGTGATTTTGAACAAAACAATGGTACCTATGTATCTATCAAATCAAATGGACACAGCTTCAGATGTTTACACTGGGACTACTTTGTGTGATACTAGGGAATACAGGTCTCTTTTGGTTCTCACGTGTGTATGTAAATCTTGACATTTCTTTAGAATCTTAAAACAGAATAGACTTAATGCATCTCAATTATAAGGCTTTTGCCTCAAAGTGCCCTGTCCTCTACTAAGAGAACCTGCCTTTTGGGGATTAGGTAATGCCTACAAAATTTGAAACAACTCAAACTTCAGAAATGTATTTTGCATCCTTGCTTACTTCATTTACAGGAATAACAGGCTAGGAACTTTACAAATCTCTATTTTTTTTTTTTTTTTTTAACAATCCTTGAATGTTCTCAATGAGTGGAGAACTTCTTTTTTTTTATTTTTCAGAGGCCGAGCGCTGTGGCTCATGCCTGTAATCTCAGCACTTTGGGGGAGGCCAAGGAGGGCGGACCGCTTGAGGCCAGGTGTTCAAGACCACCCTGGCCAATATGGTGAAACCCCATCTCTACTAAAAATACAAAAATCAGCCAGGCGTGGTGGCAGGCGCCTGTAATCCCAACTACTCGGGAGGCTGAGGCAGGAGAATTGCTTGAACCCAGGAAGCAGAGGTTGCAGTGAGCCAAGATCCAGCCTGGGTGACAGAGAAAGGCTCTGATGAAAAAAAAAAAAGAAAGAAAGAAAAAGAGTAAGTGTTGTTAACTTGAAATGCTTTTTATAATTGATATTACATAATATCTCTCTAAATTAGTAAATTGCATTATTATATTTAGGGAAAGGCAGGACTGCAATATGTAGTTTTAGAGAACTAAAAACAGGAAAAATATATATGTTTACTTGTTATTTAAGTTTGAACGCGTGTCTTGGTGCTTATCTTATATTTATAAAGTGCTGAGGATTTAAAAAACTCATTCATTGATTTTTAATGAATTTGCAATTGAGTATTTTTGTTGGGGTCCACAACATACTTGCTGTATGGGACACTTACATGTGCCACCTAGTATCCTCAGAGAGAATAAAGTTCCCACAGTATTGAGCCCATTGCACTGCTCCAGCCCAGCTCTTAAAATTCTGGTCAGCATCTCCTAATCAGATACAGAAAAGTATCAAGGCGTCTTGGCAAAGTGGCAGCAAATTAGTGGCTTATAGATAAATACATACTTGTCATTACCTGCAAGTAATAATATATGGGGTAAACAAACAGTACATCAAACTGTTTAAACCATTAATTAATTATTTGAGATTTTGCATGTCCAATCTCATCTTTGAAATCAACCTTTTTCCCTCTTGTCTATGGAGAATAAATGTATAGAATATCTAAAAATAGATACATAAAATTTTATCTTTTTTTTTTTTTTTTTACTTTAAGTTCTGGGATACATGTGCAGAACGTGCAGGTTTGTTACATAGGTATACATGTACTATGGTGGTTTGCTGCACCCATCAACCCATCATCTAGGTTTTAAGCCCTGCATGCATTAGGTATTTGTCCTAATGCTTTCCTTCCCCTTGCCCCCCACCCCCTGACAGGCTCCAGTGTGTGATGTTCCCCTCCCCATGTCCATGTATTCTCATTGTTCAACTCCCACTTATGAGTGAGAACAAATTTTATGTCTTTTTAAAAAAAGAAAGTATCTGAGGAGCTAAAGTATTTCCTCTGAAGAATCACGGTCGTATTCTTAATGGAGCCTGCCTCCTTACATTTTTCGACATTTAACATTTTCGATGCCAATGTCACAGTACCAAATGGCCCAATTGATAGGAAGTAAACATGCTCCCTTTATCTTCTGCAGTTTTAACATTTGATGTCATCTTTAGCAAAAGGTAGCACTGAGTATGTGCTCCATTGTACTACTGTTACGTGGTGATTGCTTATTCTAAGAAAAATTTATAGTAGAATAATATAAAAGAGAAGCAGAGTGAGAGAGGAGAGCTTAAAAATTCAAACTGTTGTTTCCCAGACTTGAGTCATGCTCAGATGGGTACGAAATAATTTTTAGAAACGATCATCAAAATGAAAACATAAAATTTTTAAATTCTTCTACAATTGCCAGAGCCCATAGACTTTACTTTGATAACTACTTATTAAAACTATTCCAAGTGGGTAAATTGAACCCTATCATTATCTTTATTTTTTAACCTAGAAAGAAACATCGCAAGAATTTCTAGGTAACCCATTCGAAAATTAAAATATTCTTACAATTTGAAATTGTTTCCTAATTCTCATATTGCAATTTCTCTCCTTTTGATATGTGTTTGGTGGCTGTTTATGGTTTTCACTTTCTAGTTAGTAAACTATTTATATATTCTAAGATAATAATTACGTTTCTTCAGGCTTGCCTATTCCAGGTAATAGTGTCAGATCCCATCATCTTATTTAGGCTTCTATTCTTCTAAAAAACCATTTCTCTTCCTTTCATTGAGAATCTCTTCCTAGTTTCTACATCCCACCTTCCAAGTTGAAGAGCCCTATACTAGAAGCAAGGTCTGCAGAGCAGGCAACCATCCAGGCTACTGTAATGCAGCCCTAGTGTTCTTTGCATGATCTTTATTGTGATTCTTTTAATGGCAGAAAAGTGATCCCACCAAATATTTGTGTGAAGGATCAATAAAGCTACATGAAAACAATCACTTTCTTTGTAGGCGTAAGGTTGTCCACATAGTTGTGGGAGGGTTCCTGGAGCCGTGGGTAAACCAAGTAAGTAGGGCACTGTAGGGCCGGGCACCCAGAGCCCTGTCTCGTGCATTCTGTGCTATCCCATTTTTATTTTTCATTTGTGTAACTGACCTTTCCTGAGCAGCTTACTGCCATGGTCTAGTTATGGGAAGATGTGTCACAGAAGTTAAAGATTGCTCGATTCACAAAAACCTGCATGTTTTGCCTTCTTTTCTGGTATAGTTAATGACTGACAGAACAGAAAACTTTATATAATGAGGCAGCATTACTGCCTAGGAAACGTCCATCTCTTTCTGACTCATTGTGTAACGTTTTCCTGACATTTAAAAATGTCATTTCCTGTGCTCCCCTATCTTCTTCAGCTGTGCGTCAGCCCACCCTGCCTGTCCTCATCATGTCTGCTAATGGGCCCATGCGCCTCTGCTCCATGGGCCGCATTGCTGCCCCATGTCAAGCACACATTTTTACACACGGTGAGGCCTGTCAGTTATGCTCTTCAATATCATGGGTCTCTCTGCAATTCTTTAGCAGTCTGGACCAGCCACTGGCTTTTGCCCCACCTCCCGCAGTGAGGTGAGCACTCCGGACAGAGGACATATTCCTGGCTCAGCTACCTAGCAGAACTTTTAACCCTTCAAATCAGCATGACTTCAACTTTGTCGCATTCTGCATTTTCAAAACTGATTTCAGATCCGTGCCAGTGCCCCTAACAGCCAAATTAAACAGTTCGTTTCTGACGTTCCTATGTTATTCTCCTCCGATGTATAGTCATTAGCATTGCTTGGTTATGCTCCATGTTCAAAGCACTGTGTGTGTGTGATCAAAACAAGTTTCAACACACGTAACATAGTATGGTCTCTGCAGTTAAGTGTCAATCCAAAGTTTCCTTGGAAAAATACCCAACTTTGAAAGATCTGTGTTAAACAGTTGACTTTGCTGTTAGAGTATCTGAGTTCAGATTGTGGCTCCACCGCTGACTAGTTCTGTAGCTTTGGCCAAATTTCTTAGGTACCTTCTCTGTCAGCCAGGTGCAATGAGTACCTACCCTCAGGCTATCAGGAGGATTACATGAGCTAATCATGCAAAGCTCTTAGAGTAACATTTGTCACTGAGTAAGCACTCAGTGATGCAGGTTATTACCAGACAGTATTTTTCTATCTACCTTATGAAATGTTGATTTCTGCATCAGAGGAGTGGCCTATACAGGCTTATGTAGAAAAAAATATTTTTTCATCAGGGAAACAGTCTTGAAAAATGCACATTTTCTGGTGGTTTCACTGGTGAGCCTGTTGCTTGCTTGGAGCTGCCCTGTATTCACGGCCCTGAAGGCTGACTTCCAGCTCACCCTGCATCTGAATGAACAGGACAGCTGTCCAGAAGTAAAGTCTGTATCAGATTCCCCTGCCAATACAGTTTTTCAAAACATAGGACAGTGGTTTTTAAAATACATGGCAAGTTTTCCTTCTCACTCTGGGCAGGGTTTCTTCTTTAAACTGAGCATTTCTATATCAACAGCATGCTTTGCAGCTGCCATTTCTGACTCCCTATGGATCCATATCCCATCCAGGCATAAAACCAGTGGGCCAATTTCTGGCCTGGGAGGGCTGTTCTAGTGGGTGAGGGAACTGTTCTTTTAAGGGCGGCTGCCACTTGAGAGTGCAAGTTCATTGTTGGCAGCCCCAGCTGTCCTTCATTAGGGTAATGACTGCAGACTAAGGGGAAGGCTCCCTGCCAAAGGTGACTCAGTGGAGAGTCAGATGCCGCTCTCAGAGAATGCAGCTTCACAAAGGGCTGCTTAACCTGGACCCTGGCTTTCACAAGCCCAGGAGGGGAATTTTAGTTTCAAGTACTGTGATTGTTTTCACAGGCCCATAAAAGGGATCTTTGTCAGAGCCTAATCATTATCATAACATTTGAGTAGCCACATAATTCCATACCATTCTACAAATAACCAATGGTGTCAATTATGTACAGGACATAGAGCTGGGTCTTCAGGGAATTCAGAGAAACAAGACATGGTTCAAGCCCTCTAGTAGCTTACAATTTAGTAAGGAAGCTAAGACAAGTATAATCACCAATTATCCAAACAAGTGTTCATTGGTTTTCTCTTACGTGCCTGGAAATCGGCCAGACAAGGAAAAGCAGGTGCATAAAGCCAAGTCTCTGCCCTGGAAGAATGAAAGTAAAATAGGTACCATGGTGATTTCTTTTATCATTTAAGAGTTTTTATTTTGAAATAATTTTAAACTTAGAGAAAAAAGTAGAAGAGTACTCTTTGTATATCTTTTACACAGATTTCCAGTTGTTAAGATTTTACCACAGTTGCTTTATCATTATTTTCCTGTAAACTATATATACATATTCTTTCCCATCTGAATCAACTGAGAGTAAGCTGAAAACTTCTAAACATTTCACTGTGTATTTCCTAAAAGACAAGGACACTCTCCCACCTAATCACAGAACAACCATTAAAATCAGTAAATTAACATTATAAACATTACTCTGTAATCCCAGGATCCCACTTAAATTTTACTAACCATTCCAATAATGTCTTCAAAGTGGGAAAAAATTCCCTTTTTAGGTCATTATCTGATCCAGGATAACATATTACATTTTGTTGTCATCTTTTTGGACACTTCTTCAGTCTTTTCTTGTCTTTTGTGACCTTGATATTATTGAAGCATATTCAACAGTTATTTTGTAGAGTGTCCCTCAATTTGAGTTTGTCTGATGCTTTCTCATGATTAGATTCAGGTTGTGTGTGTTTGACTGGAATACATAAGGTAGTGTTGTATCCTTCTCAGTCTATCATGGTAGAAAGGACATGATACCAGTTAGTCCCATCCCTGGTTATGTTAACTCTGATCACTTGGGGAAGGTGGTGTTTGCCAGGGTTCTCTACTGTAGAGTTATTATTTTTTTCTTTTGTAATTCATCAGTATTTTGTGAGGAGCTACCTTGCAATCATGTAGATATCTCATTCCGTAAAACCTCTCAACTTGTTTTATCATCCTTGAATGATTCTTGCCTGAATAAAATACTACCATGATAGCTGCCAGTTTTGATTTTTCTAACTTCATCATTGCTTTGACATTCACTAGTTGGCATCCTACTGAAAGGAAGTGCTTTCTCTTTTCCCTCACTTATATATTTATTCACTTATTTATTTTTATCAACAAGATCCATGGATTTCCATTTTACTCAGTGGGCTATAATCCATTACACCATCATTTATTTTGATGCTCAAATCGTTCCATATTTGGTTAGAGATAGCCCCTTAAAGCTGCAAACAACCATCACCAGAAAAGAAAAGAAGTTTAACTGGCTCATGGTTCTGTGAGCTATATAGGCTTCTGCTTCTGGGGAGAACCCAGGAAACTCACAACTATGGTGGAAGGGTAGCAAGCACATATTCACATGGTGGCAGGAGAGAGAGAGAGCAAAGGCGGAGGTGCTGCACACTTCCCCACAACCAGATCTTGTGAGAACTCTAT